>NC_060130.1:844519976-844827809 GCF_021461395.2 Schistocerca americana | reverse complement strand
AAACAGAGAGACAGAAGTATTTTAAATGACAGAAGTAACAGTTCTTGTCTTCTAGAAGTGGAAGCTGCTTCCTGTACGGAACCGAAAAGACGAGATTTCAAGTCTTCAACACTATTTTGTCAACATGGAAAGTAAAGCGCAATGCAGTGTTTCTCAATTTAAAGAGTGAAGTGAAAAGAATGGCATGTAAGTTATAAATGCCAACAATAAGAAGCCTTGTATCCTGCAGATGGAACTGTTTCATATGCGGAACCCAAAAGTCGAGATCTCAGAAGAAACTCACTGTTGACGTCATTCTAATAAACTTAGGTATGTTGGTCACATTAGGTACTGGGCCTCTTATTCTAAAACGCTGAAAGATTTTCTGCCCCGACTTCCTAAAATTTTTTTGAGTATTTCTTTATCTCGCACAAAACCCTTGTCTTGCTATTTGATATCGTAAATTGAGGCAAGTGTCTTGAGACAGTATATACAGCAACGCAACTTCGTAACTGTGTAGAACTGGAATGATACTTGCACTGGTGATGTCCTAAACGGCCCCGCGGTAAGAAGAGACTGTTTTCCACATGTTCGTTTTGTTGCCAATTCTGCAGAGAGCTTTACCACTGACTGTTATCTGTCCATATAATGTTCTACATCTCAAGCGCCTCTGCGCTCTTATTTACCGGTTCCTCCACAATCCATTATTTACATTTGAATATAAACCAGTATCTGCTATGTTATATACTCCCTATAAAAATCTACTCCTCTACCAATTAACTCGCAATGGGTTTCTAAGCAGTTTGAGTGACTGAACAACGGAGGAGCTGGAGATTAGTGTTAAACGTCCCGTCGACGACAATCTCATTAGAGACGGAGCACAAGCTCAGATAGGGGAAGGATGGAGAAGGAAAGTGACCGTACCCTTTCGAAGAAACCATCCCGGTATTTGCCGTAAGAGACATAGGGAAATCACGAAAACCTAAATTAGGATGGCCGGACGCAGGTTTGAACCCTGCTCGGTCTAAACAACGGACCTGCACCCGTTTTCGATTATGTCGACTGCGAGTTATCATACAGATGCGTCTCACCGATACTCCTGTACGATACAGGTTTAGTGGCACCCTTCTTAGGACACGTAATCTGACCTTATAACAAATTTGCCGTATATTAAAAAAATAACAGTTTTACGTCACTTTCTGTTGCTAAGGCTGTACGACCTCACATCCATCACACTTTATGTTAAAATCGTCATTTTTTTACGTTTGTGCTATTCCTTTGTTGCTGCTACAGCATTATTATTAGTAGTTCAAAATAGTTCAAATGGCTCTGAGCACTATGGGACTCAACTGCTGAGGTCATTAGTCCCCTAGAACTTAGAACTAGTTAAACCTAACTAACCCAAGGACATCACAAACACCCATGCCCGAGGCAGGATTCGAACTTGCGACCGTAGCGGTCTTGCGGTTCCAGACTGCAGCGCCTTTAACCGCACGGCCACTTCGGCCGGCATTATTAGTAGTGGTGGTAGTAGTATTATATTAGCATTAATATCTTCTTGGAGATGTTTTACGTCAATGCAACTCAATAAAAGGATGATTGTTTTATGCCATACCTGTTTCGTTTCTATTTACTTGCGAAACATCTTCAGTTGCTTGTAATACACGTTTTTCGTATTCATACAATAAATGTGTTTTCAGATGTATTACTGTATTCCAGTTTTATGGTAATTTCTCATTGTTAGATAAGAAACAGATTTTAGGAGAGCAAGTTAAATTGCTGTTTGGTTCTTCTTGTGATTCTTTGGGATCCTGTTATCACATAAGTGAAGCCATGAAGTTGTACTCGTCGTCTTGCGTCCACCAAGATGTCCGATTTTCGACATTTTGGAGCACATTCTACTTTCACTGTGAGATTTTTTTTTAAAAACGTGTGTTGGTTGTGTGTGCTTACTGTTTCTAGTGCAGCCAACTAACGCTGTCTGATCGTGGAGTCTTTTTAAACATTCGCTTGTTTGTTATGCAGGAGCGTATGGTGTGCTCCGGGCAATGTTGGGAAAATGAGTGGACGGAACTGCAATATACAAGGTTTTAACTAATATGTGAAAAGCCTCCGGGGAGTCGATATAGAGCTTCAAAAGAACCAAGATAATTCACATGTACATGTGATCGCTTTCTTTTATTTTCTTAGATGCAGACGCTTTTTTGGTATTACATGTTTGTTTCGCTGCTGTCTTTCTGTTTTCAAATTTCCAGCTTGGTTCTACAGGTATTTTCTCTTTTCAGATGTTGGCTTCTGATGACTAAATGAAATGCACAAAATGTCTACCTTCAGCTCTAACATAGGCTTTTAATCTCCGCATCGTGGACTGTCTTACGCGCTCCCATGTTCCAGCTGAACTCTTTGGCGAAGAATTTCAGCATTCGCAGTAGACCTTGAATTCACTGTCTTAAATGCACCCAAAAATTAAAAGAAAGGCTGAAACGAAACAAGCATGTAACAACAAATAAGTGTCAGTCCTTAATAAAAAAAAGAATTGTCCATACGTATATCTGAAATTTTAGGCTTTTCTTTAAGTCCTCTGTCAATTCCCCAGGTGTTTCTCACGTATTAGTTGACAACCTGTATATCCTGAGTGAGCTGTTACTTATATTAATTTGGTCATGTATTAATTGCTTGTTGATGGAAAGGGCTCTTTCTAGATGAATATTTTCTTGTAATGTTACGAATTTCGTGCTGCGATTCATTCTACTTTTTTTCATATCCTGTTCCAGAGAAGATGGTTCATGTCATTGCTTTACTAGATGTTCAGGAAACGTAGTCTGGCCATATTCATGCTCCCAGCCTTTTATGTATTCTTTGTATGCAGTTTTCATATTTATGCCTGTCATCCCCAGGAACAGTGACTTGCAATCTAGACATTCTAACTGGTATACACTGGCTCCTTGGTATTTCTCTCGTTTCTCTATTTGGGTGTGTAAATGTGACTGAACTGTGTTTCTCGTTCTGTTTATGTGTATAGATTAATGTGACATTTCGTTCACTACAAAACGATTATCCCTTACAAGTGTAAGAATTCACCTCCATATGCGAGAAGAAAGTCAATTAACGTACTGTGCTAGTATTTAGCACGAGTAAATTGTTGAATTTAGTGACAAAAAGTACTCAAACTGTATAAATGGGAGATTTTTAAATATTTTTAGTAAGAGAGAGATTTCTTTTGCTTTTAATCACCACGCGAGGTGGCGCATTGATTACGACCCTGGATTCCTACTCGGGAGGAGAGGGACTCAAATACCAGTCCATCCATCCGAACCTCTGATTTCTCTGGTTTCCCTGAATCACTTTAGGCGATAACTGCAATGTTTCCTTGAGATACGTCATTCCCGAGAATATTTTTTTTCTCATGTCAGCGTCCAGCTGAACAACGGCTGCTTCTCTCGTGACCACACCCTCAACCGGACATTAAACTCCGACCTCCTTTCCTTCCTTTCTTGATTTTAATTCCACTCGAGCAAAAAAAAAAAAAAAGGAAAAGAGAAAAAAATCAGCATTTCTTGTTACTCGTGGAGAATAACTGAGTTCGTAGAAGTATCCTTCTTCTTTATTTTTCGTTATTCTTTTCTCCGAACAGTCCTCCCTCCGGCGTAATGAGTCAATGTTAGAGCTCTGCTCGAGGTCAGGTCTCACAAAAACTTTTGTCAGCTGCCGGCTATTTAGTACCTTGGCGTTCTCCGCAGTTGTACGCTTTCTCAATATTAAATGACGTACCTATGAGGGCAAAAACAGCATTCATACAGCCAATACGAGTCTTAAGCGATCGGTATTGAAATGCTGTGAATTTTTCTTCATGGTATTTTACATTGGCTGGAGCTTTTATACAAATGTTAAGTGTTCAAATTTCAGTTTTCAGTGCCAGTAGCGAAGATAAAGCGAACGGAGGCTGTGTGCAGGGCTACAGGGCTGGCGGACTGGAGGGTTTTATTTTGGCGTCCGCGCCGGTGCTGGCGCAGAGCTCCACCTGCAGCGCCTTGCCGTGGGCTGCTGGTAGGAGGGGACCAACTGCTGTAATTGCCTCTAATTGTCGGCAAGGTCGCTGCTTTGCTGCTATGCCGCTCGTGTCATCCGGCGACGTAACGCAGCCGCACAAAGCATCAGGTTGCCGCCGGATCCACTCAGATTGTCTGCCGTCCTCTCTCCGACATCGCTCCTTTCGTGTATAGATGTTGGTTCGCATCCCGGACAGCAGACGGCCCGAGCTGACCGGCTGAATGAGTCGATTTATCGTGCAATGCGGGCTTTAACATTCTATACAGAATTCCTTTGCTATTAAAGACCCCAATACAGTAGATTAATCAATTACGATACTTCAGAAAGATGGAAGGAAGGTCATAGTTTAATTTCCTGTGTACAACGTGGTCATTAGAGACAGCCTGATAATTCACATCTTTGTACGGTTTATGTATAACACCCCCCCCCCCTCCCGCACGCCCCCCCCCCCCCCCTCTTCAGCGCACCCCCTAAATCGTGTTGACGATCTCCTCCAATAAGACAGTCTTGGTTGCAGATTGTTTTTATCTATTTGTTGAAAATGACGCGTTTCGCCACCCTTGGGGGCCATCTTCCGAGTAACCTAAGCAGTAACGTCGTGAGCCAACATCCATCTTTCAAGGCCAGCTTATAGCATGAAGATAGAAATTATAGTGGAACATGTCCTATCGTCATTAGGCAAATAAAAGCAAAAGGGACGTCCTTGCACAGATGACTCGGAATGTAAAGACTTTTCAAAAAGTCAGAACATACGATTTAAAAGTAAGTAATTATTATTGAATTAAAGCACTCGTCATTGCATAGCTCACAAGACAGTTCAGGAGAGAGTAGCAGTAACTTACGGCTAGTTTATTCTGATCAGGTTTGGGAGCTAAGCCTTATCGAGCGCTTTAACGGAATAACAATTACTTACTACTTTCAAGAAATTCATAACCGGTTGCTGTACCAGGCGCCCAGGATTAAATGGAACAGGTTTCATTGTTGATGATTTCCTTAAATATTTTGTCACAACAGCGATAAAGCCAGAAAAAATAATTATGTACAATTGCCCCTTTCGACTTCTGCCATCGTTTCAGATAACTGAAAATGGCTCACGTGAAGGTAGGTGGCTATGACATACCTGTTCCTAGCGAGTAACTGTCTCTTTTGTAGCAAGCATTGCCGATTTATCGTCTAAATTTCCGCTACGACCATGAGGCTAAGTTTTCAGTTCCCTTGTGTAATTTAAATGACAATTTGGAATGAATAAACTAGTGTAACAGAGTAAACCGCCACATGACTGTGTATTACTATACTTATCTTCTGTACTATGTAGATTTCGGCTTTTATGCCATTATCAAGTGGCCAAAATCTAAACAGTACAGAAGACAAATGTAGTAATACACCATCAGATGGCGGTTTACGCTTTTAAACAGTACTGCATTACTGCGGCTCAACGCCATCGAAAATGTTTTTGGAGAAAAAGGAGATTGATTGCCGCCCTAAGTGTTCTCTATCGCCTGCGTTGAGGACGTAGCTTTGGGGACTGCTGCAATCCTAAATACTTCATTTTGGAACTTTGAGAGGCTAAAGAAATTGGTCTCTGTCGCCTTGGACTGCACCTTGGACGAACAGAAGCACTAGCTGATGCCAAAAGTGTGAGTGTGCATTCAGTTGTGAGGACCCCTTCTACCATCAGGGGATACAGCGAGAATGCACAATCTTTGTAAGTGGCTCCATTAAAATGATGCTTTATTCAATGCAGCAGAAACCCGGATTCACCCAGTGCGCCAATATTTAGGAAATCGAACTGTTCAAATCAACGGAATCTCGAAAAATAATCGAGCATACAGAATACAAAACGCCGTTAAATGTCTGAAGACCTTTTAAAATCTGCATTTCCCTTATACAACGGCTAGGATTCCGCAATTCATAGTATTCCTTGAGTGTAGCTGCAATATTATTGTATCAGGAACGTAACTTGTGACTTTGTTTTCTGAAACAGCTGTCAGAAAGCAACGAATCGCACTATGAAACTAGCAACTCTGCACAATCAGTCAGTGTCTTTATAATGGCCAAAAACATCCTTGATGGTTTCCAGAGATTAATAGTAGGCCTATTTATATGTTGTATTACATAAAGGCCTTCCCGTGGAAAGAATCAAAGAAATACAGTCAAGTGCAGTTAGGTAGTCGAACAAAATGGAAAGTAGCTTTTTTTCAGATTATTACTTCCCTGGAACGACAGTATCACGAAATACAAAGAATATTCATTTGTAGAGTGCGAAAGGCTTGACATACCGTTGTCAACAACGTGTGATGACGAATGAGGAAATGAAGTGGAGTGCTCAAGTTTTCAGGATGCGTCATTGATAAAAACGTGAGACTGGAGCCAGATACTACAGATTTTCTTAAACGATTTATTTCAGCGAGTATGGCAGAATAATATATGCTTAGGAATGTAGACTATGTGGTATCAGTCCTCTAACCTTTTGCAAACAACCTTTAGACATTTGGGCATACTGATAGAAAGCTCTTAGTTCATATATTCAATACTGAAAGACAATATTAACTGATTCAGTACTCCCGATCTGTCGTACACATGCATAAATGTTATTTGAATATATTATTTTGAGAATCACAACAAATTTCCCAGATTCAGCAATTTTAATAGTTGTTACATTATTCTATTTAATTATGTCCAACCACCCCGATTTTATGCTTAAAACTTACCATAACGTTATAATACCAAATGAATAATGGAAAAAATGAGGAATATTAGTCTTAAAAAAGTTCTATTGGATTTGAATTGATTTGACTTTTTGTAACATATTTAAACGCTGCACTTCATGGAGCACTCATATTCAATTTTCAGTAGGTTGCGATACATATTTCATAGCTACAGTTGCTAGAGGTATTGCCTTTCCACCGTTTAACCATCGAATGATTCCCCATCATTTCCCAATGACAGTGAAGAAGACATAATTTAGTAGATATAGTTATGAAATATGTTCTAAGTGCACTGGGATTACGACTAATCCACATATACTATGAATTAAAGTCCTATACCGCGTTTGTCTTACCATTAATCGGGCAGGTAGGTTAGAAAATTTAAAAAGGGAAATGGATAGGTTGAAGTTAGATATAGTGGGAATTAGTAAAGTTCGGTGGCAGGAGGAACAAGACTTCTGGTCAGGTGACTACAGGGTTATAAACACAAAATCAAATAGGGGTAATGCAGGAGTAGGTTTAATAATGAATAGGAAAATAGGAATGCGGGTAAGCTACTACAAACAGCATAGTGAACGCATTATTGTGGCCAAGATAGATACGAAGCCCACGCCTACTACAGTAGTACAAGTTTATATGCCAACTAGCTCTGCAGATGACGAAGAAATTGAAGAAATGTATGATGAAATAAAAGAAATTATTCAGATTGTGAAGGGAGACGAAAATTTAATAGTCATGGGTGACTGGAATTCGAGTGTAGGAAAAGGGAGAGAAGGAAACATAGTAGGTGAATATGGACTGGGGGACAGAAATGAAAGAGGAAGCCGCCTGGTCGAATTTTGCACAGAGCACAACATAATCATAACTAACACTTGGTTTAAGAATCATGAAAGAAGGTTGTATACATGGAAGAACCCTGGAGATACTAAAAGGTATCAGATAGATTATATAATGGTAAGACAGAGATTTAGGAACCAGGTTTTAAATTGTAAGACATTTCCAGGGGCAGATGTGGACTCTGACCACAATCTATTGGTTATGACCTGTAGATTAAAACTGAAGAAAATGCAAAAAGGTGGGAATTTAAGGAGATGGGACCTGGATAAACTAAAAGAACCAGAGGTTGTACAGAGATTCAGGGAGAGCATAAGGGAGCAATTGACAGGAATGGGGGAAATAAATACAGTAGAAGAAGAATGGGTAGCTTTGAGGGATGAAGTAGTGACGGCAGCAGAGGATCAAGTAGGTAAAAAGACGAGGGCTAGTAGAAATCCTTGGGTAACAGAAGAAATATTGAATTTAATTGATGAAAGGAGAAAATATAAAAATGCAGTAAGTGAAACAGGCAAAAAGGAATACAAACGTCTCAAAAATGAGATCGACATGAAGTGCAAAATGGCTAAGCAGGGATGGCTAGAGGACAAATGTAAGGATGTAGAGGCCTGTCTCACTAGGGGTAAGATAGATACCGCCTACAGGAAAATTAAAGAGACCTTTGGAGATAAGAGAACGACTTGTATGAATATCAAGAGCTCAGATGGAAACCCAGTTCTAAGCAAAGAAGGGAAGGCAGAAAGGTGGAAGGAGTATATAGAGGGTCTATACAAGGGCGATGTACTTGAGGACAATATTATGGAAATGGAAGAGGATGTAGATGAAGATGAAATGGGAGATATGATACTGCGTGAAGAGTTTGACAGAGCACTGAAAGACCTGAGTCGAAACAAGGCCCCCGGAGTAGACAATATTCCATTGGAACTACTGACGGCCGTGGGAGAGCCAGTCCTGACAAAACTCTACCATCTGGTGAGCAAGATGTATGAAACAGGCGAAATACCCTCAGACTTCAAGAAGAATATAATAATTCCAATCCCAAAGAAAGCAGGTGTTGACAGATGTGAAAATTACCGAACTATCAGCTTAATAAGTCACAGCTGCAAAATACTAACACGAATTCTTTACAGACGAATGGAAAAACTAGTAGAAGCCAACCTCGGGGAAGATCAGTTTGGATTCCGTAGAAACACTGGAACACGTGAGGCAATACTGACCTTACGACTTATCTTAGAAGAAAGATTAAGGAAAGGCAAACCTACGTTTCTAGCATTTGTAGACTTAGAGAAAGCTTTTGACAATGTTGACTGGAATACTCTCTTTCAAATTCTAAAGGTGGCAGGGGTAAAATACAGGGAGCGAAAGACTATTTACAATTTGTACAGAAACCAGATGGCAGTTATAAGAGTCGAGGGACATGAAAGGGAAGCAGTGGTTGGGAAGGGAGTAAGACAGGGTTGTAGCCTCTCCCCGATGTTGTTCAATCTGTATATTGAGCAAGCAGTAAAGGAAACAAAAGAAAAATTCGGAGTAGGTATTAAAATTCATGGAGAAGAAATAAAAACTTTGAGGTTCGCCGATGACATTGTAATTATGTCAGAGACAGCAAAGGACTTGGAAGAGCAGTTGAATGGAATGGACAGTGTCTTGAAAGGAGAATATAAGATGAACATCAACAAAAGCAAAACAAGGATAATGGAATGTAGTCTAATTAAGTCGGGTGATGCTGAGGGAATTAGATTAGGAAATGAGGCACTTAAAGTAGTAAAGGAGTTTTGCTATTTGGGGAGCAAAATAACTGATGATGGTCGAAGTAGAGAGGATATAAAATGTAGGCTGGCAATGGCAAGGAAAGCGTTTCTGAAGAAGAGAAATTTGTTAACATCCAGTATTGATTTAAGTGTCAGGAAGTCATTTCTGAAAGTATTCGTATGGAGTGTAGCCATGTATGGAAGTGAAACATGGACGATAAATAGTTTGGACAAGAAGAGAATAGAAGCTTTCGAAATGTGGTGCTACAGAAGAATGCTGAAGATTAGATGGGTAGATCACGTAACTAATGGGGAAGTATTGAATAGGATTGGGGAGAAGAGAAGTTTGTGGCACAACTTGACCAGAAGAAGGGATCGGTTGGTAGGACATGTTCTGAGGCATCAAGGGATCACCAATTTAGTATTGGAGGGCAGCGTGGAGGGTAAAAATCGTAGAGGGAGACCAAGAGATGAATACACTAAGCAGATTCAGAGGGATGTAGGTTGCAGTAGGTACTGGGAGATGAAAAAGCTTGCACAGGATAGAGTAGCATGGAGAGCTGCATCAAACCAGTCTCAGGACTGAAGACCACAACAACAACAACATGTGAAGGACAACGTCAGGAACTACCGTAGGGATTTTAATATGATATTCACCAGCAGATATACTGTTTCTCAAGGAAGGTTTATGTGTATAATTTATTTATTATCGCTGCGCCGGACAAGTCGTACGGTCGTAGGTATTTGGTGTCTCCCATACGAAGCAAGGTAAGTCGCTAGCATATAATAAATATTGTAATAAATAATATAAATTGAATCAGTCAGCGTTGGTAACTCACGTAGGGAAAATTGCAGAGCCCAGGGTTATCAAAAATACCATGTTACGGTTACTAACATTTATGAACACTACATACAGGCATGACCAACATTTTTAATTTCACATGACCGACACTGCTTACAACCCTGTCTTATCAGTGCCAAAGAAAGACGACAAGTACAACTATACAAACGCATCACATTGCGGCAAGTTACAGTAGAATGGATGGCGGAGTGTGGTTCACATCAACATCACCAACTTCCTCTTGTGTTCCATTCATGTTTGCAACGAAGGAAGTGGTTATCCGAGCTATCCTGGTTTCTTTTTAGACGTACGTCTTGTTATAACTTCTGCGCATCACATCCAGATAAAGCCCACTTGCCAGCGAGTGACATAAATAAAACTGCACTCTATTGACTGCATCTGTAGTGTCATATACACTGAAAGCTCAAAGAAACTGGTACACCTGCCTAATATCGTGTAAGGCCTCCACGGGCAGGTAGAAGTATAGCAACACTACGTTGCATGGACTCTACTAATGTCTGAGGCATTGTTGGAGCGAACTGACACCATGAATCCTGCAGGGCTGTCCACAAATCCGTAAGAGTACGAGGAGGTGGAAATCTCTTCTGAACAGCACGTTGCCAGGCATCCCAGATATGTGCAATAATGTTCATGTCTTGGGAGTTTGGTGGCCAGCGGAAGTGTTTAAACTCAGAAGGGTATTCCTGGAGCCACTCTGTAGCAATTCTGAACGTGTGGAGTGTCACATTGTCCTACTGAAAGTGCCCAACTCCGTCGGAATGCACAATGGTCACGAATGGATGCAGGTGATCAGACAGGATGCTTACGTACGTGCTACCGGCCCAAGTCGTTTCTAGACGTTTCATGGTTCCAATATCACTCCAACTGTACACCCCCCACACCATTACAGAGCTTCCACCAGCTTGAACAGTCCCCTGCCGACATGCAGGGTCCATGGGTTCATGAGGTTGTCTCCATATCCGTACACGTTCATCTGCTCGATACAATTTTAAACGAGACTCGTAACCGGCAACATATTTCCAGTTATCAACAGACTAATATAGGTGTTGATGGGCCCTTGCTTTGTGTCATGCAGTCATCAAGGGTACAAGGGTACACGAGTTTCGTTGAATCGTTCGCACACTGCACTTGTTGATGGCCCATCATTGAAATCTGCAGCAATTTCGGAAGGGTTGCACTTCCGTCACGTTGAACGATTCTCTTTAGTTTTCGTTGGTCCCGTTCTTGCGGGATCATTTTCCGGCTGCAGCGATGTCGGAGATTTGATGTTTTACCGGATTCCTGATATTAACGGTACGTTCGTGAAATGGTCGTACGGGAAAATCCCCACTTCATCGCTACCTCGGAGATAGTGTGTCCCATCGCTCGTGAGCTGACTATAACCCCACGTTCAAACTTACTTACATGTTGTTAAGCTGCCATTGTAGCAGCAGTAACCGATCTAACAACTGTGCCAGACACTTGTCCTATATAGGCGTTGCCGACCGCAGCGCAGTCTTCTGCCTGTTTACATGTCTCTGTATTTGAATACGCATGCCTATACCAGTTTCTTTGGGGCTTCTGTGTATTTAATTTAGTTCGTCGCTGGATTTGCGCAGTAGTACCCATACTGTTCAGCTACGAGAAGGCGACTCTGTACCACAAATACGATAATATTGAAGCAGTAACAACATCTGAGATGGACACAAGAATTTGTTACACCCCTCTTGGTCCCTTATTAAAAATACCTGCTGAGTAGACTTTCATCCTATTCAGCTACAAAATTAATCATACAACTTTTAGCTCCCCATCGTCCAAGACAAGCAAATCTGAATTTCTTTGGGTTGCCTGCTCCTCTTGCATGACGATGAAGGTACGTGCAACCACTGTATACCAAAAGTCACAACCTGACGCTCTTGCCATTTTTTCCACTCATAATATTGCAGTATTAAACCACACACTTCTCCATTGACATAGTCTTTGAGGAACATGTTCAGTTAGACTTCAGTTATCACTGGAGGATACAGTGGCATTTGTGTTACAAAGCGGTTGACTCTCTGTGTCAAGTGAACGACGAGAGACATCAGTAGACTACATTTTTCGAATGAGATTTCGTACGTCTAAATACTGCTCCAGCAATGTTAGTTTCATTTACGAAAGTAGTTGCTGTTCCGTTTACTGTATTTTGTCTGTAGTTCTTGAGTGTCCCATGGTGGAATTCTTTTCTGCATGCTTTGCATCAGACTGGTCACGTTTGTAGGTTTAATATACAATACATGGTCTTTATGGAATCTGTTCCTAGTAGCATGAGTTGGATGTGGCATTTACCCTTCTCTGCAACAGATTCACAACATCACTGGCATCAACATGCCAGTAAGCAATGTTTACCACATACGTACGTGGAGTGAAAGGAGAGAATTAATGGGTTTTCTGAAACATGGCTTCATTGGAGAAAGGAAAAGGCATGGTAACTTAATGGATGTGGGCTGTGGCCCATCACTAGCACTAGGGGCTGGTTTATGTAGGGTTTGCGCGTGTGGTGGTCATTTATGGTACAAGAGTCGAAAGTTAGTTTCAATGAAGCTTCACATTTTTAAGATTGCATGATATGAAATGGGCTGATAGGGTGTTGGTGACGGACGTTCTCTCTATGTACACTGAAGGGGGGATGGTGTTACAGTGGAATGCGATGGAGGCCTGTTATGTTTCGGTGAGGTTAATTGTTGGGGTTTGGTCTTCTTTGTATTTTTGGTTTCGAGTGAGGATCGAGGAGACTTGGTACTCAAAGTAAATGCGAAGTCGGGTGGTATCACTGCACTACATATTGTTAAAGGAGACTGGAAGTATTTCTGTACATATTGTCGTCGCTCTCTGGTGTATGAGGGGGCCGGAGGTTTAAATTGAGCGTATTCGGTTGATAATCATCGCGTGCAGTATAAAATTCCCATCCGGGTGCATCCAGTAATGCCAATAAGCATTGCACTTGGCAGGTCTAATAACATTAGACTTTATCATAGTTTGGTCATGGATATTAATGTCCTGTTTTCCTAAGACCACCACCTTTTCGCTACGTTCCTTACATTCAGGTTTTAATTATTCTGAATAACTTTGACAAAACTACAGTTTCGTAGTATGTGGCCTATGGTCTTGTGCATTGTCACAGCCATGTTGTGTTTAAATGAGGTACTTAAATTCGCCGTTTTGAAGACGTAAAGGGTAAAACTGTCCCCTGTTATTAAGCTCTCTACTTCTGCAGTGTTAATTGTTATTACAAAGCTAATTTTAAAAGCTGTTTAATACTGAAATCTTATCCTAATACTCACCTATATTTGTTGGCGAAAATAATGCAGGTAACTTTGATGGCAAGTACATTTAAAGACTTAAATAGCATCGGTAGAAGCAAATGCGTAGTTGAAAGATCACAATCACGACACTGAACTATTAGTTCACAAATCATTAGTTAAATCGAACAATATGGAAAAAACTGACAAATGTACGATAAGTCACACAATTTGTTTTTATGTCTGTTGCATTAGTAATTCACTGCTCCCAGTGGTAGACGATTATATACTTTGAGGGTTGAAGAAATCTATTTTTGCAAAGTCAGCAGCGGGACAGTGACTTAGCCATAAACTCAGTATATATATCTATATATATATATATATATATATATATATATATATATATATATATATATATTAATCGATGGTTACTAGTGTGGTGGTAATCTGAGGTGTAAAACTGTTAGCGTGCACTGCACCACCCTCCGCCACACACCGTTGGGTGGCTTGCGGAGTATAAATGTAGATGTAGATGCAGAGGGTCATGAAGAAAGAGGACAACCTGCGTTCGACTTCATGACTGTTTTTAGAGGGCTGTTAATCCAAAAAGATCTGCATGAACAGCGCTTCCAGTTAGTTGGCTCCAGTATTTCACAGTGGTAATGTATCCAACGTTTGGGAATGATACAGTACTAGTGCAAAGAGGTAGTGAAGGAATGAAACTGATTTCACTGTATGATATATTATGAACCAATGGTAAGCTTCTGGCCATTAAAATTGTAACTCCACGAAGGCGGTAGCCATCAAGAGTATAATTAGGATGGAGTGTATTATACAGTTGTCTGTGCAAATGATTAGCATTTCAGTGCAGAAAATAGGTTGTAGTAAGATCATATACATCACATCTGCATATAAGGCATGATTACGCAGCTGATTTCTCATTCAGAAATCGCATTTGAGTTTTCCTCGTTTGTAAGAAGATCGTGTAAGATGGACAGACGTCTACCAGCAGATGTCACAATCCGACCGGCGCATAATAGTGGCCTAGCGGGACAACGGTTTATCGTTTCCTGATATTGCTACTCGTCCTGATCAGGATCTCACGAATGTCATGCATCTATGGAACTGATTGGTTCAGGAAGGCCATCGTCAACGCCACGCGGGATATGAACGGGCCCACGCGACTACCACCTTAGGGGACAGACATTGTTTGCTAGGCCGTTCAGCACTGTAGAGCCACGTCAAGGACCTTGAGTCAAGAATATAACTTCCGAATGAATTTTCACACTCTGCAGTGGAATGTGTGCAGATTTGAAACTTCCTGGCAGACTGAAACTGTGTACCAGACAGAGATTCGAAAAAAAAAAAAATAGTTCAAATGGCTCTAAGCACTATGGGACTTAATATCTGAGGTCATCAGTCCCCTAGACTTAGAACTACTTAAAACTATATAACCTAAGGACATCACACACATCCATGCCCGAGGCAGGACTCGAAACTGCGACTGTAGCAGCAGCGCGGTTCCGGACTGAAGCGCCTAGAACCACTCGACCACAGAGAGAGACTCGAATGTGGGACATTTTCCTTTGGCGAAGCCACTATCACAGCTTCACTTCTGCCAGTTTCTCATCTGCTATATTCTAAACTTTACCGAAGTTGTCCCCACACCTTGAAGGACTAGCACTTGTGGAAGAAAGGATATCACCGAGAGAATACTTAGACAAGGCGTGGGGGATTGTTTCCAGGAAAACCAAATGAAAACTTATCCTGGAAACGATCCCACAATATCCTTTCTCCCAGAAGCGCTAGTGTCGCAAAGTATGCAGGAGAACGTGTGGTGTTCGGAAGGTAAGAGATGAGGTACTGCCGAAGGTGAAGCTGTGAGAGCGGGTCATAAATTGTGCTTGGATATCTTAGTCGGTAGAACACTTGCCTGCGAAAGGCGAAGGTCCCAGCTCCGAATAATTGTCCAGCACACAGTTTTAATCTGCCAGAAAGTCTTCGGAAGTTGGCCTGTTTGGCACCAAGGTAAGTATTCACACGGACAGTGTGACAACATGTGGAGCAGCACCATTGTTGCGACTTGCTTGGCACGACAGCGGAGGCGCTGCTACCGGGCTCCATCCAACGACAACACTGTGGCACCACGTCATCTTTTCAGATGAGTTAGAATTCTGCACAGAGGATCAGACTGACGTATCCATGTGTGGAGGCTCCGAGGAGAACGAACGGAACCAGCCCTCGTCATCGTTATAAGGGTTGGGTTGTTTGGGGGAAGGAGACCAGACAGCGAGGTCATCGGTCTCGTCGGATTGGGGAAGGACGGAGAAGGAAATCGGCCGTGCCCTTTCAAAGGAACCATCGCGACATTTAGGGAAATCACGGAAAACCTAAATGAGGATGGCCGGACGCGGGATTGAACAGTCGTCCTCCCGAATGTCGTTATAAGGGCCCAGTACCTGTGATGACGTCACGGGGTGTCGTTGGGTACACAACAAGATCAAATGAAGATTATGTCGTCCAGGCCAATGAACACCCAGCTTGACCACTATACTTCAATTATAAAAGCCCTACTCACTTCCACTGTTTGTCTCTTCTCACTTATCCTTGTTAGTACATCAACCCGTCTGCTTACATTGACTTGTGGACTGCCTCTCGTAAGTTCTCCCGCTTTACGAAGACGGGTCCTCCGAGGGACTATTGCTGCTTTGATTGCAGTTCTGCATTACAATATCGTCTACCATAGATTTACAATACGATAATGTTACTTTATGTTCCTGAGGTGGCCAAACAATTTTCGCAGTTTATTTATCGCACATAAGTTTGCAATAGAATTCATAGATAATACCACGGTCACGATCTTGCTAAAATTGTACAGAGCAGTACTCTTTCTGTCCATTGTAGTAATGACGCAACACAATACAATATACATTCATTTATAAACTATAACTGTTCACTCCTCAGGTATTTGAAATATAGAAAGACAAGAAATAGCCTGTAAAGAAAACTAAGCACTGATACGGAAATATCGTGTTGACACCATTCTATGCATTCCATGCCTAAGAGCGAGGAGATACAGTGCTAACACACTCAAGAAGGCCGGCTGTTCAATTCCTCGTGCGTCCATCCATATATTTTCCATGATTTTTCTATAACTCGTAAGGCAAATACCAGCATGTATCCTTCTTAATCCTTCCTCAGTCCAAAGTTTCACTCCGTCCTTAATCAGCTCATCTTCCGTCCTTCTTTTCAAGCCACTGACATCACTCGTAATCATATTGTGGTTGCAGTTGTTCAGGTGCAGTGCGCTTAATGTTGCAGTCACTGCCACTCGTTCTGAAATAAGGTATAGCAAACGTAAATAAATAGGCACAAAAACATTAAAACTAATAGATTAATAAGTAACTATACAATAAATGAACACAAAATATTCTAAATGTGCTCTGAAGACGGCTAAAGTAGAAGACTGATCGGTTTAATTAACTGTAGCTAACAAGCACATCATCTTTTTCTTGTGCCTTAGTCCCGTATCGATGTACGGTCAGTGTGTTAGTTAAACGGATGTGACATAGTTAATTTAAGGGGTGGCTGGATGCCTTTCCTGGCCATTCCACAACCCTCAGGATGCAATATGTGTATCCCAGCTGTCTCCATGTAGTGTTATTCATGTGAAAGTGAGCGAAAGTTTTCTAAATGTTTGCAAATCGTGTAACTCAGGCGAGACCTTGTACCAGCCCGGTATTCACCTAGTGGGATGTGAAAAACGGCCTAAAAACACATACAGAATCACCGGCACATCGATCCTCTTTGTATACCCTCTGCATAGTAGGCGAACTCGCTTCACAACCTCTCCATAACAGAAAAATGGATACAAAATCCTACAAAACTGCGTTCTTTTTAGCTTCTTTGGTCGCTGATTAGGGATCCGCCGTCGGAATTACAGAATGGTGGGTCATATTTGGTGGATTAAAAATTATAAGTTTAGCGGATTCGAGTAAAACTTCTCTAGAATGTATTGTGTGGTCGTTGATAACGAATTAGAAATCAGATGGCTGTACTGAAATGTTTTATTAGATATTTTATACACTCCTGGAAATTGAAATAAGAACACCGTGAATTCATTGTCCCAGGAAGGGGAAACTTTATTGACACATTCCTGGGGTCAGATACATCACATGATCACACTGACAGAACCACAGGCACATAGACACAGGCAACAGAGCATGCACAATGTCGGCACTAGTACAGTGTATATCCACCTTTCTCAGCAATGCAGGCTGCTATTCTCCCATGGAGACGATCGTAGAGATGCTGGATGTAGTCCTGTGGAACGGCTTGCCATGCCATTTCCACCTGGCGCCTCAGTTGGACCAGCGTTCGTGCTGGACGTGCAGACCGCGTGAGACGACGCTTTATCCAGTCCCAAACATGCTCAATGGGGGACAGATCCGGAGATCTTGCTGGCCAGGGTAGTTGACTTACACCTTCTAGAGCACGTTGGGTGGCACGTGATACATGCGGACGTGCATTGTCCTGTTGGAACAGCAAGTTCCCTTGCCGGTCTAGGAACGGTAGAACGATGGGTTCGATGACGGTTTGGATGTACCGTGCACTATTCAGTGTCCCCTCGACGATCACCAGTGGTGTACGGCCAGTGTAGGAGATCGCTCCCCACACCATGATGCCGGGTGTTGGCCCTGTGTGCCTCGGTCGTATGCAGTCCTGATTGTGGCGCTCACCTGCACAGCGCCAAACACGCATACGACCATCATTGGCACCAAGGCAGAAGCGACTCTCATCGCTGAAGACGACACGTCTCCATTCGTCCCTCTATTCACGCCTGTCGCGACACCACTGGAGGCGGGCTGCACGATGTTGGGGCGTGAGCAGAAGACGGCCTAACGGTGTGCGGGACCGTAGCCCAGCTTCATGGAGACGGTTGCGAATGGTCCTCGCCGATACCCCAGGAGCAACAGTGTCCCTAATTTGCTGGGAAGTGGCGGTGCGGTCCCCTACGGCACTGCGTAGGATCCTACGGTCTTGGCGTGCATCCGTGCGTCGCTGCGGTCCGGTCCCAAGTCGACGGGCACGTGCACCTTCCGCCGACCACTGGCGACTACATCGATGTACTGTGGAAACCTCACGCCCCACGTGTTGAGCAATTCGGCGGTACGTCCACCCGGCCTCCCGCATGCCCACTATACGCCCTCGCTCAAAGTCCGTCAACTGCACATACGGTTCACGTCCACGCTGTCGCGGCATGCTACCAGTGTTAAAGACTGCGATGGAGCTCCGTATGCCACGGCAAACTGGCTGACACTGACGGCGGCGGTGCACAAATGCTGCGCAGCTAGCGCCATTCGACGGCCAACACCGCGGTTCCTGGTGTGTCCGCTGTGCCGTGCGTGTGATCATTGCTTGTACAGCCCTCTCGCAGTGTCCGGAGCAGGTATGGTGGGTCTGACATACCGGTGTCAATGTGTTCTTTTTTCCATTTCCAGGAGTGTATTCATCAATCGAAATGATAGTCACATTCGTCGATTGTGTCATTATTATTTCAGAAGGATCGCTGTTGGTTTGTCCACTGGAAGATGGTTCGAAAAGCAGATCCTTTACCTCATGTGGCCTCTGTATATCTTCTTCAGTTGCTGTTTTCTGACCTCTCGAGATGGGTGGATACGAAGATGCCAGAAGGAGACGAAAAACGACGTGCATCATTGTCTGATAGGAATATTTCCATGTAAAATCTTCTCGGTAACGCCGGGAATCATTATTCCCAGCTTTCTGCACATCTTCAGATAGCCGAGCAACTGACAACTGAGCGGCTTCGAATATGGCACATGCGTGTATCAAACTATGTGGACTAATTTCGGCATCGGGCATTATTGCAGAATATTGTGAGTCCGGTGAAGCTGGCACCCGAGTTTAGGGAAATAAACAGTTTTCTTCAGAGATCTTGATAAATATGTCGTCTTAGTCCTAGAGTTCTTTTTAACACTCGGGAAAATTCTAGTCTTCTAAAATGATTCATTGCCAATTTGAGAGAAAGAATTATGGTCACAATTCCGAATAGCTGCGCAAAGATTCTACAAAAAAACTCGAATGACTTTTTTGTGCAGATAATAGTTTATGAGATGACAGCAATAATGAGGGACCCATTTTTACAATGTGAAAATTCCGACGGTAGAAAAATGACAGTCCACCAAAATCGTGTAAATATGTGCGCCCAAATATATTTTAACTCGTTAACTATACTGTTGAGATAGTCTGAGAGCCATTTACATACTAGGAGATACGCAGACTAAATTTTGTAGCCAACGATTTCAGATAATTCCGGTAGTAGTCTAGTTTTATGTCCTTATATGCCATTATACGGACTAAAAATGTGATAAACATACCTCCTGGAGTGTTACCCACCTCATTTTATCCTGAGAACAAGGCAGAATCGCTGTCATCTATTAAACGGGCCAAAAACAATATCTGAAACGTGTGTCGCGCTCTGATTCACTGTTTACCGTAAGCTGTCAGGCTTCGTATCATATCGACTTGAAACTGGAATGACACTGCAGCATTAGCCAAATATGCACCAGTAAAATCTACACAAGATTTCGCGGGAACGCCCAACGTTTTCTTCGATTCTATCCAGGTTCTGAAGCGAGCTGACCACTGAGCGATGGCGGATTCGAGCCGGGGATGGCGCCCCTCCCCGTTGCGGAAGCGGCGCTTTAACACACACGGCTATCCGGGCGGGCTGGAAGCACCATTTACATGTTCCTTACTAAGGCTCAGACGGCTGAGTAAATGAACAAAAATCAGTAAATAATTAAAAGGGTTACAATATTTACAGGGAGTATTACAATTTCCACTGTGGGTATTCCTCACACCTCCGTGGTTATTGCATCTCCTAGTTCGTTGCCACTCCACGATGGAGTGATACACTGTAGAATATCGGTTCCTTCCCTAGATGTTGTATGCGGGGGACGATCTGCTGTATGGACTGGACCGTTTTCTCTGCTGACTACAGGCACTGTAGTTCACTCAGGCAATTCAAGCTGTTGAGGGATTTCGTATCTCGGGTACGTCTCCTCTGCTCCAGCACGTACTGCATCTTAAACTAAGGCTCGGTAAGCGAATATTTTGGAAACAACCGGGAAAGCGACTGAGCAGAAAAAGTGCTACTTTTTCAGACACATCTGTAAAAACCTATATGAAACAGAGATGACGGTTCAAGGCGTTTTGAAAATATCTATATATATTTTAAATTAAAGTCTTCCATAGCGTTTATCTCTCAGTGTCTTGCGGCTAATCTCAGGGACTATTGTAGGTCGTTTGAAGTGATTTTCACTAATAGTTGGACAGACTTACCAAGGAAGTTCGTTTATGTCACAACATATTACAGACAAGTCGTCCACCCGTAGCTACTTAGCGCTATCCGTGTAAATCCAGGGCGGTTCTCTAGAAACTTATAAATAACCTATGGAAAAGCCTTTTTCTTCTATTACAGGCGACTGAAAATAACTCTGGACCTTTTGGGCAACGAAGAATGGCAGTTGGAATTACCCTTGGGCACGGACTGAAATCTGATTCATACAGTGCCACAAACTCTTGGTTTTCGAGAACTCTGATTTCGTTGTGCGAAGGTGACTTACAAAAGGAATTCCCATGATGGCTCGAGAACACAGATGAAATCTTGGTGAGTTTGGATCAGACAAGAATCCAGAGACAGGGTGGACCACGAGTCGTTGCCACCGGATGGACAGTGATAACTCTTGAACCTCTTCAATGTCGGACGGCTTCGGCGAGAGTCAGATGTGTCGGCCTTGCTAATCCATATCGCTGGGTACTCACTATCAAAGAAAACCTGTGGATAAGGAATTTCCGCATGTTGGGTACTTTGAGGGTAAATGGAAATGCCGTGTAGCTAGGGACCTTCCATCGGGGCCTCCCAAGTCTTTCGACTTGACGACACTTCGGCGACTTACGTGTCGATGGGGATGAAATGATGATGATAAGGACAACACAACACCCAGTCCCTAAGCAGAGAAAATCTCCGACCCAGCCGGGAATCGAACCCGGGCTGTTAGGTAAGACAGTCCGTCGCGCAGACCACTCAGTTACCAGTGGCGGCCACTTCGAGGGTTACATGTTTCCAGATCTCTCAACTGCGGTAATCTAGAAAGTTTCCTCCCGTCGAAGAAGCCCAGCAACACTGCGTGAGCTGCTTACATCCAGAAATAGGTACTAACGGAAAAATGCTCCTATCGGCGCACAAAAAAATGCGAGTATGTTCCTATTTATTTAAAATACTGACTGAAAATTAGGGCAATAGCTGTCTCATTCCACCTATCTCACCACCTTTAAAAAATATTCCCAAAAATTTTGACATGCGAACATATTCGCGAATTTTTAAACATATAATTCTCTCAAACTCCCCCAAGCTCCCTAACTGTAACTCGTTCACATCCACTAGTCCTCCGCTGCAAGTCGCTCATACCCATCCACTCCCTGTTACCCTTTGTCACTCACTCATTCAGCCCAACTAGCTGTCATTATCTCTTTGGTCTCTCTAACTGTCGCTGTCTCCTGCGTCACGGGCCACAGTCTCCTTTTTTCTGTCCTAGAACTACTGATGTCTCCCCTCACTGCCACCGTCTACTTCTTGCTCTCTCTTGCGGCTACTATCTCATACATTCCCTTCTACTGTCTCCACCTCTGTCTTCTTCTCTCTCAGCACAAAAAAGCGACAATATGTTCGCACGCCAAAAATTTTGGGAAAAATTTTCAAGGTGCTGAGGAAGGTAGATTGAGGCGGTTGGTACCCATATTTCAGTCAGAGTCTTTTAAAGAAACAGGAATATATTCACATTTTTCATGCTCTGATAGGAGCAGTTTTCCACTGGTTCCCTTCTTATGATTGCTGCAGCAGGGCATATAACTTATATGAAATGAAATGTATTGGCAGTAAAATTTAGATGTTTACTTACGTGAAACTGAAATAGCGCAAAACTAATTTTGCGTCTCAGACAGGATTTCAATTGCAAAAAAAAGTTGCATGTAGTTCAATACAACAGCACTTGACAGAAAATTTCTCTGTGCTACGTTTTTGCCTCACACCGGATTTTACGTGGGTATTTTACGTGTGCATGTGGGGTAAATTTGAACCTCTATACTTCGGAAACGAAAAAGGATAAGACGAAAATTTTCAATGTTTTTGAGATCAGCATATTAGGAATACATCGTAAATATTACAGCCATTTGCTGTGCATAGCCACCTCGGAATCCGCGACTGGGTTTTGGTACCCTAAAAAAAAGTTTTGGGCGTGTTTTCGATAACGGATAAAGAGTTTTGAAAATGGGAAGATGACGGTTGTAGATAAATACCTAGAGAATATACTATTAAAATCTGAGTAATTGTCTGCCGTTATTTATTACTTCTATTTTGCCTCATAGCGGATTTTACGCGTAGAAATAGGGTAATTTTGAACCTGTGTATCTTAGAAACGGATAAAGATATGAAGAAAATTTTCAAGGTTGTTCGAGATCAGAATCTTGGGAACATATCATAAAATATTTAGTCATTCGCTGTGCATAGTCGTCCTGGAATCATCGGGTGGGTGTTCGTCCGCTCGTGAAGGCGAAAAAAAATGCGTTTCCCGAGGAACAGTGCATGAACTAATTGTACCTTCATAAGTCCCATTAAACCCACCAAATGCAAAAATGACCAACCGACTTGTTCCATTTGACTAAGCAGGAGGAAGTGTGTAGTATTCATACTATGATCCTGTACTGTGGGATAGTGACACTAAGACACTTAGTCACACTAAGACGATCCTTCTGTGGGGTACAAAAATGGTCCCCAGAGCAAGGGCTATCCAAAACACTTGGCCATATCTTTTTATCACCAATAGAACCCGAGGTATGAGCACCGGAAAATCCAGTTTTTATGCATGGCGTTTCGAAACATTACTTGATATAGAAATAATTCCATGGTAGAGGCAGATGACCAAACAGATTTGCCACAACTTTGAAATACAAAAAAGTCTTGATTTCACAATTCTTTATTACGAATAATTAAACCCTCCCCTCATTTTCTCAGATAGCAAATTATGTAAATAGGGTAATCCGAGGACATAAAATTTTGTCAATGTCAGCACATATTACTTTACTCCTTGAAACTGTATAACAATGATAACAGGCACAAATAATTATGCTGACTGCGACTGAGGATATTCAGGTACTTTCCAGGTGTAATCTCCCTCGTTTCCTGGATACCCAGCTCGTATGCCATATCGTGTAGTTTCTTCACTTCTCCGATGAGGCTGGCAGCAATAAGGCTACCAAATTATTGCAGCAAGTTTATATGCTCACTATCTAATTCTTTGTTCCACGGCTGGCCGCTAGTATTACCACAATAAAGAATTGTGCGATCAATACCTTTATACAGGGTGCTCCATTGATCGTGACCGTGCCAAATATCTCACGAAATAAGCGTCAGACGAAAAAACTAAAAAGAACAAACTTGTCTAGCTTGAAGGGGGAAACCAGATGGCGCTATGGTTGGCCCGCTAGATTTTACCATAGATCAAACGGATATCAACTGCGTTTTTTTTTTAAAATAGGAACCCCCATTTTTATTACATATTCGTGTAGTACGTAAAGAAATATGACTGTTTTAGATGAACCACTTTTTCGCTTTGTGATAGTTGGCACTGTAATAGCCACAAACATATGGCTCACAATTCTAGACGGACAGTTGGTAACAGGTAGGTTTTTTAAATTAAAATACAGAACGTAGGTACGTTTGAACATTTTATTTCGGTTGTTCCACAGTGATACATGTACCTTTGTGAACTTATCATTCGTGAGAACGTATGCTGTTACAGCGTGATTAGCTGTAAATACCACATTAATGCAATAAATGCTCAAAATGATGTCCGTCAACCTCAATGCATTTGGCAATATGTGTAACGACATTCCTCTCAACAGCGAGTAGTTCACCTTCCGTAATGTTCGCACATGCATTGACAATGCGCTGACTCATGTTGTCAGGTTTTGTCGGTGGATCACGATAGCAAATATCCTTCAACTTTCCCCACAAAAAGAAATCCGGGGACGTCAGATACGGTGAACGTGCGGGCCATGGTATGGCGCTTCGACGACCAGTCAACCTGTCATGGAATATGCTATTGAATATCGCTTCATCCGCACACGAGCTATGTGCCGGACAGCCATCATGTTGGAAGTACATCGCGATTCTGTCATGCAGTGAAACATCTTGTAGTAACATCGGTAGCACATTACGTAGGAAATCAGCATACATTGCATCATTCAGATTGCCATCGATAAAATGCGGGCTAATTATCCTGCCTCCCATAATGCCGCAACATACATTAACACGCCAAGGTAACTGATGTTCCACTTTTCGCAGCCATCGTGGATTTTCCGTTGCCAAATAGTGCATATTATGCTGGTTTACGTTACCGCTGTTGGTGAATGACGCTTCGTCGCTAAATAGAACGCGTGCAATAAATCTGTCATGGTCCTGTTATTTCTCTTGTGGTTCAAATGGCTCTGGGCACCATGGGACTTAACTTCTGAGGTCATCAGTCCCCTAGAGCTTAGAATTACTTAAACCTAAGTAACCTAAGGGCAGCACACGCATCGATGCCCAAGGCAGGATTCGAACCTGCGACCGTAGCGGTCGCGCGGTTCCAGACTGTAGCGCCTAGAACCACTCTACCACTCCGGCGGACAATTTCTCTTGTGTCCAGTGGCAGAAGTGTACACGACGATAAGAGTCGTCGCCATGCAATTCTTGGTGCATAGAAATATGGTACGGGTGCAATAGATGTTGATGTAGCATTCTCAACACCGATGTTTCTGAGATTCCCGATTCTCGCGCAATTTGTCTGCTACTGATGTGCGGATTAGCTGCGACAGCAGCTAAAATACCTACTTGGACATCATCATTTGTTGCAGGTGGTGGTTGACGTTTTACATGTGGCTGAACACTTCCTGTTTCCTTAAATAACGCAACTATCCGGCGAACTGTCCGGACACTTGGATGATGTCGTCCAGGATACCGAGCAGCATTCATAGCACACGCCCGTTGGGCATTTTGATCACAATAGCCATACATCAACACGATATTAGCCTCCGCAATTGGCAAACTGTCCATTTTAACATGGGTAATGTATCACGAAGCAAATACAGTCCGCACTGGCGGAATGTTACGTGATACCACGCACTTATACGTCTGTGACTATTACAGCGCCATCTATCAAAAAGCGAAAAAAGTGGTCCAACTAAAACATTGATATTTCTTTACGTGCTACACGAATATGTAATAAAAAATGGGGGTTCCTATTTTAAAAAACGCAGTTGATATCCGTTTGACCTATGGCAGCGCCATCTAGCGGGCCAACCATAGCACCATCTGGTTTCCCCCTTCAAGCTAGACGAGTTTGGTTTTTTGTAGTTTTTTCGTTTGATGCTTATTTCGTGAGTTATTTGGCCCGGTCACTATCAATGGACCACCCTGTATATTTCAAAGTTTTGAAATATATTAGGTAAGAATGCTGTCGCATGCATACCGATTATGGCGGTGTAAACTATAAGATATTTGTACCAACACAGGTAAGCAATGAAGGACCATTGTGAAATTGGGTCACGTGGCTAACGATGATCATCGATAATACTGAATGCGCTGTCCGGATGGAGTTACAGAACTACCCTTGAAGGTTCGTTGGGCTATATATCCCCATAGTCTCGATGCTGCAACGAGCTTCGTGTGCGTAGTTTAACCCTTACTATTATTCCGTCTCTCTTTTTGGCAGATAAGATATATACAGGGTGATTCAAAAAGAATACCACAACTTTAAAAATGTGTATTTAATGAAAGAAACATTATATAACCTTCTGTTATACATCATTACAAAGAGTATTTAAAAAGGTTTTTTTTCACTCAAAAACAAGTTCAGAGATGTTCAATATGGCCCCCTCCAGACACTCGAGCAATATCAACCCTATACTCCAACTCGTTCCACACTCTCTGTAGCATTTCAGGTGTAACAGTTTGGATAGCTGCTGTTATTTCTCGTTTCAAATCATCAATGGTGGCTGGGAGAGGTGGCCGAAACACCATATCCTTAACATACCCCCATAAGAAAAAATCGCAGGGGGTAAGATCAGGGCTTCTTGGAGGCCAGTGATGAAGTGCTCTGTCACGGGCTGCCTGGCGGCCGATCCATCGCCTCGGGTAGTTGACGTTCAGGTTCTTGTTCGAGCTGAGGGAACAGCCAATTCTCGAACATCTCCAGATACTGTAGTCCAGTTACAGTAGCACCTTCGAAGAAAAAGGGACCAAAAACTTTATTGGCTGAAATGGCACAGAAAACGTTCACCTTAGGCGAGTCACGTTCATACTGAGTTGTTTCCCGCGGATTCTCAGTGCCCCATATACAGACATTGTGACGGTTGACTTTCCCGTTAGTGTGGAAAGTTGCTTCATCACTAAACACAATCTTTGAAACGAAAGATTCATCTGTTTCCATTTGAGCAAGGATAAAATCACAGAAATCGATTCTTTTAATCGTATCAGCTGCAGACAGTGCTTGAACCAATTTCAGACGATAAGGTTTCATAACTAACCTATTTCGTAGGACTCTCCATACAGTTAATTGTGGAGTTTGCAGCTCTCTGATAGCTCTGCGAGTCGATTTTCCTGGGCTGCGAACAAATGCTTGCTGGATGCGTGCTACATTTTCATCACTCGTTCTCGGCCGTCCAGAACTTTTCCCTTTGCACAAACACCCATTCTCTGTAAACTGTTTATACCAACGTTTAATACACCACCTATCAGGAGGTTTAACACCATACTTAGTTCGAAATGCACGCTGAACAACTGTCGTCGATTCACTTCTGCCGTACTCAATAACACAAAAAGCTTTCTGTTGAGCGGTCGCCATCTTAGCATCAACTGACGCTGACGCCTAGTCAACAGCGCCTCAAGCGAACAAATTTACAACTAAATGAAACTTTATAGCTCCCTTAATTCGCCGACAGATAGTGCTTAGCTCTGCCTTTTGTCGTTGCAGAGTTTTAAATTCCTAAAGTTGTGGTATTCTTTTTGAATCACCCTGTACTTTTCCCACATACAATCCTTGTGATGGACACAATTTAGATGTACACTGGATTTGTTCAGTAGAGATCCTCATGTTTATTTCCTTCTTTCTTGCTTGTATTCTCTTCAACTCCATTTCTTTTCATACTTCATTACATTAGTTTTATTTTTGTATCTCCTGCTTGTTTTCAGTCTGGACCTTGCATCTTTTCCTTTACTTTACTTCTCGTCCTTTCACCGCCAAATTCCTCGTTATTTTATCACAATCCAGAGCTATTTGATCAGTATGAAACTCCACCGACAACATTTCCTAGACAGCTGAGCAATATTTTCTCAGCACTGTGGTACAAGGTGCCCGCATTAACCTGTTGTTCGTGACGGAGTAATAATAAAAATATGATTAATTCGGTTTATTACACCATTTAATTTTGTCTCTGTGAAAATACCTTCACACGTGTCAAACGACATGTAATATGTAGTCGCAAAACCGCATCGCACAAAACACAGAATAATGCAACAACAATCAAATGCAAAAGAACGGCGTTGGAGTTGCCATCATTCCCCCCGGATAGCCACACGCTTTAGTGCACCACTTCCGATACTCGGGGAGACGAGCCTGACACGATTCAAATCCGCTTGGCTGATTAACGACGAAGGCTTGATAGATGACCTGCCCGGATATGGTTGTTAGGCGGTTTTCTACATCCAGCCAGTTAAATATCGGGCTGGTACTCACGTCTCGCCTCAGATACACTCTACGCAAACATTTAGTAAATGTTCTTACACTTGGATGTAGAATGAGCTCTAGACTCAAACAGATGGGGTTCACAGATTCCGTTCTGTGCCAGGGGGAGGGGGTGGAGGAATAAAAGATTGATGACTTTAGATGTTCAGTCTCTTCAGACGGTTATTCAGCAACAGCAAGCTGCCTTCTCTACACAAACATGTCACCGTAGCGTCCTTATGCCGCTCTTCGGTTGCATCCAGTAAAGGTGTGCAAGAAGTAAATATACCCATACTGCCGTCTATCACTGTTGACGGAAAACTAACTCTGCCGGAAAAGCAGAACCAGGCAGTACTGAATGCATGCTTGAGTGGGCATTACTGTCGACAACAGCAAACACCGTGGGTGGATGGAACAAGTTTATATCCACACAACACAGGCAGCGCATAACCGTCGAAATTTGTACCCTTCTGCAGATACTTTCAGTGCAATGAAGATATGAAGATAAATGGGGATAAGAAATCAAGCGGTAAATCTCTGTAACTAGCCACTGGCGACATGCTTCCCTTATAACAAAATACTAATAAAATATCCTTGAAAAATCTCCAAAATTTAATAGGTAGGATTCGGTTTCACCCCCGTGTAACCAGAACTCCACCGAAAAACTTTCAGTGGTTTTTAAGGGATCTCTTCTGAGTATTGTGGTATGAGGGAACCACGATCTCCGGCGCTCGTTACAAAATAATCATGTGATTACGATTTGTTGGGTTTGTTACCGCAGACACTCTTGTTCTGTGAAAATACCGTAACAATAGTGAAGAAGACTGTAATACGTTATCAAAAAATGGTTCAAATGGCTCTGAGCACTATGGGACTCAACTACTGAGGTCAATAGTCCCCTAGAACTTAGAACTAGTTAAACCTAACTAACCTAAGGACATCACAAACATCCATGCCCGAGGCAGGATTCGAACCTGCGACCGTAGCGGTCCTGCGGTTCCAGACTGCAGCGCCTTTAACCGCACGGCCACTTCGGCCGGCTAATACGTTATCACCAAAACGTACAGTACAAAACACAGGGAAGTACAAAAATCCTCAGGTGTGAAAGTAATGTGATGTGGTAGCCAACGCTTTTCACTTGCTTGCAGTGAAAACATGCACGTGGTGAGTATGGGAAAAGAAATCATTCCATACCGCAGTGTATCACTTTAACGTACGACTAACACAGAAAAACTAGAAACTCACTACAGAACCGTGCAGTACTGAATGAAAGCTTGAGGGCAAAGAGGAAAGTGGGAATTACTGATGCAAACGGTGAGTACCGTCAGTGACTCGAACAAGTTTGTTTCCCAACATGCCACACAACTAATACCATTGACACTTGCACTGTTCTGTACTGTATTCAGTGCGCTACAAATACAAAGCGAATTGGGCCAAGAAACAAAACAAAAAAAATAAAATAAAATAAAATAAAATAACTCTGCAACGAGCCGTCGGGGACCATGAGTCCCTTACACTAAAACACTCAGGAGGTATCCCTGAACAACCTTTGAAAGTTTGTCGGTGGAGTTCTGGTTCATCCTGTATAAATTGCAGCACAGAATTCGCTTCTTTAACTCTTTATTTACTATCCACTACACATTTTGATGATCGTGCCAACCAGTGAGCTTTATTTTACTTACATAATGAAAGGCACTTCCGGTAAACACGTGCAAACACCTTAAAATTATGTAAAATATTAAAAGATTTTTCCATTATCAGTAAGCTATGTCATAGATTACTTCACAATATTGAAAGTAACCACAACATTTACTGAAATTCAGGAATCGAGAACAATGGTTGTACTCAATGTTCTGCTCAGTGCGAGGAAAAATCAGAAAGTCTTTGCCCCTATTTTTTTAGCCAAAGTAAGGTAAATGCAGGTAATGACAAACATACATCCTATTCTATGTACCTTACTCTATTTTTTCCACATAGTACCCACACCGGTTCACACATTTGTCCCATTGCAGCTCTAAATTTGAGATGCCTCTGCGGTCGAATTCGTCTGGCTTACTATGGTACCAACGTTGGACTGCTGTCTTGGTGTCATCATTGCTTGGGAATCGCTGTCCTGTCAGAAACTTCTTCGTCGGTCCGAAAACGTGGAAACCACTAGGGAAGAGGTCTGGACTGTATGATGGGTGGTCCTGAATTTCCCAGTGAAATTCCCGGAGATTTTCGGCAGTTCTGATTGCCACGTGTGGTCTCGCATTTTTGTGCAGCAGAATCACGTTGTCCACATCGAGAATCCCTCAGCGCCTACACCTGATTGTACCTCTCACCATAATAATGCAAAAAATGGTGCAAATGGCTCTGAGCACTATGGGACTTAACATCTGACGTCATAAGTCCCCTAGAACTTAGAACTGCTTAAACCTAACTAACATAAGGACATCACACACATCCATGCCCGAGGCAGGATTCGAACCTGCGACCGTAGCGGTCGAGCGGTTCCAAACTGAAGCGCCTAGAACCGCTCGACCACAGCATAATAATGCAAGACGAGTCATAACTTCCTTCTGTTACCAAAGTCTACCTCAAACGCTTCAGAAGTGTCTGATATAAACGTAATCAACGATGTAAACTGAACGAAATCAACTTCATTGTAATGACACGGTTTCTGAAACGCGCAGAGGTCAACATCCCTACCGACTTTCAACGCGCAGAAACTAAGGTAGCTACACATCATGAAACGCATATCTTTTGTCTGGGTATGATAGTGTTGTGCTTTGCCTAATGAAACGGATAAGGCTCCTCTAGTGCTTGTACATACTCTAGGACAGAGAGAAATGTTGTAAAATGGATGATCTGCAAAACTCTTACTCTCTGTGACCTTAACTGACGTTTCACAAGAACAATCGTGAGTTCATAAGAAGACACGTAGTTTTGAACTAATACGTTTGCAGTGTAAATTTAGTTCAGTTGTAAAGAAATAATAATGATCTGAAATGTGATTAGTTATATGCAACCTGCTTTGAAACTTCATTGTTTGTTCCGTAGACTTACATACTTTAAAACCACTGAGTTTAAAAAAATCAGTTGCGGCGCTGATGCAAGAAAAGCTAGTTACTGGACAGAAATGAATCATGTGTAATTTCAATAGGAAGGCTTGGATTGTATTGCCTCATGCTAACGTGTTCTTCATTGGAAACTGAATTACGATTACTCGAAACCATAGGAGTTTTTATTGTAAAGATATTTCTCACGTAATAGCAAACACAGGAACACTGATGCAAATCCATTACACCAACACATCAAGGAAAGAATTCAAATTTGTACATATGGTAATAAAAACAATAACATACCTAAATTGAAAAGTTAATGTTCTGTAACATGAAATTAAGTAAATATTACAAGATTACAAAATCAAGTTATAATACGCAAATAGTGTTACTAAAAGCTGTTGAAAACTTCGAATTGAAATCTAGTATGTCACTTAATTTGTGATGCAATATCAGTACTTTATGTATTAGATGCAGAATCCTAATAATAGTATGGTGATACTAGGTAAATGAAACGACACAGAATTCACTTGTGAATATATATTAACACAACAAATCAGTGACTTTCCTTGTTAAGCATTCCCTTGTTGACGATCTACAACATTCTTGTAGTTAACAACTTCTCTTGTTTTAAGTTTTGGAGTGGCAAGTTGTTTGTGTGGTGCCGGACGTGACCTTGGCGGCGAGCTTTGTTGTGTGTAGGGCGGAGAACGTAAGGGGGAAGGGTGCAAAAGCTGGCAGGTGGAGGCTGTTGAAGAAAACTATAATCCTAAATCACCGATGACAGTTATCTCGATAAAAAATTAAACGCTCCTGAAGTAAGTACACTGTATATCTGTCAGCTGCATAAGTACGATACGAAAAACGCAGCGAAATATTGAATAATAGTACATTCATCTTCGAAATTGTTATCGATACAAACGTAACATAAGGCAAAAAACTGGCCGTCAGCATCTAAGTGCTAGTAATCAGCTTCCGAAATTTGCGAGAATTACTATTGCTAGATATTTACACTTAAGTGCCAAAGAAACTGGAACAGACATGCGTATTAAAATATAGATATATGGAAACAGGCAGAATACGGGGTTGCGGTCTGCAACGCCTATATAAGACATCAAGTGTCTGGAGAAGTTGTTAGAACGGTCACTGCTGCTACAAGGGCAGGTTATCAAGATTTAAGTTAGTTTCAACGTGGGGTTATAGTCGGCGCACGAGCGATGGGACACAGCATCTCCGAGGTAGCGAGGGATTTTCCCGTACGACCAATTCACGAGTGTACCGTGAATATCAGGAATCCGGTAAAACATCAAATCTCCGACATCGCTGCTGCCAGAAAAAGAGTCTGCAGGAATGAGACGAACGACGACTGAAGAAATTCGTTCAACGTGACAGAAGTGTAACCCTTCCGCACATTGCTGCAGATTTCGGTGATGTGCCATCAACAAGTGCCACTGTGTGAACCATTCGACGAAACATCACCGATATAGGCTTTCGGAGTAGAAGGCGCACTCGTGTGTTGCCGGCCGGTGTGGCCGAGCGGTTCTAGGCGCTACAGTCTGAGGCCGCGCCACCGCTACGGTCGCAGGTTCGAATCCTGCCTCGGGCAGGGATGTGTGTGATGTTCTTAGGTTAGTTAGGTTCAAGTAGTTATAAGTTCTAGGGGACTGATGACCTCAGATGTTAAGTCCCATAGTGCTCAGAGCCATTTGAACCATTTTTTTAACCCACTCATGTGCTACTGATCACTACACGACACAAAGCTTTACGCCTCGTCTGAGCCCACCAACACTGACATTGGACTGTTGATGACTGCAAACATCTTGCCTGGTCGGACGAGTGTCGTCTCAAATTGTGTCGAGTGGATAGACGCGTACAGATATGGAGACAACCTCATGAGTCCATGGACCCTCCACGTCAGTAAGGGACTGTAGTGGTGTGAGCGTGTGCAGTTGGGGTGATATGGGATTCCTGATATCTCTGTATACTACTCTGATAGGTGACATATACGTAAGTATCCTGTCTGATCTCCTGCATCCATTCATGTCCATTGTGCATTCCGACGGGTTAGCGCAATTCCAGCAGGACAATGCGACACCCGATACGTCCAGAATTGCTACAGAGTGGCTCCAGGAACACTCTTTTGACTTTAAACACTTCCACTGCCCACCAAATTCCCCAGACTTTAACATTATTGATCATATATGGGATGCCTTGCGACATATTGTTCAGAAGAGATCTCCCCGTCTCGAGCACATACGGGCTTATGGAGAAAATGGTTCAAATGGCTCTGAGCACTATGGGACTTAACTGCTGAGGTCATCAGCCCCCTAGAACCTAGAACTACTTAAACCTAACTAACCTAAGGACATCACACACATCCACGCCCGAGGCAGGATTCGAACCTGCGACCGCAGCGGCCGCGCGGTTCCCGACTGTAGCTCCAAGAACCGCTCGTCCACTCCGTCCGGCGCTTATGGACAGCCCTGCACGATTCATGGTGTCAAAATGTTCAAATGTTCAAATGTGTGTGAAATCGTATGGGACTTAACTGCTAAGGTCATCAGTCCCTAAGCTTACACACTACTTAACCTAAATTATCCTAAGGACAAACACGCACACCGAGGGAGGACCCGAACCTCCGGCGGACCAGCCGCACCGTCCATGTCTGCAGCGCCTAGACCGCTTCTTTTTTAACACTCTCTTAAAAGGAACATGTAGATCATTTCATGGTATAGTATGTGCAATACATATTGAGCGGTGAGAGAAGTGTGTGGTTCATTATCAGCTGTCAAATGTGTACACCGACTGCACCTGGCACATCCCAACTGCGTGGGGGGTCGAGAAAGACTGCCTGAAGATAGTTGGCAAAGGTTTTCCGATAGTGTGACCATCTATGAACCTCATTGTGGGCTTGCTGCAAGAAATACCAAAAGTCAAGTCGCGACTTGGCAGCATCCCCATAGAGGTACGCGATCGTCCAACCTTTGACCCAGATGATCGACTGTGATTTAGTCGCCGGAAAGTAGTCACTCTCCGGATGTAAGAAGGAAGCAGGTGTAATATGTTGCGGGGTCACACGGAGGTAGCAAGCCACCACCTGTCTTCCTAGGAGCCATACGTCCTCCACCGCGATACAAGTTAAGCGGTGATGGTCGTCATCCACTTCCGCGACATTTCGGGGATAGTGGAGTGTCCACTAGTCCAATTGCATGGAGCCGTTGGTTGGTGTTGAACTTGACACAGGCGACAGAGAACCACAGTGCCCGAACGAAGGTAGGAAGGAATTTTTGGTGCACATGTCTCCAAATCTTCGGACAATGCAACTTGGGGTGTTTGAGTTCAATGACATTACGACATATCCGTCGTAGCAGCCAAACATGAAAATCCTTCGCACATGGCAGTCTCGTGCGTAGAAGCTCGTCTCTGATATAACTAAGTTCCACGATAAATGTTGATACATGCGCAAAATGTGGCGTAATGTTGCCCACCGCTCGGCTAATCCAGCGCGGCGATTCGTGGTGTCAGTTCCCTCCATCACTACTTCGGAAATTAGTCGTGCTCACGGGGGCCCTATAGTATTTTAGGTAAGTGTGCCAGCTCTTTGGCTTTTCAGTGTATTTCGTAATATTCTAAAATATTGTCAACTGTGCGGCAGAGAACTTTTGCTTTGAATGGGCGTTAGTTTTGTGCGTCTGTCAGCCAGCGAGTACGGCTTGTTGTACCCCCGCTTGCATCGTGTCAACATGTGTCGAGTTACTTGTGTGAATGGAGCTGCAGCGTGACAGATGATGCAAGCGGGAGCCGTGCCAATATTTGGCTAGCCGCTTTGTTGGAGCCCGCGGCGGCCTTCCCGGCTCAGGTAGCGGCCGAGAGCCCACAGCCGAGAGCTCACCTTTCACAACAGACGTTCCGCAAAAACAGCCATTGGTCATTTGGGCGGGCTTAGACGGCTTTGTGAGCGCCGCCGCCGCCGCCGCCGCCCTGCCTCACAGCCGCCCGAAAACATCCTTCCGCGCACCCACTTGTTAGCGTCCTCCGCAACTGCATCAATCCCTGTCACCAGACAGGATTGGCTGGTGCCATCTCTACGATTCTACGACTGTCTACCGGCACATCTATTATTAACAGACGGTTGTCAACACTTACGGACTGTTGACAAGTTTATATTGACGATCCAGTTGCCATTTAGTGTAATTATACCCAAAGGATTACTGGCAATAACCGGCAGAAGCAATTGTTGTAAAGACGGAACATTGAAATTCTCAGTGCCTGCATTTCCTAAGCCCCTTGAAGCAGCAGCCGACGTAGATATATTGCCCTAAAAACTCGCTGTGTCATAAAATCTCACTTCTATACACACACATATACATCTCCTACTATCAATACTGTTATCATTATTTAATACTAGTGCTATTATTCTTAATTTTATCGCCGGTATTTAAAATGACATAGAGACATTCAAACGCTGTTTCAAATAAGTTTTAATGTGTATTATACAAAATTGTTACCGTTCTTTACGTAACTGTGGTGTAAAGAGTATGGTGTATGAAAAATCCTGGTCCGATGTCAGAGAGAGCAGGAAGGCTCTAATCTGATCAGGTTAGATAAAGAAAACAAGAAGACAACGACGACGAGTCTACACTTTCTTCCTTTTTTTCTGAGAGATTATCCAGTTCTGGAACAGATCCCAGTTTTTCTGCTCAAAAACCAATTCAGCTTTATTTCTATTTGCCGGGCACTTTTTACTAACATCAGCAGTAGTCTTCAGTATGTAGAGTAATGCGGCCGAGACGAATGGCGCAGTAGATAAGCCTCTCGAGTCATCTGTGATGACGTCGGTTCAAATTCCCGTCCGGCCATGTTAGTATCCTAGCAAATATGTCTTTCAATTATTTCGAATTACGGTATAATACATACTAGTTAAGCACTCCGAGTGCTGGAACAATACTCCAGAACTCTTCAGGCTAGCGCCTTCTGTGCGATTTCCTTTGCAGATGCACCCCACTTTCCCAGATTCCTTCCAACAAATCCAAGCCTCCCATTCTTGCTCTAGCATTTTACATGGTTACTGACAATCGCTTCCGAACCACCAGTAACTTGGTTTGGCTGACTGTGAGAGTTCGATTATCATGACTCTACTCACGGAGTCGGGTAAGGAATATTGGACATTATCTTTAGGCCAGAATCAAATCTTGCTCCGTCTCTCTGGATTCAGATTCATTATGGTTTCCCTTTACTCCCAGTGGAACCTGAGTTACTGCTCGTTTAACACCCTCATGTGCTTACACGCTTTTATGCAAGAAAGTACTGTATCTTATTGACAAACCGTGCCTCAGCTTCCTGAGCAGGATACTCAGCATGAGAATGTAGCACATCCACCGACTCACATAGAGAAGAAAAAATAGTCATTTTGTAAATAGAAATGATTAACAACAGTGAGCTTAGGTGCAAACAGCTCCTTAAAGAACCTGACAGGGAAATCTGGAAGAAGCTGCTTATCCACTCCGCAAAAAGTTTATTAATTTTAGTGGGCACGACTTTGAATCAGAAAGGATGTCGTCAGAGACAGATAACTGTCTCCCTTTAATTACAGTTTAGTAACTGTCGATGGACAGATTGTTAGTGGCACAAAATTTTGTCGTTTTGATCAAGTTGGGAGAAGCTGTCAACCGCAGCTTTGTCACATGAGTCGTCCAATGAATTCGCGAAATTCATAAAACTTAAAATTCCAGTGGTCCAGCAGACATCTAACAACTGATAACTTTTACGACGGAATCATAAACCGTCTATTGCATTATATTGATGGGACAAATTGCGCTGCACTTGCTAGTGACTAGATCCGCTGGGAGGCAATTCACAGACCAAACCTGTGAACGGCTCGATTTCTCTGGCAAACCACTTCAATGAACTTTCAAGATGGTGTGCACAAGAACAGTATGTTTCTCATAGCTGTGTACTATGACAATCAACACACAGCTTAGAGCACCTCATGCCGTGTTTTCATGGTATAACTTCTAAGAAGAAGTTTTTATGCTTTTACTGCACGCCGGCCGCTGTGACCAAGCGGTTCTAGGTGCTTCAGTCCGGAACCGCACTGCTGCTACGGTCGCAGGTTCGAATCCTGCCTCAGGAATGGATGTGTGTGATGTCGTTAGGTTAGTTAGGTTTATTTAGTTCTAAGTTTAGGGGACTGATGACCTCAAATGTTAAGTCCCATAGTGCTTAGAGCCATTTGAACCATTTGTTACTGCACGGTCTAGTCGCATCAATGTGACCAACACCTACGTTTAATGAAACTTCCTGGCAGATTAAAGCTGTGTGCCCGACCGAGACTCGAACTCGGGACCTTTGCCTTTCACGGGCAAGTGCTCTACCATCTGAGCTACCGAAGCACGACTCACGCCCGGTACTCACAGCTTTACTTCTGCCAGTATCTCGTCTCCTACCTTCCAAACTTTACAGAAGCTCTCCTGCGAACCTTGCAGAACTAGCACTCCTGAAAGAAAGGATATTGCGGAGACATGGCTTAGCCACAGCCTGGGGGATGTTTCCAGAATGAGATTTTCACTCTGCAGCGGAGTGTGCGCTGATATGAAACTTCCTGGCAGATTAAAACTGTGTGCCCGACCGAGACTCGAACTCGGGACCTTTGCCTTTCGCGGGCAAGTGCTCTACCATCTGAGCTACCGAAGCACGACTCACGCCCGGTACTCACAGCTTTACTTCTGCCAGTATCTCGTCTCCTACCTTCCAAACTTAACAGAAGCTCTCCTGCGAACCTTGCAGAACTAGCACTCCTGAAAGAAAGGATATTGCGGAGACATGGCTTAGCCACAGCCTGGGGAGTGTTTCCAGAATGAGATTTTCACTCTGCAGCGGAGAGTGCGCTGATATGAAACTTCCTGGCAGATTAAAACTGTGTGCCCGACCGAGACTCGAACTCGGGACCTTTGCCTTTCGCAGGCAAGTGCTCTACCATCCGAGCTACCGAAGCACGACTCACGTCCGGTACTCACAGCTTTACTTCTGCCAGTATCTCGTCTCCTACCTTCCAAACTTTACAGAAGCTCTCCTGCGAACCTTGCAGAACTAGCACTCCTGAAAGAAAGGATATTGCGGAGACATGGCTTAGCCACAGCCTGGGGGATGTTTCCAGAATGAGATTTTCACTCTGCAGCGGAGTGTGCGCTGATATGAAACTTCCTGGCAGATTAAAACTGTGTGCCCGACCGAGACTCGAACTCGGGACCTTTGCCTTTCGCGGGCAAGTGCTCTACCATCTGAGCTACCGAGTGCAGAGTGAAAATCTCATTCTGGAAACATCCCCCAGGCTGTGGCTAAGCCATGTCTCCGCAATATCCTTTCTTTCAGGAGTGCTAGTTCTGCAAGGTTCGCAGGAGAGCTTCTGTAAAGTTTGGAAGGTAGGAGACGAGATACTGGCAGAAGTAAAGCTGTGAGTACCGGGCGTGAGTCGTGCTTCGGTAGCTCAGATGGTAGAGCACTTGCCCGCGAAAGGCAAAGGTCCCGAGTTCGAGTCTCGGTCGGGCACACAGTTTTAATCTGCCAGGAAGTTTCATATCAGCGCACACTCCGCTGCAGAGTGAAAATCTCATACCTACGTTTAATGTCAACAAGCAATAACCGCTCGCGGACGGCAGGTGACAGAACTAGGAGTTGAGGGTATATAAAGCGTGTCAGGGAGCCGCGGAAAATTGTAGTCGTTGCCGTAATGTGGAAATGGAGAAATTTATCTGATACCCAAAAAGGCATAATCATTATCTGTCGACCCAAGGGTGCCGGGGCAACTTCGGTGCACCACGGGCGAGACATGAGAGGGGTGAAGGACGGCTCTGGAGATGTGTACGGGGGAACAGAAGTGAAACTTCTGAGCAACTGGCAGCCCAGGGGAACCAAGGCGCTACCAACAGTGTCTTCTCAACGACCGTTCAGAGAACGTTACTGAGCAGTGAGTTCCGCAACAAGCGCGTTTAATGCACCCATGCTGACAGCTGTTCATCGACGAAGACGGATGGAATCTGCGCGCTAATACCTCAACTGGGTGTTCACTGAGTGGCGAGAGGTTACCTTTTCACTCGAATCACTCGACGTTGGTGTTTATGGCGCTGCAACAATTGTCGAAAGGGTCCAAGCCGGAGGAGGGGCGTTCTGGTCTGTCTGGGGAATGTTTCCGTGACACTACTTGGATATCTACTCATTCTGGAAGGCACAACGGATCTATCTACATCGACATCTACGTCTACATGATTACTCTGCAATTCACATTTAAGAGCTTGGCAGAGGGTTCATCGAACCACAATCATACTATCGCTCTACCATTTCACTCCCGAACAGCGCGCGCGAAAAACGAACATCTAAACCTTTCTGTTCGAGCTCTGATTTCTCTTATTTTATTTTGATGATCATTCCTACCTATGTAGGTTGGGCTCAACAAAATATTTTCGCATTCGGAAGAGAAAGTTGGTGACTGAAATTTCGTTATTAGATCTCGCCGCGACGAGAAACGTCTTTGCTTTAATCACTTCCATCCCAACTCGCGTATCGTATCTGCCACACTATCTCCCCTATTACGTGATAATACAAAACGAGCTGCTCTTTTTTGCACCCTTTCGATGTCCTCCGTCAATCCCACCTGGTAAGGATCCCACACCGCGCAGCAATATTCTAACAGAGGACGAATTAGTGTAGTGTAAGCTGTCTCTTTAGTGGACTTGTTGCATCTTCTAAGTGTCCTGCCAATGAAACGCAACCTTTGGCTCGCCTTACCCACAATATTATCTATGTGGTCTTTCCAACTGAAGTTGTTCGTAATTTTAAGACCTAGGTACTTAGTTGAATTGACAGCCTTGAGAATTGTACTATTTATCGAGTAATCGAATTCCAACGGATTTCTTTTGGAACTCATGTGGATCACCTCACACTTTTCGTTATTTAGCGTCAACTGCCACCTGCCACACCATACAGCAATCTTTTCTAAGTCGCTTTGCAACTGATACTGGTATTTGGTTGACCTTACTAGACGGTAAATTACAGCATCATCTGCTAACAACCTAAGAGAACTGCTCAGATTGTCACCCAGGTCATTTATATAGGTCAGGAACAGCAGAGGTCCCAGGACGCTTCCCTGGGGAACACCTGCTATCACTTCAGTTTTACTTGATGATTTTCCGTCTATTACTACGAACTGCGACCTTCCTGACAGGAAATCAAGAATCCAGTCGCGCAACTGAGACGATACCCCATAGGCCCGCAGCTTGACTAGAAGTCGCTTTTGAGGAACGGTGTCAAAAGCCTTCCGGAAATCCAGAAACACGGAATCAACTTGAGATCCCCTGTCGATAGCGGCCATTACTTCGTGCGAATAAAGAGCCAGCTGCGTTGCACAAGAACGATGTTTTCTGAAACCATGCTGATTACGTATCAATAGATCGTTCCCTTCGAGGTGATTCATAATGTTTGAATACAGTATATGCTCCAAAACCCTACTGCAATGATATAGGTCTGTAGTTCGATGGATTACTCCTACTACCCTTCTTAAACACTGGTGCGACCTGCGCAATTTTCCAATCTATAGGTACAGATCTATCGGTGAGCGAGCGGTTGTATATGATTGCTAAGTAGGGAGCCATTGTATCAGCGTAATCTGAAAGGAAACTAATCGGTATACAATCTGGACCTGAAGACTTGCCCGTATCAAGCGATTTGAGTTGCTTCGCAACCCCTAAGGTATCTACTTCTAGGAAACTCATGCTAGCAGCTGTTTGTGTTTCAAATTCTGGAATATTCCATTCGTCTTCGCTGATGAAGGAATTTCGGAAAACTTTGGGGATCATGTCCAATTCTACGTGCAGTTTGTTTTTCCTCGGCGCGATGGCATCTAAGAGCAGGACAATGCAAAGTGTCACACAGCTCGCAGTGTACTTGCATGTTTCGAGGAGCATAATAATGAGTTAACCACACTCCCCGGATTTAAGCCCAATCGAGAATCTGCTAGACCACCTCGCTCCGGCTGTTCGCGCCATGGATCCTCAACAGAGAAGTCAAGCGCAGCTAACCACGGCACTGTGGTCGGCATGGCTCCACATCCCTTTCGGTATCTCCTAGAAACTCATTCACTCTCTTCCTGCTCGTGTCTCAGCTGTCCACGCTACAAAAGCTGGTTATTCAGACTTTTGACACGTGGTCTCATTAATGTGACTGGACAGTGTATCTCAGTAAAGTTTCAAAAACCAATGAATTTACCTGTTCGTGGCGCATGTATAGACTACATGTATTCGAACTGCAGCTGGCCGCTGTGGCCGAGCGGTTCTAGGCGCTTCAGTCCGGAACCGCGCTGTTGCTGTGGTCGCAGGTTCGAATCCTGCCTGGGGCATGGATGTGTGTGTTAATTAGGTTTAAGTGGTTCTAAGTATAGGGGACTGATGACCTTCAATGTTAAGTCCCATAGTGCTTAGAGCCATTTGATTTTATTCGATCTGCTTTTTTCCAACATTATCTCTTAACCGCGGAGATCGCTTGGCTGTCATGATTTATCGTAGCTTTGTGGCCGGCGCCCCGTGGGAAATTCGCGTGCAGCATCTATCTGTGGATCTTGCAAATTTTGTTCTGTGCTTATTCACATTTTAACACAATACTATATGGTTACCGGGCGTGAAAATGCGCCTTAAATTCAGATGCAGTCTCGCCGACCAGTTGACTTTAATCCCACGCGAGTATTCTATTAAGCAAATAAACAACCTACCAGTCTAATAAGGCTACGCGCTGTAGATTAATTTAAACGAGCAGGTGCTACGTGTGTCTCAACATTGTACTGAAAGCACTCAATGTGTGGTTACCTCTGTGTGCGTACAGAATTATGGACACCTCGCATCGTCATCATATTTTCTGCCATAACGAGCCAGCCGAAATAATTTTTAGAGTTATAAGTGGCATGTCTGTAGGGGATCACATGTGAGGTCACTGGTTCCGATTTTACAGGAGTACACGTACTATTGTCTACTGTTGGAATTGTTATAGTGTTCAAATGTTCAAATGTGTGTGAATTCCTAAGGGACCAAACTGCTGAGGTCATCGGTCCCTAGACTTACACACTACTTAAGCTAACTTCTGCTAAGAACAACACATACACACACACACACACACACACACACATGCCCGAGGGAGGACTCGAACCGCCGGCGGGAGAATCACTAGACTGTACAATTCCTCTTTCGATACTAAGACATCAAGCTAACCTAAGGACATCACACACATCCATGCCCGAGGCAGGATTCGAACCTGTGACCGTAGCAGTCCCGTGGTTCCGGACTGCAGCGCCTAGAACCGAACGGCCACCGCGGCCTGCAGAAGGAGTTAACTGTCAAAGCACAGTGAAAGAAGAAAATCGCCAAAAATTAGTGTTGACTACCGTTGAGGAGCACTATTACTCTTTAAGAGCAGAAATGGGTGACAGAACGATCCGTGGAGATATGACTGGACTCGGTGTTCTTGGCTATGTTGCTGCCAGAAGTCACTGTTCACTTGAACGAAAGTTCAGTGTAACTTACAGGCGTGCAATCAACGTTATAATTGATTCTTCGACCAGCAGAAGTTATGTTGTGACAAAATTTCCGTGCGAGTTGGTGCAGTGGCCAGCACAATGGACTCGCATTCGAGAGGACGACGCTTCAAACTCGCGTCCGGCCATTCTGATTTAGGTTTTGCGTGATTTCTCTAAGTCGCTTGAGGCAAATGCCAGGATGGCTCCTGTGAAAAGGCACGGCCGACTTCCTTCCCCAACATTCCCTAATACGATGGGACCGATTACCTGTTTGGTCCCCTCCTCCCGAATCAACCAGTCAACCAAAGACGAGATTCGGTGTAGGCCAAGTTATGCTCTGAAGTGATTCGTCCCGATTTAAGCTCGAATCGATGAATTTGCGTCATGGAAAATGAAGCCCAAGTGCCTCTGACAATACTTTAGACAGCGAAACACTTCTCGCAATGTGGTATCACCTCGAAACCGAACTTCTCGGTTGTCACATGTCCACAAAAATTCTGTTCTTTGACTACATGATCGAGGTAACGCAATGGTTAAAACACTGCATTCGCATTCGGGAGAACGGCGTTCAAAGTACTGTATTGCCAATCAGGTTTTGTTATCCATGTTTTCCCTGAATCACTTAACGACAATTTCGGTGTTATGAGAAGAATAAGGCGATTCGTTTCCCTATCCTTCCACAATTCGGGCTTGTCCTTCGTCTTCAGTGCCCTCGTTCTCATCGAGATGTTAATCACTATTCTTCCTTTGATTGCCCTGATCTAAGTATCTACTTGAACTTTGTTATAAATTCCTAGCATGCTGCCGGCCAGTGTGGCCGAGCGGTTCTAGGCGCATTACTACATGCACATCTCTTTCTATATTTCCATTAAGTATTAATAGCCTTAAAATTAATATGTCATTAGACACAGTCGTACATAATAAGCACACAGCAAACATGCATTTCAAACAAATAGGTTTCTTCCTTATACATGTAATGGCGGTGCGTAAGACTCTCAAAGACTTCTGTTTACTAACGAATGTAAACTGCCAGTCATGTACCAAGGATTGTACTATCTTGTTACGTACGCAACGAGGCGACAAAAGTCAATAGATACCTCCCAATATCACCTCGGACCTACTTTTGCGCGGCGAAGTGGAGCAACACAAGTAGTCGGAAGTATCCTGCTGAAATATTGAGCCATGCTGCCTCTACAGCCGTCCATAATAACGGTAGTGTTGCAAGTGCAGGATATTGTGCACTAACTGACCTCATGATCATGTCCCATATATCTTCGACGGCATTCATGTCTCGCGAACTACGCGCAAATCATTCGCTCGAATTGTGCAGAATGTTCTTCAAACCAGTCGCGAACAATTGTGGCCCAGTGACATGGCGAACTATTATCCATAAAAATTCTATCGATGTTTGGGAACATCATGAATGGCCGCAAATGGTTAATGATCGGTTCAGTTGCACCAGAGGGCCCAGTCCATTCTAGGTAAACACAACCCACACCATTATGGAGCCTCTGCCAGCTTGCACAGTGCCTTGTTTACAACTTGTGTCCATGGCTTCGTGGGGCCTGCACCACACTCGATCCCTACAGTCGGCTAGTGCCAACTGAAATCGTGACTCATATGACCGGCCTCACGGTTTTCCAGTCGTATAGGATCCGATAAGGACACGGGCCAAGGGGTATCCGGCCGTTGTGGCCGAACGGTTCTAGGCGCTTCAGTCCCGAACCACGCTGCTGCTGCGGTCGCAGGTTCGAATCCTGCCTCAGGCATGGATGTGTGTGATGTCCTTAGGTTAGTTAGGTTTAAGTAGTTCTAAAAAATGGTTCAAATGCCTCTGAGCACTATGGGACTTAACTGCTGAGGTCATCAGTCCCCTAGAACTTAGAACTACTTAAACCTAAATAATCTAAGGACATCACACACATCCTTGCCCGAGGCAGGATTCGAACCTGCGACCCCAGCGGTCGCGCGGTTCCAGACTGTAGCGCCTAGAACCGTTCGGTCACCCCGGCCGGCAAGTAGTTCTAAGTCTAGGGGACTGATGACCTTAGATGTTTAGTCCCATAGTGCCTAGAGCAATTTGAACCATATTGAACTAGCCAAGGGGAGGTGCTGCAGGCGATTTTGTGCTGTTAGCAAAAACACTCACACTCACTTTAGTCGTCTGCTGCCTTAGCCCATAAACGCCAAATTTCGCCACGAAGTCTTAACGAATATGTTCGTCGTACGTTCCACAATGATTTACGTGTCTGTTTCACACAGTGTTGCTTGTGTGTTAGCACTTACAAGTCTACGTAAACGCCGCTGCTTTCGGTCGCTAAGTGAGGCCGTCGGCCACTGTGTTGTTCATGGTGAGAGGTAATGCCTGAAATCTGGTATTCTCAGCACACTCTTGACACTGTGGATCTTGAGATAGCCGGCCGAAGTGGCCGTGCGGTTAAAGGCGCTGCAGTCTGGAACCGCAAGACCGCTACGGTCGCAGGTTCGAATCCTGCCTCGGGCATGGATGTTTGTGATGTCCTTAGGTTAGTTAGGTTTAACTAGTTCTATGTTCTAGGGGACTAATGACCTCAGCCGTTGAGTCCCATAGTGCTCAGAGCCATTTGAACCATTTGATCTTGAGATATTGAATTCCGTAACGATTTCCGAAACGGAATGTCCCATGCGTCTAGCTCCTACTACCATTCCGCTTTCAAAGTCTATTAATTCCCGTCGTGAGGTGATAATCACGTTTGAAACGTTTCAGATGGATCATCTGAATACAAATGGCATCTCCTCCAGTGCACTGCCCTTTTGTAACTTATGTACGCGATACTACCGCCATCTGCGTATGTGCTTATTGCTATCACATGATACCTCAGTGTATATTAGAGCCACCAACGATGTTGTTGCGACAGTAAAATTTTTCAACTTTTACGTTTAATGTCACAGCAAATCCTAAAAACTTTCTTAAACCAATGTTAGATTGTTTGCATCTATCGAGAATTGAGAGAACGTAATAGTCACTGGTGTATCTTCGAGCGGACGAAAATCGTGGCAACCACTCGAAATTCGTGACTAACGCTTGACATATACAGGGTATTTAGAAATGTGCTCCTTAATGACTACTAATGAGAATAGGCTGATGGCTGCTTGTCACAAGAATATCGCTAACATGGGCTGAGATGTACCCTCGGACACTTCCCTCTTAGTGTTTATCATGTTGATGCGTTGATGTATGTTAGAGTGTGCAGTAAGCAAAGTAATGATTTCTGTTTTCCTGTTCTGTTTTACAGAACTTGATAATGGGATGTGCAGTCCCGGAGCATGTAGTGTTACATAAATCACACACTTTGGCAAATGGTGCGTAATAATCTTGGTACTGATATCGTGATACAGTTGTACGATGGCTTCACAACAGATGAATATTTGGCATTCACTGGTGGAACAGTAGTCTTCTAGACCTTCTCATGAATTATGGCCTTCTGTAGAACGCACTGATGTTGCTGATGCACATTTTCTAATGATAGATACCCCCCCTTCCTCCTAGTAGTTGCCTATGACTTTTCTTTTGTGGTGGAATCATGCTAACAACTTCCCATCACCCACACGCCAGGATGGGTTTCCTATATGTTATCATATCATTTTCGTTATTATTTCTACTGTTTGTGTATTTTTCCTGATCCACCTGCTTGTTTTCCTGTTTTTCTTTGTAATTGCTAATCTGCATCTCGCCCGTGTCCACTGATCAACCCTTCCATTCTAAATGGGTTTTCTTATTAAAAATTCAAGTACGACTGGTGCATGTCAGAATTAGAAATGTGATCTTTTTGTAAGCTTTCGTTTTCAGAAACGTTGAGAGTTTAGTTTTGAAAACACTATTTAGTTTGCTAAACTCACTGCAGGTCACCCATGGTAGTGGATATACACCGACGGGAAAAAAATCACAGCACAAAGAATGAGTTGTGCGACATAAACGGAAGTTTGTAGGCGTGCTACTAGACCTGAATGGTTCAAATGGTTAAAATGGCTCTGAGCAGTGTGGGACTTAACATCTGAGGTTATCAGTCCCCTAGAACTACTTAAACCTAAATAACCGAAGGACATCACACACATCCATGCCCGAGGCAGGATTCGAATCTGCTACCTTAGCGGCCGCGCGGTTCCAGACTGAAGCGCCTAGAACCGCTCGGCCACAGGGGGGAGCCTAGATCTGAAAAATGACTTCTATTCAAATTTTGCGCCAGTCGCGTAAGAGTGGCGTTAGTAGCGCCACTAGGAGAATAAAAATACACGCTGTAATTTTCTTGAGCGTTGGTTGCCTTTCAGATTTGACTTGATGGGTTGATGTTAGTCAAGAATGCCTTTCAGGTGACGAAGACACCATTATCGACACCTCACTGAGTTTGAAGGAGGTCGCGTAATAGTGCTACTAGAAGGTGGATCTTCCTTTTGTGATACTGCAGGAAGACTTGGCAACACAATAGCCACTGTACATGACTGCGTTGGTCACAACAATGTACGGTCGCAAGAAGACAGAATTACGGGCGGCCACATGCACTACCGAGAGGGAAGACCATTGCGGTCGGTGTATGGTTCTGGCGAATCGTATTGCATCTGCATCAGCAATCTGAGCAGCAGTTGGCATCTGAGTGACACAACGAACTGTTACCAAACGCTTACTTCAAGGGCAGTTCCGAGACAGACGCCCTGTAGCGCGTGCTCCACTGACCCCAAACTATCACCATTTGCGACATTAGTTGTGTCAACCGAGAGTTCATGGGGGGGGCAGGGTGGAGATCTTCTTATGAAATCTGGTTCTACCTCGGTGCTAGTGATGATCGTGTGTTGGTTAGGAGGAGACCTGTTGAGGGCCTGCAACCGCACTCACATGGTTTTCTCACACACACTGACTGCCAATTTGTACGCGATTCCATCTGTCGTGGTGTCATTCATGATCAGCACTCCAAGGGGCGTTTTCCAACAGGATAACGCTCGTCCACGTACCGCTGTTGTAACCCAACATGCTCTACAAAGTATCGACATGTTGCCTTGGCCTGCTCGATCACCAGATCCGGCTCCAGTGGAGTGCATATAGAACATCAGCGGACGACAGCTGCAACATCATCCACAAACAGAATTAACCGTCCCTGAGACAATATGCAGCAGGCACTGAACTCCAGCCCACAAACTGACATCGGGTACAAAACAATGCATGCAAGTTTGTATGCTTGCATTCAACGTTCTGGTAATTACACCGGTTATTAATGTACCACTATTTCACTTTTACAGTGGTTCAAAATTCAAATGGCTCTGAGCAATATGGGACTTAACTTCTGAGGTCATCAGTTCCCTAGAACTTAGAACTACTTAAACCTAAGTAACCTAAGGACATCACACACATCCATGCCCGATGCAGTATTCGAACCTGCGACCGTAGCGGTCTCGCGGTTCCAGACTGTAGCGCCTAGAACCGCTCGGCCACAATGGTCGGCTTCTACAGTGGTTGATCTAGCGCTTGCATTAACCTTTGATCTTGCAATAATTTGCTTATGTTACGAAGACAAATGTTGTTCCAGAATGTCATTACTCAACATTAATTGTTTTTTGGTGTTACGTAGGTTAAGATACTTTTTGATATGACATCAGATATTGGTTTATTACTGTCCCAGTTACGAATGGGTAATGGGAAAAAACTATTTTAAAACAATTCTGGATGTTAATACGCCATTTTGCGGATAAAATTTAATCATAGACAACGACATCGTCTTTACTCGCCGTCTCGATAGCTTTTTGAAATATCATATGTGTGGTATACGAAGTGAGTTTTCTTATGAACGACTTCTTTTAAGTTGTCCATTATGTTTCAAGATGAAATACGTTTCAGAAGTTAAAGAAGTTACACAAAACAACGATTTCCCTTTTCTGTTAATTGTATTTACGGAACATACACAATCGAAAACGTTATATGCTCTTAAGGTAAGGATAATGAGGAAGGTAAGTTATAGTTCACTCATTGGTGCACTGCTTCACAGCCCTAAGAAAATCAGGCAGAAAACTATTCTAGTTTTGGTAAAAGAGCTTATTTCAAGGTATCTCGCGTATCAAAAATATCGCATACATTACGTAATTCAAATATGAAACTAAATTCAGTCGAACTGCAATATTTCGTAGAAGAGTTTGCCTATAGCGTGCTGTTACGAGCTTGTCTGGAGACGTGTTACTGCGTAATTAGCTAATTAATTATTGTCCAATTTGACCACGTTAACAAAAGACTGCACTGTACTTTTCTCATAAGAGGAGGATTAGCAGGTGTCGCAGGACTAGGAATCTTATACAACGTGTGCATAGAGCACCCGCTTCAGGCTTAACTCGTTTCTGAGTATTATGTCGCACTTCGCGACTCCTACTCAATAATTACGTTTACTGATGCGAAAAACATGCCGCGTAAGAGTCATGTACTTGGATGCCGAAGAGCGAAAGTAGCCAAGCGTTCACGAAGGATTATCCGCATTAATTAGAGCGAGACGTGGATATACAAAGACGCTGTGCGGAGGTTCACGGCCGAGGGCCCCTGAACGGAGCCGACGATCGCATCATGCGGTGGCTGGGCGCGCTCCATGGCCAGCAGCGGCAGACAGTTCAAAGCACCGCGCTCGCAAAACTCCTTCCTCTGGGTCTCTGCAACACGTCGTCCCTACTAGCGTTCCAAGTCACCGCGCTCATTATATTAGCAGAATATGGCCTGGATTTTGCGATACATTCTCTAAGACAAGGGAAAAAAGACGCATCACGAAGGTATTATCCAAATGGGACGAAAATCGTTAAAAAATAATTACAATTTCAGAAAACTAGTGATTTATTCAAGATAAAGAGCTACACGGATTGAGCAAGTCAATAACGCATTGGTTCACTTCTAGCCCTTATTCAAGCACTTGGCACTGACTTAAGGGGTTGTTGGATATACTGAGGGATATCGTGTCAAATTATGTCCAATTGACGCATTAGGAAACTGCTCATAATGCTCCAAATGCCTTCGCTGGTTACTGGGGCTTAATCAGAATCGGTACTGAAGACAAGTTTACTCCAGTCACTGAGATTCCAGGCCGAGAACATATCTGGATAAGCTCCGGACAGCGTTGGGATCCCAGCATGACTCTTGTTCACCATACGGCCCGACAACTAGGAGTCATGGTCTGGGGTGCCATTTATTTTCTTAGCAGACCCCTTTGGTTGTCATCCGCGGCAGCCGTAGAGCACAGCGGTACGTCGACGATATTTTGTGCCCTGTTTTGTTGCCCTTCATGATAGGCCATCCTGGGTTTACATTTCGGCAAGATAATGTCCGCTTCTGCTGCTTGTCTTCGTGTTTGCCACTCAAGATTGCTGGATCTCTCGGCAGTTGAGCACGTTTGGAGCACTATGGGCAGGGCCCTCCAACCGTTTGGGGACTTTGACGATCTAAGACGCCAATTGGACAGAACTCTGGCACCATATCCCCCAGCAGGACACTCAACAACTCTGTCAATCAATGCCAAGCCGAATAAATGCTTGCATAAAGGCCAGAGGTGCAACAGTGTGTTATTGGCTCGCTCGATTTGTGAAGCTAAAGCCTCTTGAACAAATCACCCAATTTTTCTGAAACTGTAGTCACTTGTTTGTTTATACTTGTACATCACATCTTACATGTACATTACATCAACCGATTACCGTCCCAGTCGGATAATCCCCTCGTCATGTGTTTTTTTTTTTTTCATCTTATTCGCTGATTTACCATCGTCATTAACTCGCTGCTGGGGTGTTGTAAATGATGCGCGAATGACACTGACGCTCAAATCGTCTGCCCATCGCAACAGTTTCCCAAAAACGACTCAGTGTCTTAATTAATAGCGCTATCACCAGAATATGGCGCTTTCGAATGAACTGGTATGTGACCATTCATACTAATGCCTCTGATAATATCTACATCTACATATATAATCCGCTAGCCACCAAGCGGTGTGTGGCAGAGGGCACAGTTCGCGCCAAAGTCATATTCAAAAATGGTTCAAATGGTTCTGAGCACTATGAGACTTAACTTCTGAGGTCATCAGTCCCCTAGAACTTAGAACTACTTAAACCTAACTAACCTAAGGACAAATGGTTCAAATGGCTCTAAGCACTATGGGACTTAACATCTGTGGTCATCAGTCCCCTAGAACTTAGAACTACTTAAACCTAACTAACCTAAGGACATCACACACATCCATGCCCGAGGCAGGATTCGAACCTGCGACCGTAGCGGTCACGCGGTTCCAAACTGAAGCGCCAGAACCGCACGGCCACACCGGCCGGCTAACCTAAGGACATCACACACATCAATGCCCGAGGCAGGATTCGAACCTGCGACCCTAGCGGTTGCGCGGTTCCAGACTGTAGCACCCAGAACCGCTCGGCCACCGGGGCCGGCAATCATATGCCCCCCGCCCCCCCCTCCCCCCCCCCCCCCCCGCCACCCCCCCCCCCCCCCCGGTCCAATCACGGATCGCGCTAGGGAAAAACGACTGTCTGAACGCCTCAGTACGAGCTCTAATTTCTCTTATCTTTGAATGGTGATCATTTCGCGATTTGAAAGTTGGTGGTAATAATATATGCTCTACATCCTCGACGAAGATCGGATTTCAGAATTTAGTGAGCATCCCCTTCCGTTTATGTCGCCAATCTGCAAGTGCGCCCCACTTCAAACTTCTTATGAGATTTGTAACGCTCTCGCGATGGCTAAATGTAACAGTCACGAATCTTGCCGCTCTTCTTTGGACCTTCTCAATCTCTTGAATCAGACCCAACTGGTAAGGGTCCCATACAGACGAACAATAAGACTGGACGAACTAACGTATTGTAAGCAATTTCCTTTGTTGCAGGACTGCATCACGTCAGGATTCTACCAATAAACCGCAATCTAGAGTTCGCCTTGCCCGTTACTTGTGCAATCTGATCATTTCATTTGAGATCATTTCGAATAGTCACAACCAGATACTTTACGGATGTTACCGCTTCGAAAGACTGGACATTTATTTAGTACTCGTACATTAATGAGGAGTTTCGCCTTGTTATACGCAGTAGGCTGCACTTACTAATATTGAGAGATAACTGACATTCATAACACCACGCATTTACTTTCTGGAAATCCTCATTGATTTGTTCACAACTTTCTTGTGATACTACTTTCCTGTAGGCTACAGCATCATCGGGGAACAGTCTAATGCCACTGTCAATACCATCAACCAGATCGTTTATATAAATCGTAAAAAGCAGCGGACCTATTTCGCTGGCCTGGGGCACACCTGAAGTTTTTGTTTCTGTTGAAGTCACCCCAAAAATGGTTCAAATGGCTCTGAGCGCTATGGGACTTAACATCTGTGGTCATCAGTCCCCTATAACTTAGAACTACTTAAGCCTAACTAACCTAAGGACATCACATACATCCATGCCCGAGGCAGGATTCGAACCTGCGACCGTAGCGGTCACGCGGTTCCAGACTGAAGCGCCTATAACAGCACGGCCACATCGGCCGGCTGAAGTCACCCCATTCAGGACGACATACTGCTCTCTGTCTGTTAGAAAATTTTCTCTCCAACGGCATATGTCATAGAATAGACCGTAAGCGCGCACTTTTTGGAGCAAGCGACATTGAGGAACTGAGTCGAACGCCTTTCGAAAGTCGAGAAATATGGCATCAACCTGGGAGCCGGTATCTAGAGCCTGTCGTATTTCATGCACAAAGAGGGCCAGCTGTGTCACGCATGACCGCTGTTTCCTAAAACCGTGCTGGTTTCTGCTGATGATCTTCCCAGTGTTTTGAAAGGTCATAAAAGTGGCTGCGGTTCTACAACTTGATCTGTAGCTATACGCTACGAAACACTGTGAAGGGCGCTGAGGAGGGTGCTTTTCATGTACCACGTATTTAGTATTCTTCCAGTTCCGTTCATGAATCAAGCTGAAGAGAATGACATTGGTATGCCTCTGTGCGAGCTGTTATTTATCTTATTTTGTATGCACGATGCCTATGGGATAGATCTGTAGGAGACAGAAGAATATTCATAATTTTCGCCCTAAAATACAGTTCTTTAAGATTTTTAAGTAGGTTCTACATCTACGTATAAGTGTGTCCCAGGAGAAATGGTCAGTATTCAGTGATATGACAGGAACGATCATTTGAAGAAAAAAAGTGTAGTAAATACTGTCTGTAAAATGCACACCTCAAGAGCTACGAGAACTTCTTCATTTTCGATAGTGTGAAACAAATCTCTTCTACTGCAATATTTTTCCTTTCCATATTTTTTGAGAAGGTAGTATGACAAAACAAGAAAAAATTCATGAATAAACATGGGCTCTAAATTGCATACTTTGAGAGATGTGAGCACTTGTGCAGTAGAAGAGAAGTGTATCATAGTAGCGAATATGAACAAGTGATCATAGCTCTTAAGGTATGCACGCTAGAGCCCGTGTTTATTGTACTTTTATTTTCACGTTTTGGTCCATAATACCACCTCACAAAATATGAAAAGCAAACAGCTTGCAGTAGAAGATGCTTCTTTCACGGCATCGAAGCTGAAGAAGTCCTCATAACGCTTAAGGTGTGCATCTTAGAGCCTACGTTTACTATACTTAATATTGACCTTCCTATTGGGACACACTGTATACTCTGCAACCATGTGTAAATTGCTTGTCAGGGAGTACTGTTTACCGTTATAATTGATTTTCTGTTTTATCCCATTCACGTTCTGTGCGATGAAATGTACACTTCTGTACAACCCTTTGTCTTATTTTGATGACTGTACGAATGATATACGACAGTGTCAGCATAAATGTCGCCCACACAGCTTCCCTAAATTCACCCTACCGAGTATCGCGACACCTACGTCGTCTCTCTTTGAAGGATTCCCGTTTAAGCTTCTCCAGCATTTCTGTTATACTTTCGTATGTACTGCACTGACTTGTTAAGATCGTGTGAATTCATTCTAGGTCTTGAGAGAAGCCATTTTTCCTACATATGCTGTTTTTACTTTTAAAATGAAGACTTTATTTCAGCGTTTTGCAGTTAGCTAATTTCTACCTCTTTAGCATTTTCAAACTACTTCTGTCCCAGAAAAAAACTGTAGTCACATAATACTTTTATCTTTCACACATATGGGATATGGAACTCACGTCTGTGACTGTTGTGCCCGTTACCGCCATGATCATAAGGAAAGTTTATTAAGGATACCATTAGATTTAGCTTGCTTCACACAAATGTGTGGAAGATAAGATACTATGTTACTACAGTCCTTCATTGCGACTCAGTTCAAAACGCCCAAGGGAAGGAAATAAGCTAATAGCAAAAGCATGAAATGAAGTGTTTATTTCAAAAGTAAAAACAGCCCGCGCAGGAAAAATGACTTCCCTCAAGAAATTCGTAGTGGCTGTGGACCGATTTTTACAAAAGACATTCGATGTCTGTTGTCATGCCACTTGATAAATACTCCAAACATTAAAACAATACGCTAACATTGGTCGCACTAGCGTATTGCATGTGATGTATTTTACAGATACATTCCAACAAATATAAGGCTTCCATTCGCCACTGATTTTACCTGATCGTCCCATAGCACCTAAGTATTACCCATAAATACTTTAGTCCGCAGCTCGTGGTCGTGCGGTAGCGTTCTCGTTTCCCACGCCCGGGTTCCCGGGTTCGATTCCGGGCGGGGTCAGGGATTTTCTCTGCCTCGTGATGACTGGGTGTTGTGTGATGTCCTTAGGTTAGTTAGGTTTAAGTAATTCTAAGTTCTAGGGGACTGATGACCATACATGTTAAGTCCCATAGTGCTCAGAGCCATAAATACTTTATGCGATGTGACGTGGTCAAAATGTTCACCACTAATCTTGTACTCAGACACTATGGGGTTCTTTCTCTATGTTGCAGGCATTATCTTACGTTCATTCACATTTAAATAAAGCTACCATTCATCATACCAAGTGAAAATTTTGTTCATGTCTTTCTGGGGTTCCTTACGATGATATAACGATGGAACTTACCTGAAGAAAATGGCATCGTTAGCGAATAGTCTTACAGTGATGCTGATCCTATCTTATAGCTAGTTCGTATGTATTGTGAGAAAGAGTGTCTGTCAGTTAACGCTTTTTAGCAGTTATTTTACACTCTTTCGCCAGCCGATCAGTTTGCGATTGGCAGCGTCATTCTTTGTATTCGTTTGATGTCTCCTGTCTGGTCAGTCTAATAGACTGTGTAGCAGAACTTCACAGAAAGATCCTGGAAAGTGAGTCAGTTGTCGGCTACTGAAGCCTATACAGTGCGGTTGTCCCTGTACAGTCGGGTACAAATGGATTCCTGACGCCTCACATTCAAATTGGCTGTGATGTGACTCATACTACAGCGTCGCCGCCTCCTTTGGCTCTGCGGAGGCCACTTAATGTCCGTCGGTCAAACATATGTGGTCGTCCAATGCGGCGGCTTACGTGTGTCGAAACACTGTGTCTGCGATGTTCGTGATTCAGCCTAGACACTTGAAATTCCGAACTGCTGTGTAATCTCCGATGTGCTATGACACCTTACACCGACTGTCATTCCACGCTCAAAGTCGGTGTACTTGGGACGTGCTGGCATGTTCACTACAAGCAAAAGCACAGCTCCGGGCTCTGGCCGTTTCCGGTCAATCGTGACCGCCCAACCGCCGTGTCATCCTCCGCCAACGGCGTCATCGGATGCGGTATGGTCAGCACACTACTCTCCTGGTCGTTGTCGGCATTCATGACCTTGGAGACCCTCCTTCCAATTGAAGCACCTCTTCATTTGGCCGCACGAGACTGAGTGCACCCCATTGTTCACTACACATCTGTCTGTAAGACTCCTCAGGTATTGTGTCTATTCCCTCGAAGTTCACTACACGTCTGTCTGGAAAAAGGCTAATCAGGCGTCTTTACTCCCGATATCCACTACACATCTGTCAGCAAAATACTCCTTAGATATCGTGTTGTAGGGAAGCAGCATACTCACGCCTTATAAAATTCACATCAGTCTTTCCATTGTGTGCCAGCCAGTCGGCTGTAACGAGCTCTGACGTCATAAATGTTGCGCAATACTTTAAAAATCAAGTAAATAACCTGAAACGTTTCTAACATGTCAGGAGCAATACTAAATCAATATGTGTTGGATATCAGTTCAATGACTTTTAACTATTTTCGAAATTTGGACGTTTTTCTGTAAAAATCATTGGCGCAACAGAAAAGAGCTAGAAACTTAAAAATTTATATTTAGATTCCTTTTGCATAATAATTTAGTAGAAACAGTATTCTGGATCTCACAAATTAAAATTTTAGTTGAAATTCATGATTTTCTGGTTTTTGTCTTAAAAATTAAGGAAGCAAGTAGATTAAGTAGGCGAATAAATAAAGCTAGGATGTTTAAATGTATGTAGAAGGGAGATCCGCTATAATCATAAAGATGTGAGACGTTTCAACTGAATAACTGTAAAACTATAACTATAGCGTATATCCAAAGGGCAAGTTCAGAGCTCGTCTACTGCGTGTAGTGTAATTAAATAAATTCTCTCGCCCAAAATATTTGACATAGCCATGTCAAACTTTTATTATGATTACTTACCTGTGTGCTGATTGCACATTTAATTGAGAGCTTCATCGGCCATCAGCAAAGGAAGCAATGATTTATTCGATAACTTAAAGTGGTGCATTACTGGCCCAGCGGCTAGTCGGGAGAGCGGATTTGATCAGGCGTTCCCTTAGCCGTGCGCGGCTTTATATATAAGAACGCTGCACGAGGAAGGAAGGCCCCAGTTCTCTCCAGACGCTGATTAGCGCACCACCTGTGCCGGGAGTCTCGTCGCCTCGGTATCATTGCTATAAACAGCCTCGGATGCCGTAATAAGTTACTCGGGATACGCGTAACCATGAAATCGTTTTCGAGTGAAGTGCTAATTCTGGGATGACTCTAATGATCTATCTTCAGTTTGCGTATGTCGTATTTTCACGTGCCGCCGCGGGACAGACATTCTACCATTATTTAGCGTGGCGTTTGATGAACATTATCATCAAATTATGGCGAGGATTCACTTAAACATTTAATTTGAACAGTTATAGTTGCATCAGCGCATTAGACTCTGAACTGCTCTGGTAGTTGGATTGTGTGGATTCTTTTTGGTCTGTGACTTTCAGAATATAGTGAACTTTTTAGAGAGAATCGTTTTTGATTATGAATCCCAGACAATCTCCTAATTCCTCAGAGCTATAAGCTGTAACTATAAATGTATTTCTCAGATGAAGTGGGCACTAGGAATTATAATTACAGGCTTCACGTTTTGCTAATCACTTTCTGGTTGCCAATATTGTAGTTAGAGAGCAAGTGTTGAGAACGGCAAACAACAGCATTATATAAATAGTAGGAACATTTAATAACAACAATTAATCCACCCGCCGCCCCACATATGGTGCATCGGCCGGGAAAAACAAAACATTTATTCAACAATTATTTCCACCCGCCGCCCCATAGTGTCTATAATCTCGCCATTCGATGTATTAAACTTCAAAAATAAGACGTCCATCTTGAGATGGGACAACCCTTCTCGTGAGTTTTGACAACTCATTTTACCTGAGCAGTGTTCCAGAGTAGACGGCGAAAATTGTTTTCTATGCAATATCTTTTGCAGACAAACTGCAGTTTATCAGTATCCTATCACTCAATCACAGCCTGACATTTTTTTCCCTACAGCAGTGCATATATGATCATTCCATTCCATACCTCCACACACTGATACTTTCACATAGCTGTGCATTATTAATTCTATGGTCAAGAGATACCACACTTTTATTCTTCGTAAATTGCACTATTTTGTTTTTCTCTGTTGTAAGACCTAGTTTCCACCCATAACACCAAATTATCATTTCCTCTGAGCCAAACAGGATATTACAGCAATCTCTACAGGACAGAATTTCGAGATAGGTAGCTGTATCGTCTGCGAAAAGCCTGAGATTGCTATTATTATTATCCACAAAGTTCAATCATGTATTACATCAATCGGACGTGTCCTACTGCACTCTCTTGGGTCCATAGATGATTGTCTGTCCACCGTAACATTTTGCGCTCAGCGTGACATCATTTTTCGAGCTGTTGGCAAACCTAGTTAAATATCCAATAGGAACGTCGAAATGTTACTGGGTCAAAAGTTGTCGAAAATCTAGAAATCCGAACCAACTTTTTTCGGGCATCCATTTCATTGAAAAAACCATGGTAGAAGGCCGAAAAGAATCTGGACGAATAAGCCGTTTATAAGGAGTTTATTTTTAGAAACATTTACTAGACACAATTCTTTGTTAACTCTCTTAAAATGTTTTAATATGTAACATTAAAATTAATGAAGCAGGATAACAAAGATTTCTGACTGACAACGATCTCTAAAAAAAAACTGTTTACAAAAATTGTAACAAAGTGTCACGCTCGAAAAACAGCTAACGGAGCTTTACATTGGTTACATTGTTATCGTTTCGAACTTCAAACTACCGTTGTATTTATGAGATATCTCAACATGGAGTGAACTAGTATTTAGAATGTACTGAAATATTTTAAATGATATATTATACGCCGCGTGGGGTAGCCGCGCGGTTTGAGGCGCCTTGTCACGGTCCGTGCGACTTCCTCCTTAGGAGGTTCGAGTCCTCCCTTGGGCATGGCTGTATGTGTTGTCCATAGCGTAAGTTAGTTTAAGTTAGATTAAGTAGTGTGTAGGCGTATGGACCGCTGACCTCAGCAGTTTGGTCTCATAAGACCTCACCAAAAAATTCCAAATTCTTTGATATATTGAATCTCCACTTCGCTCGAAGACTGGAGAAACAATGTTGAGATACTGGACTCCCATCCTACAACAACAACCAGAATCAAACTTTCCCCAGCATTCGGTGATCACTTAAGGAAAATACTAATGGTCACGGCTGATTTACTTCTCATGTATGCTCTGTCCGAGCGTGAACTGCATTTGTAATGACCCCGTCATCTACGGGTGGTAAAACCACAAATTTCCTACCTTCCGTCTCTACTAGGATCCGGAATATCACAATGTCTTTAAGATAATCGTGTTTCTGCATTGCCGGAATTCATTTAAGAGTGGTGTTCTATGAGTAATACAACACAGTTTTTCTCGGCCAGTTTCGGTTGAAAAAATTCGTAATTTTCTGTGGGACATCATGGAATATTCCCGATTCAGCCCCTACAGTTTCATGAAGTTCCGACAGATGATGGCGGTATATGTAGGCTTCAAAGTGGCGTCTGTAATGGTGGTTCCTTCCAAATTGAGCAGATAGTCATAGGCGCATGCAGAATCTCTACGGAGACCTGGTAGCGGACAAAAGCAAGCCGAGTCGTTGGGTGGGGCGTCCGTCATCATCATAACAGCCGCGCGGGATTAGTCGAGCGGTCTAGGGCGCTGCAGTCATGAACGGTGCGGCTGATCCCGGCGGAGGTTCGACTCCTCCCTCGGGCATGGGTGTGTGTGTTTGTCCTTAGGATAATTTAGGTTAAGTAGTGTGTAAGCTTAGGGTCTGATGACCTTAGCAGTTAAGTCCCATAAGATTTCACACACATTTTTGACCTTAGCAGTTAAGTCCCATAAGATTTCACACATCATCGTAAAAACATCGCGCGAGCCTGTTCGATCTCCCGCGTGGCGGCCGACCACACACAGCTGTGACTTCTGCACTTCTGGAACATGCGGACACTCTCATTCGAGGTGATCGACGGATCACAATCAACGACCTTGCGGCGGAAATCTGGCTGCTGGGGAGGTTACTGATGCAGCAAGACGTTGGTTCCGACGTCGACCAGTAGAGTGGTACTATGTGGGCGTAGAGGCCCTCCCAGTAAGACGGCGTACATTGAAAAACTGGAGTTTTAGACAAAAGAGTGGTGGATAATGCGGTGTATCGGAATCTTGAATAAAACCAAACTGCTTTCAGGCAGGGATTGGCATTTGGATTTCGATGTAAATAAATAAGTAGATTGCTTCATTACCTTTCGTTTACGCTATAGGCGATTAATTACAGTAAACAGAAACAGTCGTGAAACACCGTATAATATTTAATCGCAAATTCATAAACTGGAACGACCACAAAAAACCAGTTCAAATGAAAACAAATTCCAGGTTGAAATTGATGGTTATAGTGAGAGGCAGATAAAACGTGTGTTGCGCTATCTGCCTTCTGTGCAACGGGTGAATGACTATAGCAACGAAGTGGCTCCTAAGTCTACGACCTTTTTGCCTTACGCAGGAAGCATTTCCAATAGAACTGGCCGTATTTTGCGGAAATATGATGTGAAATGTGTTTTTCGACCACCTTCTAAGATTAAGGCCCTGTTGGCGTCTGTAAAAGTGATCTTGGTTTGCGTAAGGCTGGTGTCTATCGTATTCCTTGCAGTTGTGGCATGTCATATATTGGTCAATCAGGACTGTGGAAGACCGGTGTATTGAACATAACCGTCACACACGCTTACAACAGCCGAGCAAATCCGGTATTGCAGAACATTGCCTTGACACCTGTCGTCCTATGGAATACAACATCACGGAGATTCTGCCTTACGCGTCCAGCTATTGGGATAGTGTTATTAAGGAAGCTGTTGAAATCAAGGCGCCTCCACACACTTTTTCGCTGGTCATCGGGGCTCAGTTCGAAACGGGACTCATCAACCAAGACAATTCTACTGCAGTCAATGACACTGCATGCGGAAAACGAGACTGAAGACGCCCTGGGCAGCGGTGGGATTCCAACATGGCTGTCGCCCGTTATATGGTCTGGGATGCCATTTATTTTCATAGCAGAACGCCCTTGGTTGTCATACGCGGGATCCTTACAGCACAGCGGTACATGGTCGATATTCAAGGTCCCGTTTTGTTGCCGCGCGGGGTAGCCGCACCGTCCAGGGCGCCTTGACACGGTTCGCACGGCTCCCCCAGTCGGAGGTTCGAGTCCTCCCTCGAGCATGGGTATGTGTGTGTTGTCCTTAGCGTATGTTAGTTTAAGGTAGATTAAGTAGTGTGTAAGCCTAGGGACCGATGACCTCAGCAGTTTCATCCCTCTGGAACTTACCACACATTTCCGAATTTTCCCGTTTTGTTGCCCTCCATGGCAACCCGTAATGGGCTTATATTTCATCATGATAATGCCCGCCCGCACACGCGTCACTTTCTGATGCTTATGTCCATGCTTGCCAAACCTTATCCTGGCCAGCAAAGACGCCCGATCTCTCTCCATTTTTTCTGAAATTGTTGTCATTTGTTTTTGTATACACGTAGAGCTCATCTGCCGATTTCCGTCCCATTCGAATAATTTCTGCGTGGTGCGTCCAATATTTTTTTTGAGTAAATGCCGCAGTGGCTCATGAAGTGATAATATGAGACAATATACAGGGGAACTCCTTCCTGGGTACGGGAACTTCTAATGCAGTTGGGGTTTCTGTGGGCTGCCACCTTGTTTAACCATGTCTTTTTGGCATTTTCATACTGAATTTTTACAATTCAAACCAAGTACTACAATACACGAGCATTCGTCATATATACAACACACCAACTAAAGCTGCTTCTGTAATAACATACGGAGTGAACAGTCCATAGAGTCTAAGTTGATATCAGATCCTTACAGCCTTACGATTTGCGTGATTGTTTAATGAAGGCATGATGGTATACACAGAAAACGGAACCCGACAGACCGCCACTCACAAACCACAGGCCCGTAATTCTTTGTCGAATCCACGCTACTCAGAATCGCTGTTATATATATATCTCCAAAGCTGGCCCTGAACGCTATTAAGTGGGTGGGCGTAATATTTTAGTTCATCAGTATCAGAGTATATTAGTAAGCAACTGAATATACGAATTAGGCAGAATAATATTATAGTAATTGCGTGGATTGGCATATAGATACGAATAATAGTAACGGAAGTTTCCACAGGAATCATAAGTACTCCAAAAGAACGAAAACCGTATGCCATTGACCGTGATAAACTAAAACAGTTTAAGGTATGAGACCCTAACTTTTCCCGGCGAATTGAATGTTCAAATAACTTACGGGTTTGCTGCCGGGTGGCGTCATCGACCACCGCCTATATTTCGACAGGAGCACACCCTGCCACTCTCAAGGCACAACTGCAAGGAGGAAGCAATGTGCACGGGAATTTAATACCTCGGTTCACAGAAGAGAAACAAGGAAGATATCACACACAGAACAAGCAACCGCAGAGTCAACACACAGCAAAGATAACAAACATCATAAATATCGATAGTGACTATTAATCAATAGGTGACGTAGCACTAATTCTGTCCCTCTGTTTTTTGATGAGAGACACAGCGGATTCAAAGCATTTAAACAAAATCCACCATCTCTATTTATAAGGTTGTCGCACGCCATACGGCTCGACTACCAAGAGTGCCATGTATTTTCATAGCAGGACCCCTTTGGTTGTCATTCGTATCAACATTAAAGCACAGTGGTTCGTCGACAATATTCTAAGCCCAGACATGTGGTTCAAATGGCTCTGAGCACTATGGGACTTAGCATCTGAGGTCATCAGTCCCCTACTTAAACCTAACTAACCTAAGTACATCACACACATCCACGCTCGAGGCAGGATTCGAACCTGCGACCATAGCGGCCGCGCGGTTCCAGACTGTAGCGCCTAGAACCGCTCGGCCACAACGGCCGGCCCCGTTTTGTGCCATTCATAGCAAGCTATCCTGGGCTTACATTCCGGCAGGATAATGCCTGCCCGCACACTGTGAGAGTTTCTGGTACTTGTCTTCTAGCGCCAAGTTCTACCTCGGCCACTAAGGTCACCGGATTTCTCCCCAACTGAGAACGTTTACAGTATTATGTGCACGATACTCCAACCAGCTCGAGATTTTGACGATCAGAATTTGTCACGATATCCCTAAGGAGGACTTCAAACTTCAATCAGTTCCCAGCCAAATAACTGCTTTCATAATGGCCAGAAGTGGATCGACGCGTTACTGACGTGCTCAATTTGTGAAGCTCTTCCTGTTGAATAACTCATTCACTTTTTAAATTGCAATCATTTGTTTATCCGTACATGCACATCACACCTAGCGGTTTCCTTCCCATAGGGATAATTCCTTCATGGTGCGCCTTTCTTTCTGTTGTTTTATAGTGTAACGCGGAACGTTAGAACCACCATACATCCCTCTGCCCACTGCTCTTTTCCTTACCAGCCAAATACGTGCGATGCAAATTTATTACATCACCAGTGATACAGTCGTCTAAATAATCTAAAATGACCGAGTTTCAAAGGCACTGATGTGCTATTCAAGAGAGGAAGGATTCAAATTGTCTCTATTTATACTGATTTATGTTTTCTTTGTTTTTTCCTAAATCACCAATGGCGATATTTCTTTATTACGTCACCTGAGATAGTTCGTAATCTGATGATCCCGCCAACTCTGGAAGTTCTTCCTGACACACTGTTGCTCCTAGATTTCCAAGTGACTCGATAATTCTTTTGTTGTGGGCTACAGCCATGTTAACGATCATGAGGCCTGAAACTTTATACGAGTTCTCTACGTTAGGATATACCTTGCTTTATATTTCCAGTGGCTCAGTAGCTAAGTGTCCGATGCGCAATTCCGAGTCGGTTCTGTGAGTTATTCTGGCACTTATAGCTTCTTTCACCTCTAGAAATGAATATAAAAAAAGCCAATTCCTCTGTGATTCGGAGCCCGTTTTAAACTGTAGCTTCCTCTATAGGCCTGACTGGGTAGATAAGTCGGCGCCAACGTCTGAGATAGACAATAGCATACAGCCTCCAACAGGAACATGTCTAGTAAAGCTTGAGTCTGAACTATCTTTCAGACTAAGAAAATTTGGGCTGACTGTGCTCATCTACTTGAACTAATTCTCAAGGCGAAGAAAGGCAAGGACGTATCACCTTAAGCAGCAGCATGTCTAGTAAAGCAGTAAGATGTTCCACTGAGACTTCACGAGGAGGACAGTTTTACTCTTGGTACAAATTGACAGAACTGTATGTGAAAGTTACAGTACTATCTGCATTGTATGATTCACATTACACTTCATTTCGTCAGACCAGATCTTTAAGAAGTAGCCTGTTTACTGAAACATCCTGGAAGAATAAAACTGTGTGTTTGTCCGGGAGTCGAACTCGGGACCTTCACCTTTCCCAGGCAAGTGATCTACCAAGCAAGACTCACGTCTCGTCGTCACAGCTTTGTATCTGCCCGTACCTCATCACATACCTTCCAGACTTCACTGAAGTTCTTCCGCGAAACTAGCGGGGTAGCACTCCTGGAAGAAAGGACATTGCGGATCTTTCCAGAATGAAGTTTTGACTGTGCAGGAAAGTGAGCGCTGATATGTCGTGTCTTTTGTTTACTGAAGTATAATACGTTCAAGAGCAGCGCACTACTGTTTTGAAAAATGCGGAGCTCTTCTTACAACTGTGTGGAATTTGACAAGTAACTGTCCCTTTCATCCGTCGAACTCTGGAAAGCAGATTCTGCATTTACGTAATATCACCGTACTTTACCACTGCTGATGATCTTCGTACATATATGTGCGATGCGGCATAGTAGTAAGTCTTAAGATCATCATGAGGTCCTCCTAATTTAAGATTATGATTTCCCGAAATCACACTGTATGAATGGTAGTACTGTCTCTGAGGAAAGTTTACTGCCAGTTCTTTTCTTTACTCTTGTAATATAGTTTTGCCACTCTGTATCTATGTAACAGTCTGCTATATTGCGCTATTTGTCTAATTAAGAGCACTGTTTAAGTCACTATACGTGTTACTGGCTCATTCTAGCCATTGAGAGCAGATCAAGGCTGCCGACAGCGAATTGTTTTCAGAAATGATACTGGATCCTGTGGGAGAAGATTAGTAAATAAGCACTCTTCATCTTCCTATGGAGTCCACACTTCTGGGAGAAAAGTGTGAAAGTGCTAATGGAGCATTAATTACACCACTATCGCTAACAACGTGTGCAAGCGATTGGACGAAATTGTTTTTGCCAATGGATTGTGTTGTAACATACGATTTGAGGTGGGCGGTCGCCAATCGGTCACCAATTTAAGGAGTAATTATGAGCGTAAGTTGTTGCTATAAGTTGTAAGTTATTTACGTCAGTGTAACACTGAGTATTCAATTCCTGTCTTTAGTTTCTAATCTTAAAATTCTTAGTTTTGGACAGTCTACCATTTATTATAATTTTGACACTATAAGATGGGAACCCCAAATATACAATGCGATCTCCGAAATGTGGACACACATAATATTTCGTAATCGGTTAGAGAAATCGAAACAAAGTTTTTTATTAGCATACAAAGATGTGATTATTTTTCTGTACAATTAGTCGAAACTTTGTACATGTGCATTTCAATGTAAGAAATATTTCATTGACCTGTATAAATGTTTTATAAACTTTCTGTAATTCTTAAGGACAATATTGCATGTTGATGTACTCAGGGAAGAATTTCACAAAGTATCTTTTTTCTGATGTCATATGTCGACGTCGTAGTGCACGTGATATGTGATGTACTGGATAATGTCTGCACGACGTACAGTGAGTGTATCAACAATCTACGTAACATTTTCACTAAGAACATTTAAATGGGTTTTATCACCACACCGTTTCTCGCACGATCTACTGAATGATCTTAAAATACATAATGTTATATTTAAAAACAAATCAATTTGCATTCCCAGGGGTCATATGCTAACGAAGTATGATGTCGTTCAACTGTAAGTGAGATGTCACTTCAAGAATTCACTAGTTTTATTCCCTCAGAGTGGTGACGAAGGATAAACTCTGTGCTAGCACTTTTCGTAAAAGACCGGTTTCTGAGAACGTACGACCCGTTTACGTAGGTGTCGCTAAGTGATTTATTGAACGTGCAAAGATATGATGGAGAATTTTAGTGTGGCAGCATCGAATAGCGTCTAAGACAAGATATATGATTACTCTGATGAATAAAGTTGAAGAACAATAACAAAGGAAGCGTAAAATAAAATAAAGGTAGCCGTATAACGTATAAAATGAGTGTAATAAAAACTCAAAGACGAATTGCTATCTCAGAGGGGAGCCCAGCCACAAGAATGAGACCTAATAAAGCGATTAGACACAGCGCAAGACGGGGTGAAACAGAAGGCGAAAGGGACACATGAAAAGAAATTGGAAGACAAGACAAATCATTAATAAGACGCGAGGTGCGGGCGCGGTAGCGGTCTGGCTACGCATTCTTCGGCACACAAAAAGAAAGACGCGGCAAAAAACACACGCCTCGCGCCATCTTGGAATTCTTTTGTCAATACTGGTATAGAGATAACAAAAGGCACGCCCGCTGACGGTGGCGATTCGCACGCTGGGGGCCGCCGGTTCGAGCCATGCCTGGGGCAGTCGGCCTGCCCCTCCAACGCCAGAGTGATTCTTGCTCGCCACAGCACCCACTCTTCTCATTCCCCATCAGGGAAGAAGGTTTTTTGTGAAGCCCTTAATGACATCTTAATTGCTGCAGCCATAACCATAATGCAGATAGTGTGTTGTCTACATGCAACCGTGTATCCACATTTTATGAATGTGACTCTTCCCTTAGAATAAGTACCTAGCAGATGGTATCATGTTCCGGAATTTGCTATCGTTTTGTGAGAGTTAGGTCCTTATTGAGAGTCTCACGTGAGTACTTGGCCACATTTGAGGAAAACACACACAGACATGGATGCGCCATAGAGAACGTGTGCTCTTCGCAACACATATTAATTATGCGTCTATGTTCGCCGTGCTGGTCTGGGAGTGAGTTCTGATAATCTATACATATACGCATATCTGTGTATGTGCGTACGTGTGTGTGTGTGTGTGTGTGAGAGAGAGAGAGAGAGAGAGAGAGAGAGAGACACACACGGAAAGAGAGAGAGAGAGAGAGATAGAGATAGATTTCACTTAAACTGAATGTTTTGCTGACTGCGAAGTTGACAGAGATTGAGAATTAAATAACTGGTTGGGGCTTTAAAGACTGCTGCACTGACGAAACAGTTTCACTACCTACAGTGATTGAAGTGAAACTCCAAGTAATGAAAAGTCGCGGAGACTGCAATACCTAACACAGCCGCTTCAGATTTAATGTATTGTTTTGGTGTACGCCTCGATACCATCTACCGAACTTGCAATTATTTCTTTTAGTTTAGCAATTTAGGAGTTGCTTGAAAGTGTAAACGTCACATACTAATTCATTCTAACTATCGTTTCCCTCATTCTAATGAGACTATGATCTGTAGCGTTCTACCAGAGTGTAATGGCATGATTATTATCAATGCTTTTAAACAAAAACTAGAGACAAAGTCTCTTAATTACATCTGCGTTAGTATTACGGGGGCCGACTGGGATGGAACCCGGTTTATGATCCCTGCGTCAATCAGTACCAGTTAAGTAATCAGAATGGGTCGCGTTATGTGGAACAAATATGACTGAGCTGTTCACTAATCGGCACTCGAGACAGCGTGATGACCCAAAACCTGACACCCTCCAGATTAAGTGTATTATTGATAACTGACTGCCAGATGCAGATATTCATTAGAGAAAGTATGGCTCTTGCGACGCGTGACCAGTATCCTAACTGGTCGTGTTCATCCCAGAATCAGAGGCACTCACGTCTGGGCTGAAAGTGAACAGCTTTCCCAACGTCTAGTTTACCGGCCGCTGTGGCCAAGCGGTTCTAGGCGCTTCAGTCCGGAACCGCGCTCCTGCTGCGGTCGCAGGTTCGAATCCTGCCTCGGGCATGGATGTGTGTGATGTCCTTAGGTCAGTTAGGTTTAAGTAGTTCTAAGTCTAGGGGACTGATGACCTCAGATGTTTAAGTCCCATAGTGCTCAGAGCCATCTGAACCATTTTGAACCAACGTCTAGTTGACAACTCATATCGCCCGACTACAGTGGATGCTAATTCTTCGGGCTCTTCCAGGCTGCTGTACCTGTGGTAGGATTTTGTGAGGAACTAATGACACATGGGAGCTCTTGGTACGTAGTTGTACGGCCCAGGTAAAAGGCTGCTGGAAGTGCTGAACTGAGGAAATCATCAGGCCAAGGAACAGGGCCACGCGCTCAATACTTCCTATGCGTGTGTCATACAGCGGCCGTATGAAATAAATGAAACGATAACAAGTGAAAATTAGTGGAAACAGGGACTCAGATCTGGATTTCTCGCTTTTCCTTACTGGACAGTGGACGCTACTAGCGTGTGAAAAGTCGACAATATAGGTCGGATAGGAAGTGTGTGCGCGTGACAGAGGGTCTTAAGGCACTCACTCGCGTAAAGTGGGAAATCTGGGTTCGAGTCCTGGTCTGGTACAGATTTTCACGTGTCAACGCTGAATTTATTTCATTGCCCAATGACAGGCGATGTGTTCGTTTCTCTTAAAAACCTCGCTACATATACTCACTTATAACTCTCCTGGCCCCACAAACCACAGTCGGTTTTTGGTCTCGTCAAGTAGCCTCTTCCACAGTGTTCTGTCTTCGGCATCTTCTTTCCTTGCTCCCAGGACGTGGAGATCCTTGGCAACCTGGTCTCTCCATCTCATTTTCGGCCTGCCTAGAGGTATTCCACCTTCCAGTTTATTCTCTGAGACTTCCCTCAGTAAAGATCCCCGCTCTCTTCTATATACGTGGCTGGCCAATCTTCGTCTTCTTGTCTTGGCTTCTGCAACTACACCTGGTTCATTGTATAGCTCCCTGAGTTCACAGTTCTTTCTTCTTCGCCTTTCTCCTCTCTCACAAATTGGTCCAAATATTTTTTACAGGATTTTATTTCCAAGAACTTTTGTATTGCTCTCCGTGTATATATCTATTCTCCATATTTCCGCCCCATAAAATACTTGTCTGAGTATGCTTTTATATATTCTTACTTTAGTTCCTCTTGAAAACATTTTAGACGGCAGTAGTTTGTTGAATGAGTATAATTGGATGCAGCTTTGAACCTTGCCTCTATTTCTTGCTTCTCATCGTTTTTGTTGTTTACTACTACCCCAGATATTTAAACTCATCTACTACTTCAAAAATGGGGCTATCGACCTGCAGTTTCCCGTCTTTTTGTACTGTTATTTCTTTCTGCCCTGATGAATTTTGTTTTCTCATAATCTACTTCTAATCCAACTTCATTTGCTTTTTGAAAGAGTCTTTATGCCAATATTTTAAGGTTATCCGGATTTCGAGTGTTGCTATGTCATCTACAAAGGCCAGTACATTCATTTTTGTTCCTATCTGAATTCACTCTTCTGCTCCATTTGCTGCGTACAGCGTTTCCTGTGTTACAATGTTGAACAAGAGGGGTGATATTCCATCTCCTTGCCTTACTACAGTTTTTATGTCAAACGCCTCGGAATATTCTCCATCCATTTCCACTACCCCTTTCGGGCCTTTCGGTACCACTTTCACAAGATTTATAATCTTCTTCGGTATTCCTAATCTCGACATTTTCTCCCACTACTTATCTCTGGATATTCTGTCACAGGCTTTCTTAAAATCAACAAATAGTATTGCCATTATTTTGTTATTCTACCAATATTTGAATATGGCTTCTTTCAGTATGAATATCTGGTCAGTAGTTGAACGATTCTTCATCAACCTCACTTGTTTTTCATTTATTACCTCTTTTAAATATGGGTCTAATTTTTTATGGAGGATCTTTGAGAACAATTTATAGACGCTGTTAATTAATGAGATGCCTCTGTAGTTCCTGTATTGTTGTTTGTCACCCTTTTTATGAATTGGTATTATTCTCTCTTCTGTCCACTCGTCTGGCATTCTTTCTTCATTCCAGATGTTCGTAGGAAGTTTTTGTATTTGTTTTGCAATTTTTTGTCTCCCTTCTTATACAATTCAACTGTTACATCATCTCTTCCTCGAGCTTTGTTGTTTCTTGGTATTTTGATTGAGTCTACTGTCTCTTTCACTGTCGGCGGTTCCACGAAGCGATCTATACTCTGATAATCATACATATACTTTGCCTAAATGAACAATACCATGGACCCCAGTAACGTAACTGCTTCTAGCTGAAGTAAGCTCAGTCAGAAAACTAATAGAATTTTGTAAGAATAGATAAAATGTTTTTCACAAAAAATTATTTAAGTCTATGTACCAACGTACTTACATTCTGATCAAGCAGTAGAACACGTAGACAGCAGTGCTGCGAAAAGTTACACAAGCCAACAGATGACAGTAAACTCCACTATACGTGTGTAATTGGGGAAAGGAGGATGAAAAGTAAGGGACTATTTTTGGAAGGGAAACTTTGGATATGATGACAGAAATGACAGATGTTATATCCTAGCAGTATTTTCCGAGAGTACCAAGATATTTGTCTTCAACAGGTTCTCTCTGGAGAAAACAAACAAAAAAGGGCATCTCAAGGACAATATGGAAATTAAAGCGAAACTGATTGTAGTTTGTCAAGTAATAAATAAAATGTGCAGGATCTGATTATCCCAAAGAAAGAAGTGATCATAGACTCGTAAGATGCACGTACTAGAAAATCGCATGTTGATGTAGTATCTGAGAGTTTTCGCAGTGCAAATCTGTTGACCGGGCATCAGGTCGATTTCTGGTCTTAAGGTATAGTGCGAATCAATATGCACGGAATAGCACTCATCTTCTTAATACTCAGCACTTATGTCGACAGGGAATGTGCGCCAGCCAAAGCTAATACAGACTTGGATTGTCTCTTAACTTTTGTCAGGTAACCCCACTCCTTCAGTTACGATATTTACAAAACGCCATGTGTGATTCGCCGAACTATTACAAGTAGTGTTTCCAAATGATTCGACCTGAAATTATTTTATATCGTAAGATATGATGGGGAGAGTCCTGAAAACTGATTGCTCTGTGATTCTAAAACATTTCAGAGAAAATCGTTCCGTTGGCCAAGATACAGGAGGGCGAATTATTATTATAAAAATGAATGTCACTCACTTTTTGAATAGTAATTTGCTACAGAAGATCAAAACGCAAGTGATAGCCCCCATCTTGACGATAAGTGTAACAATTCGTACTCTCAGGCTGTAAGCTATCCTTATAGCCTCTATCATATATAAATCCATATTTTTGAGCGTCACGGGACAGACGCAACAGTGAAAACGGAAGGAACAGTGGAAAATGTAACAAGTGTGATGGGCGATAAATGACATGAAACAGCAAATCTGATTCACGATGTGAATAAATGCACCTAGAGCCACTCCTATTTGTATCTGCCGAAATTGATGAAGATAATTGTAGGAGAGGGAAAACAAATCTAATTTGGAAGTAAGTAATGAAAGATGTAACATAGGAGAGCAGGATTATATGTGAATACTTTATGCTTTTCTGAGTGCCTAATGATTGGAGGCCCCCCTGTTTGGGTTAGTATAAGAGTGATTTAGTTTATTTGCAGAATCCTATTTAATATTTATTTTTCTCTATGAATTGCACAGATTGTCTGGTACCGGTAATGCTTTTATTTTGTTGTCGAGGTTTGTGATGTTTTTTGTGGGTATTTTTTACCTGTGCAGATCGGTTGGATCATTCCATAGCTTAACATAATGGGATACAGGATTTCTTCCTGTTAAAGATTCGAATGATCGTCTCTCGACAGTTCCGGTCGTTATCTCACTGGTCATGAATCTATTAACTTGGGTAACATCAAACTTTCAGATTCATCTCCATTAAACAGTTCAGTAAATTATTTTTATTCTTCTTTCTTCAGCTTAGCGCTGTACCTGTTCCGTCTTTAAGTCGTCTACTCATTCAAGAATTAAAATTTGTATTTCAATAGTAGAAATTCAATTGAGAATAGTTAGTAATAAGGAATATTCGGAGTAAACCTTTGAAAAGTGTCATGTTTGAAATAGACCATTTGTGTAATTTGGTCGAACGTGATGTATGATCTGTGAGAAAACCGTTTACAGGACGAGTTGAGGCGTTGTACGTAAAGAAAGAAGGCGCCACACTAGTGAGAGGCCGATGATACTGCAAACAGCAAGCTCCGCTGTGAGACGGAATAGCTGAGCATTGTTGGTTATCCGTTCCAAAAAAATGGCTCTAAGCACTATGGGACTTAACATCTGAGGTCATCAGTCCCCTATACTTAGAACTACTTAAAGCTAACTAACCTAAGGACATCACACACATCCACGCCCAAGGCAGGATTCGAACCTGCGACCGTAGCAGCAGCGCGGTTCCAGACTGAAGCGCCTAGAGCCGCTCGGCCACAGCGGCCGGCTATCCATTCCAACTAAGCACTGGTTCACGTAGGTGGAGTAAGGCTGCTACAAGCTGCGTTCATGTAAACCAGTGCCGGCCGGAGTGACCGAGCGGTTCTAGGCGCTACAATCTGGAACCGCGCGACCGCTATGGTCGCAGGTTCGAATCCTGCCTCGGGCATGGATGTGTGTGATGTCCTTAGGTTAGTTAGGTTTAATTAGTTCTAAGTTCTAGGGAACTGATGACCTCAGAAGTTAAGTCCCATAGTGCTCAGAGCCATTTTTTTTTGTAAACCAGTAGTCGCTGATGCACTCGTAAGCGTAGTCACCAGGAAACGGTAAATATGTAGTTGAGTGGTTTAAAATACCAATTTGTACTCTATATTTCCTAGATTTTGTTCTACTATCCTCCGTTCAGTGCTAGACGTCATAAACATTTCGTATTGTCTTTGTTGTGGTCTTCAGTCTGAAAACTGATTTCATACAGTTTTTTTTACCAAGTATATCCAGTGAAAGGATCTTCACCTACAAATAATTAGTGCAACCTACACACATTTAAGGTATTCAATCCATGGACATACTGTACAATTTTTACTCCCCCGCTCTCCCCCCCCCCCCCCCCCCCCACCCCAAAACCCCTCCACAAACACTTACCCACACACACTTTCTTCCATTGCCAAATTGACAATACCTTGATGTCTCAGGATGTGTCCTAAGAACTGACCCCTTCTTTTAGTCAAGTTCTGCCATTGTTTTCTTTTTTCCTCAGTTCGATTCCGTATCCTCATTAGTTATTCGATTTCAGCATTCTTCTGTAGTACTACTTTTCCAAAGCTCGTGTTGTCTTCTTGCCAGAGCTGTTTCTTGTATATAATTCACATCACTTCTGTGCAAGGCAGCAGTGCAGACAAACAGTGTCAGAAAGCACTTCTTTATACTTAAATTTACATTCGATGTTGATGAATCCCAGTCTGGATTTTAAACACTCGCTACTTTATTTTGCTGCACAAAACACAAAACGCAAAACTCATCTACTACTTTTAGGGTCCCTTTTTCCTAATCTAATACGCTCAACAACACCTGATTTAATCCCCTGCTCCATTTACTCTTGTTTTGCTTTTGTTGATGTTCATCTTATAACATCCTTTCAAGACGGTATCCATTCCGTGCAATTGTCCTTCCAAGTCCTTTGCCGTCTCTGACAGAATCACAGCGTCATCAGTAAACCTCAAAGCTTTTATTTCTTCTGCATAAACGTTAATTACCTTTCGAATTTTTTTCCTTGGCTTCTTTCACGTTTTGCTCATTTTACGGAATGGATAACATCGTGGATAGATTACAACCCTGCCTCACTCCCATCTTAACTACTGCTCGCCTTTCATTTCCTTCGACTCTCATAACTGCAGTTTGGTTTCTGAATAAATTGTGAATAACCTTTCTCTCCCTTTATTTTATCTCTGCTACCTTCAGAATTTCAAAGCGTGTGTTCCAGGCAACGTCCCCGAAAACCAGAGGTCTACATCTGCCACTTTTTCAGTTCTGTGTAAGTAATTCGTGTCAGTACTATAAAACTATGATGTTAAGCCGACAGTTCGGCAATATTCTCTGCTGCCTTCACTATTTTATCTCTCGCCGCTACCAGTCTCTCTTCTGCTGGTTGGGTTGGGTTGTTTTGAGGGGGGGGGAGGGGGGGGGGACCAGACAGCGAGGTCATCGGTCTCAATGAATTAAGGAAGGACGGGGAAGGAAGCCGGCCGTGCCCTTTTAAAGAATCCACCCTAGCATTTGTCTGGAACGATTTAGGGGAATCACGGAAAACCTAAATCAGGATGGCCGGACGCGGGATTGAATCGTCGTCCTCCCGAATGCGAGTCCAGTGTGCTAACCACCGCGCCATCTCGCTCGGTCTCTTCTGCTGTATTCTAGTGAAGGGGGAATTATTGTACCTTGAGGATAGCGTACCTAGGAGCACATGGTGTTTCCTGGCCTGTGTTTCAGTCTAGTGTGCGACTATACGCTAGTGTGCAAAACGTAAGGACGAAAGTAACATTCGAATGATACTTCACTGCCAAGCAACGTAGCTCGATGAAACTTGCACCACACACAGAAAGAACTGCTACGGTATAGTACAGTATAGTATGTAATTGAAAGAAATACGCAAGGAGAAGGCTGGAAATGGAAAGGAGCGTTTGGCGTCATTGGCCAGGATGCCCCTTACGGGGCAAGTCCGACCGCCTGGGTGCAGGTCTTATTATATTCGACGCCACAATGGGTGACCTGCGCGCCGGATGGGTATGAAATGATGATAACACAACACTCAGTACCCTGAGCAGAGAAAATCCCCTACCCAGCCGGGAATCGAACCCGGGCTTGAAGGACGGCAATCCGTCACGCTGACCACTCAGCTATCGGGGCGGACAATGAGATAGATAAAAGTGACACTTCCATTCAACAAAAATAATTAGATAAAAGTGACACTTCCATTCAACAAAAATAATTACACTTAAGTCATCGCGGTTTATCCGCTGGACATTACAGTGCTTCTTAATAGGGTGTTTGATCGCCACGGACAGCAGTACACGCTCCCAGGCTGGCAACGAGGTTGGTAAGGAGTTCTTGTTGTAGGGCATTCCATTCCCCCACCAGCATGGTTGACAACTGCTGAACGTTGTTCGTGCCTATGGACGTGCTGCAAAACGTCTGGCCAACGCATCCTAAATGTGCTCAACGGGATTTAGGTCGGAGCAACTGAGAGACCAGAACATTCGCCGAATATCCTCTCGTTCCAAGAGCTCCTCTACCTAGGCAGTTTTATGAGGTCGTGGATCATCATCCGTAGAAATGAAGTTATGGTCGAACGCATTACTGAAAAGACGCGTAAGGGGAAGGGAACAGTGTCACAATAACGTTGACCGGTGAGTGTAACATCTCCAAAGATTTGGAGACCAGTACGCCCACGCAACATTGTGCCTCTCCACACTATAACACTGGGACTACCAAAACGATCGTGTTCAACGTTGTTCCTAGATGAATTGCGTGTTCCCACCTCTCGCCGTATGAGGGTACGTAATGCATGGAGGAACATTGTAGAATATGTGATATTTGCAAACAGTCTGACATTACTTAATGCCGTAGCAATTTTATCACTCTTGAAAAATGGAAATTTGTGTTAGTTTCCAATAGCTTCTGTTCCAAAACGTATTTAACTTCTCACTGCCTTTCAATAATACTTCGTCTTCATTTGATTTCATTTACGAGGATTATTGGCGTGTAGCAGCGTAACAGTGTAACAGATAGACTGTTAAATAAAGCACTGCCCTAATTTTCTTGATTGCAACACTTTTAAATTTCAGCAGAATATTGTTCCTAGGTACATGACCATGTTGCACCGAGAAACACATTTTCACACGTGTAAATAACTTATTTTTCTGCAGTAATTTTTGTAACTTCAGAAAGAAAGTGCAGCAAGCAACAAGTGTATGCTATCGTTTGAAAAAGGAGTGAGAAAATATATTAAAATTATGTCACTGAGCTGTCTGGTGGTGGAAGTTTGAAAAATTTTCCAGTATAAAACACTCTCCCCTGCTATATATTTACAAAGTTGTGTGATGTGAATGATAAAACGCAGAGGTGGGTCTTTCACTGAGAATATGCGTGAGCAGAAAATGGGTAGAGGTAGCTGAGGATGATTTTCAGTCTTGAGCATCCAACTGAATTACTTGGAGGTCCTGGAATTATGAGAGATAACTTTTCGTACCTACGTTTTTCCTTGTATCAGACTATTTTCAAAAGAATTTTCGTGTTAATCACAGTTAAAGGTGAAATATTAATTTGTGTTTCAAGACAAACTCTGATGTTTATATTAAATAAAATGTAGATACACCATGACTCTTGTCAAAAGAAATATGTTGCTTGAAACAGTTTTCATCACATTCACTCTGTGCAGTAATTTTTACGTTTCCACTTATATGTTCCAAGTGACCATACTTTGTTACAGAAACGAAATTAATGTAATGTTAATACCTAAAACTACAACCAGTGAGTTTTTTGAATAATTATTTATTATTCTATGCACCGGTTTTCGAACCTTTTCAGGTTCATCTTCCGATAGTTTCTGAAAGTTACATCATTATTTCTATCATAATGCTGGGTGCTGACTCTGTGACTAGAAAATGGAACACGTTTTAATGTATCATCGTGACTACGGTTTATCTGTAGGTGTGGATCCAAATTTAATTTTTTACTTACTGCTACAGCCGGCCGAAGTGGCCGTGCGGTTAAAGGCGCTGCAGTCTGGAACCGCAAGACCGCTACGGTCGCAGGTTCGAATCCTGCCTCGGGCATGGATGTTTGTGATGTCCTTAGGTTAGTTAGGTTCAACTAGTTCTAAGTTCTAGGGGACTAATGACCTCAGCAGTTGAGTCCCATAGTGCTCAGAGCCATTTGAACTTACTGCTACAGGCCTACTTTGCTCAGAGATGTAATTTGTTCTTGTTTACATATTTTAAGGTCGATATAAGGGCAAATATTTTAATCGGACTTCCGATAAGATGAGAGCACAAAATAAAATAAATAAATAAATGAATTACTATAGGAACAAACTTCAAGTGATCTGATGTCTTATTTCTATTCGTATATTAACGTATAATACAGTCAGTTTATGAGCAAATACTTTAATCAAGATTGGCATTAACTTGAATGCCCAGGTATAAGATAATACAGAGTTATGGTATTCGAAACGTGATACAATGGTAGTATGACCATGAATTTTATAATTCAATTTAAAACAATAAAAAAAACCTTCAAATGAACTGCTGACTTATTTCTGTTCCTACATTAACATGATCTGGAATATCAGTAAGAGCAGATTCAGTTTCTATTAGCTAAAGGTAATAAGTATAAGCCGGCCGCGGTGGTCTCGCGGTTCTAGGCGCTCAGTCCGGAACCGCGCGACTGCTACGGTCGCAGGTTCGAATCCTGCCTGGGGCATGGATGTGTGTGATGTCCTTAGGTTAGTTAGGTTTAAGTAGTTCTAAGTTCTAGGGGACTGATGACCGCAGATGTTAAGTCCCATAGTGCTCAGAGCCATTTGAACCATTTAATAAGTATAAGCGTTATAGTGTTTGTAATGGACTTTATACACTCCTGGAAATTGAAATAAGAACACCGTGAATTCATTGTCCCAGGAAGGGGAAACTTTATTGACACATTCCTGGGGTCAGATACATCACATGATCACACTGACAGAACCACAGGCACATAGACACAGGCAACAGAGCATGCACAATGTCGGCACTAGTACAGTGTATATCCACCTTTCGCAGCAATGCAGGCTGCTATTCTCCCATGGAGACGATCGTAGAGATGCTGGATGTAGTCCTGTGGAACGGCTTGCCATGCCATTTCCACCTGGCGCCTCAGTTGGACCAGCGTTCGTGCTGGACGTGCAGACCGCGTGAGACGACGCTTCATCCAGTCCCAAACATGCTCAATGGGGGACAGATCCGGAGATCTTGCTGGCCAGGGTGGTTGACTTACACCTTCTAGAGCACGTTGGGTGGCACGGGATACATGCGGACGTGCATTGTCCTGTTGGAACAGCAAGTTCCCTTGCCGGTCTAGGAAGGGTAGAACGATGGGTTCGATGACGGTTTGGATGTACCGTGCACTATTCAGTGTCCCCTCGACGATCACCAGTGGTGTACGGCCAGTGTAGGAGATCGCTCCCCACACCATGATGCCGGGTGTTGGCCCTGTGTGCCTCGGTCGTATGCAGTCCTGATTGTGGCGCTCACCTGCACGGCGCCAAACACGCATACGACCATCATTGGCACCAAGGCAGAAGCGACTCTCATCGCTGAAGACGACACGTCTCCATTCGTCCCCCCATTCACGCCTGTCGCGACACCACTGGAGGCGGGCTGCACGATGTTGGGGCGTGAGCGGAAGACGGCCTAACAGTGTGCGGGACCGTAGCCCAGCTTCATGGAGACGGTTGCGAATGGTCCTCGCCGATACCCCAGGAGCAACAGTGTCCCTAATTTGCTGGGAAGTGGCGGTGCGGTCCCCTACGGCACTGCGTAGGATCCTACGGTCTTGGCGTGCATCCGTGCGTCGCTGCGGTCCGGTCCCAGGTCGACGGGCACGTGCACCTTCCGCCGACCACTGGCGACAACATCGATGTACTGTGGAGACCTCACGCCCCACGTGTTGAGCAATTCGGCGGTACGTCCAACCGGCCTCCCGCATGCCCACTATACGCCCTCGCTTAAAGTCCGTCAACTGCACATACGGTTCACGTCCACGCTGTCGCGGCATGCTACCAGTGTTAAAGACTGCGATGGAGCTCCGTATGCCACGGCAAATTGGCTGACACTGACGGCGGCGGTGCACAAATGTTGCGCAGCTAGCGCCATTCGACGGCCAACACCGCGGTTCCTGGTGTGTCCGCTGTGCCGTGCGTGTGATCATTGCTTGTACAGCCCTCTCGCAGTGTCCGGAGCAAGTATGGTGGGTCTGACACACCGCTGTCAATGTGTTCTTTTTTCCATTTCCAGGAGTGTATTTAAAACCAAGAACAAAAGTTCGAGTGAACTGTTGACTTAATGTTCTCATTCGTGGATTTATAGTTTAAGAACTTTTTAAAAAAGTATTTCGAGTTTATACTGAGCATAAATTGAAACTGTACCGACAGAGTTTGTTTATGTACCCTGTCGAACACACATGATGACAAAAGGAGCATGTGAATCAGTCCTAAGTGATACATAAATTATTTCTTTAGAATGTCGAGTGGTCAGTTGTTACAGTTAGTCCGGATGCCTGCACTACAGTGTCGTAAAGCAATGTGAAGGGTTTGCCATTAGTTATAAACCTTCAGTTACCTAAAATAGTGAGTTAATGTGATTTAAATGATTGTTATGCATTAAAATTAAATCTTTTAAACGTTTTGGAACAGTAGTTTATGTGAAACACAAATTGCCTGTATACAAATGATATGTTACTTTGGGTTGGTGGGCAGAACAGATATTTTAGTTCACACGAAAAGTATTGTTTACACTCTGGTATTGTGGACGTGCGTCAGACACCGCAATCAAAGAATGACGTGATATGTCTGAAAAACTGGGTTGAGATGCCGACGCTTCGAAATGCGTATTAATTTCCTTTACCGGTATGCTGAAAATCAAGTGGCATATACGAATTGCACTTTCATCGTATAAAAAGAATTGGAGAGCTGAGTTTTAGGCAAACGGGATGTTGGATGCAGTATAATCCAGAGAAGATACCACATCATTAGTCGAGTTATAGTTCGCAGGCTACAGTTTACCTTGGGAAGTCCTCACAAAAAGTCATTCCCCAGCTACTAGTGACGAACCGTCCCAGCTCACATGGCGACCGTGACAGAAACTGATAAAAAGTGGCCCCACCGGTTATCAGTAAAGAACTGTCCTGTACACATAACAACTGACAGGATACCATAAAAATTCGTCGCTACAGTATCGGTAAAGAACTGTCGTGTCATACATGGCGACCGTTTGGCCTATAATAAGTGGCTAAAAAAGCTGGCGAAATCGGCAGTTGAGGAAACAGTTGTAACGCAGTCCCGAGTGTACTATAGTGTGTGTTTAAAGAGGATATTGCTTCATTTGATGGTTCAAATGGCTCTGAGCACTATGGGACTCAACTGCTGTGGTTATCAGTCCCCTAGAACTTATAACCACTTAAACCTAACTAACCTAAGGACATCACACACATCCATGCCCGAGGCAGGATTCGAACCTGCGACCGTAGCAGTCGCACGGTTCCGGACTGCGCGCCTAGAACCGCGAGACCACCGCGGCCGGCTATTGCTTCATTTGAATCTTAATTTTGGCAGTGATTTTAAGTTCATAAATCTGACCCAATAGATGACCACTACTTGGGGCGTGAGGTAAGAGCAGGAGTCTGGTGGGCATTTTCAAGTGCTGTGGGCTAATAATGCTGGTTTTTGACTACAGATAGGCTATGTTGTATTGATATTTCTTATTCTGTGTTACACTGGCTGTGCATCTGAGTTTGGCGAAACAGAGGAGATTCACTATGCATAATAAAACTGTGAATCTCGTCCAGTAAGTTCGTTTACAGTTATACTTCCCGGTATCGCCAGGTATTAGGCAACGTAACATTTTGTTGGAAATATTGCGAGAAACTCTGGCAGCACTTGCCAAAGTGGTATCAGCAGAATAAGAGAATGACCAATGGAAATACCAGCGGTGTAGTTATAAACAATCATTCTCCACCTCAGGGCTGGTTGGCTAAAACGGTGACACGATTAAAAAATTTCATGTTTTGATTTGAGCCCGTGAAATCTGGAAATCTCATCATTCCGTTTCAATTTTTGTAGAACACTGTAGCAGGTGGCTTACTGCCTTTGCACGTGATTGGTCGGTTCAAGTTTTCCATTAACTTAGGAAGCTATTGGCTAACCTGAGGAGATGTTGCTGGATGATACGGACTTGCAGAGGTTTACTAAGAAAGGTTAAACAGTACATTGTTTCCATGAAAACCTGAAGTTTTCTGGTTTAGGTGTGCCACTTGACCAGATTAGCTCTGAACTGTTATCTCGTTTTTTCTTTGTGGAGACTTTTGCGTATGTCGCAAAGAACCAGGAGGTGAAGCAGTGACGACTAACTGTGTATCTTTTCCAATCTACTGGTAGGACATCGAAATATTCCCCAGCGCAGTTAGAATGTTTTGGAGCTATATCAATGGTGTTGAAGAACTGCCTATTTTAAACATGTCTCGGGTATCAAAACAAGTATGAAGGCCCTTATCAAGACTATTCTACAAGTGTATCAAAACGAGGATTGATCCAGGTCTCCCGATAAGCGTTTGCTTAACTTATCAGTAATCTAATATGCGACGATGCAGCGTCAGTTACAACCATGCTCAGTTTGCTGTACTCGTTTCATTTCTGCCTCCTGGAGGATGGAGTTCACCAAATTCTGCGATTTTTCCAGTCGGATTCAAACATACAATTATTAACCATCAGGAGACAAGACAGACTTAAACAATTATCATCCAGTTTCTTTATTGGCATCTTTTTCCAAAACATTCCAAAAAATAATATACTTAACTGCAGTCGAACACTTAATTCGAAACAATTTATTTAGCATGTCACAGTTTGGATTCCAGAAGGGTTGATCGACTGAGAATGTTATTTATTCATCCACTCATCAAGTAGTACAAATCTTAAATAACAGTATATCGCCAGCTGCTACTTTTTGTCATCTTTCCAAGGTGTTTGACTGGGTAGATCACACCGCTCTCTTAGAAAAACTCCGGTTTTATGGAACTGATGACTTATCACACAGGTGGTCTGAATCATACAAGGCAAACAGAATGCAAAGGTTGGGATTAATAATTCAGACAATGTCTGAAAGGTAGAAAATTTTAGTGACTGGGGTAAAATCACAAATAGAGTCGCACAGGGTTCAATTCTGTGTAAAAAAAAAAAAAAAAAGAAATGGTTCAAATGGCTCTGAGCACTAAGGGACTTAACAGCTGAGGTCACCAATCCCCTAGAACTTAGAACTACTTAAACCTAACTAACCTAAGGACATCACACACATCCATGCCCGAGGCAGGATTCGAACCTGCGACCGTAGCGATCGCGCGGTACCAGACTGAAGCGCCTAGAACCGCGCGGCCACTATTGCCGGCCAATTCTGTGTCCAATTATGTTCCTTATATACGTGAATGACCTTCCACTTAACAGTCAACAAGCAAAACTGGTACTTCTTGCAGAGGATAGTAGTGCTGTAATAAATCCCATTAGAGAGTAGGCAACAGGAAAGTTAGTAAATGATATTTTCGAAAGAATTATTAAGTGGTTCTCTGAAAATGAACTCTCCCTAAATTTTGAAAAAGAAAAACACACTACATCCAGCACTGTACAACAAATAGAATCAAACCAACAAATCATGTAGCGTAAGAGCAGGAGTCAGTAAGTAGGGTAGAATGCTCAAAATTTTTGAGTGTAAATACTGATGAAAACTTGAACTGAAAGAAGCACATTACTGAGCTACTCAAACAATTAAGTTCAGCTACTTTTGCTGTTCGTGTAATAGCTAATCTTGGAAACAAATGTATCAACCTCCTGACATATTTTGCATATTTCCACTCAATAATGCCGTACGGATATAATTTTCTGGGATAACATACCACTTAGAAAGAAAGTACTGACTGCACAAAAGCGAGCAGTAAGAATGAGAGGTGGTCTTTACCCACGAACGTCATGTAAGCACCTCTTCGAGGAGCTAGGCATTTTAACAGCACTGTCACAGTACATATATTCGCTAAGGAAATTCGTCATAAATAATTTGTGAAGAAGAGTAATGTACAGACCTGCAACACTAGAGGCAAACATGGCATTTGTTACCCATTCTTAACACTACCAGTTGCTCAGAAAGGAGTTCAGTATGGAGCAACAAAAATTTTTGATCATTTGCACGATAACATAAAATGTCCGACAGATAGTGAAGCAAATTTTAAACCTAATTACACCTGAGCACTTCCTTCTGTTCTATTGACAAATTTCTACTTAAAACTGGTAGCTAGCGAAAGAAAGAGAATTATTTAATCGTAGTTGCATGAGTTGGACTAAAAACAATAATGTGCACTTATGTTAACGCTGATCATTTATACATATCCTGTAAACTGATTCGTTGCAAATCATTTATAATAAAAGAATCGTTCAAATGATCTAAGAAACATGTAACTAATTAACTTACAACTCTTGTAATATCATCCTGAAAGACCAAGTCATTGGTAAAACTTTGTTTTTACAACTCGATAACAGGGTGCAGAAGCCAATCTCGATATTGCACAATTGTCAAACGCTCTCATTAGTGGAACCCTTGTTAGCGTTGAGAGGCACCTGAATCTCTATATGATACTGGCCGAAAACATCGCTGACCTAACTCCTTGCGGGATCCGCGAAACTGGATGCCTGAGTCCTGCATTGCTAAATGGCTGCCTCCACTCTCTTCTACGACAATCATCAGGCGTCATATAAATCATGCACTCGTTGGGGAATCGAACCCGACGCCACTGATTTCACTGATGCAAAAATTCGTAGTATTTTTCCACAACAGTCTGCTAACGCTGGGGTAACGTTTAGATTCCGTGACTGTAGAAATAACGTGGTTTTAGGTGAAGATTATGTCGGAGATGTTCCGATTCCTCCACTTGGCACTCCACTTTCTAGCATCCACAGCTCCACTCAGTATCTCCAAATGACAAAATGTAAACTCAAAATAGCAACAGTGAACTACAAGTAGAAAATGACAGTCGATCAATAAACTCAAAGGAACCCAAATACCAATATGCTACGAACATCGTTCGCGTATCACTGCGCTGGGACCGTACATACTGTTGTTCGTACTGGAGACCAACTTGGTCATATGGAGACGGCTCCCAGCTGTCTGAGTCGACGCAGGCCTCCCAGGTGCCTCTGAAAAAACTGCCTGCAGTTTTGTTGTAGTCTGCTCGGCGTACCTAAGATCCTAAATTTGCAGGTAGCCATCACGTTTGAAGAACAACAAAGAGGCAAATGATCAAGGTCTTGTGTCTCACTGTAGCATTCGAATATTCGAATAACGTTTGTGTGGCGTACGCCAAATCAGCGAGCAATTCCTGTACTAACAAAACTTCTTCATCTACGTCTACATAGATACTCCGCAAGCCACCGTACGGTGCGTGACGGAGGGTACCCTGTACCACCACTAGTCACTTCCTTTCTTGTTCCAGTCGCAAATAGAGTGAGCTAAAGACTGTCCATATGCCTCCGTATGAGCCCTAGTTTCTCGTATCTTACCTTAGTGATCCTTACGCGCAGTGTATGTTGGCGGTAATAGAACCGTTCCGCAGTCTTCTTCAATTGCTGGTTCCCTAAAGTTTCTCTGTAGCGTTTCTCGAAAAGTATGTCACCTTCCCTCCGAGGATTGCCATTTGAGTTCCCGAAGCATCTCCGTAGCACTTACGTGTTGTACGAACATACCGGCAACAAATCTAGCATCTGTGAACTGCTTCGATGTCTTCCTTCAATCCAAACTGGTACTGATACCGAGCCGGCCAGGGTGGCCGAGCGTTTCTAGGCGCTACAATCTGGAACCACGCGACCGCTACGGTCGCAGGTTCGAATCCTGTCTCGGGCATTGATGTGTGTGATGTCCTTAGGTTAGTTAGGTTTAAGTGGTTCTAAGTTCTAGGGGGCTGATGACCTCAGAAGTTAAGTTCCATAGTGCTCAGAGCCATTTGCATCATTTTTGAACGGATCCCGAACACTCGAGCAGTACTCAAGAGTAGGTCGCACCAGCGTCCTATATGTAATCTCCTTTACAGGTGAACCACACTTTCCTAAAATTCTCCTAATAAACCGAAGTCGACCATTCGCCTTCCCTACCACAGTTCTCATATGGTCGTCCCATTTCATACTGATCGTCTCATTTCATATCAGATATTTAAACGACTTGCCTGTGTCAAGCGGCCCATATTCACAGCTATCTGCTATTCATCACACCAGCTAGTGATTTTGTCTGTCATCTTGTATCTTTCTACAGCTACTCAACTTAGATACTTTACGGTACACCACAGCATCATCAGCAGACTACAGCAGATTTATGCCCACCTTGTCCGCCAAATCATTTAAGTATATAGAGAACAACAGCGCACCTGTCACACTTCCCTGGGCCATTCCTGACGATACCCTTGTCTCTGATGAACACTCGCCGACGAGGACAGCATACTGGGTTCTATTACCTGAGAAGTCTTTGAGCTACTCACATATCGGTGAACTTATTCCATATGTTCTTACCTTTGTTAACAGCCTGCAATGGTCCACCGTGTCAAATGCTTTCCGAAAATCTAGAAATATGGAATCTGTCTGTTGCCCCTCATCCATAGTTCGCAGTATACTATGTGGAAAAGGGTAAGCTGAGTTTCGCATGACTGATGCCTTCTAAAAGCATGCTGATGCGTGGTCATAATCTTCTCAGTCTCAAGAAAGTATATTATATTCGAACTGAGAATAAGTTCATGGACACTATAGTAAATCAAAGTTACTGATATTGGTCTGTAATTTTGCGGGTCAACTCTTTTACCGTTCTTATATACAGGAGTCACCTGTGGGACTTTGTGCTGGGTGAGAGGTTCACGATAAATGCAAGCTAGGTAGGGGGCCAGTGCCGTAGACTACTGTTTGTAAAAGCGAATTGGGATTCCATCCGGACCTGGTGATTTATTTGCTTTCAAATCTTTCAGTTGTCTCTCTACGCCAGGGATGCTTATTACTATGTCGTCTATACGCGAGTCTGTCCGATTTTCATTAATGGTATGTTTGTACGATTCGCCTGCGTGAAAGTTTTATTGAACTTGAGACTTAAAACCTAGGTTTTCGTTTTGTTATATTCAACTGCCACACGAGAATAGTCAACAAGGGACTGAATATTCAAATGGCTCTGAGCACTATGTGACTTAACTTCTGAGGTCATAAGTCGCCTAGAACTTAGAACTAATTAAACCTAACTAACCTAAGGACATCACACACATCCATGCCCAAGGCAGGATCCGAACCTGCGACCTTATCGGTCGCTCGGTTCCAGACTGTAGCGCCTAGAACCACACGACCACTACGGCCGGCCAGGGGACTGAATGGAAGCCTTAGACCCTTCGTGTAAAATCACAATAGCCTAAGCTTGAAATGACCTTTCTTGGTATACTGAGTGACTGAACAGCGTTGTTCTGCTCACAGTGGGGAACGCAGGACTCTCTACTGAATGATACAGATAATGCAGGTTTACTGTTACCTCCTTCACATACTTAACGATCTGTCGTTAAAAGAAAATTAAGAAAGAAATTGCCTCTCAAATAACATCAAACTATGCAAATTATGAGGATGATTAGAAACATTTTTGAACACTTTTTGTCCAAACATTATTGTCAGCACCATGGTAAAAAATAGTTGTCGAAACAAGGCCCCGGGAGTAGAGAACATGCCTTTAGAGCTGCTGATAGCCTTGGGAGAACAAGTCATGACAAAAATCTTCCATCTGGTGAGCAAGATGTAAGAGAAGGGCGAAATACCATGTGACTGAGCAAGAGGTATGAGACAGAAGAAATACCCTCAGACTTCAAGAAGAATATAATAATGCCAATTCCAAAGGAAGCAGGTGCAGACAGATGTGAAAACTGCAAAACCATCAGTTTAATAAGTCACGGCTGCAAAATACTAACACGAATCCTTTACAGAAGAGCCCCGGGGAAGATCCGTTTGGATTCCGGATAAATGTAGGAACACGCAAGGCAATACTAACTCCACGACATTTCATAGGAGATAGGTTAAGGAAAGGCAAACCCATGTTTATAGCATTCGTAGACTTAGAAAAAGCTTTTGACAGTGGTGACTGGAATACTCTCTTTCAAATTATAAAGAGGGCAGGGGTAAAATACAGGGAACGAATGACTATTTACAGCTAGTACACAAACCAGATCGCAGTAATAAGAGACGAGGGGCACAAAAGGGAAGCAGTGGTTGAGAAAGGAGAGAGACAGGGTTGTAGATTATCCCCGATGTTACTCAAACTGTATATTGAGCAAGCAGTGAAGGAAACAAAAGAAAGATTTGGAGTAGGAATCGAAGTCCAGGGAGAAGAAAAAAAAACTTCGAGGATTACCGATGACATTGTAATTCTGTCAGAGACCGCAAAGGACTTGCTAGAGCAGTTGAACGAAATGGACAGTATCTTGAAAGGAGGGTATAAGATGAACATCAACAAAAGCAAAACAAGGATAATGGAATGTATTCGAATACAGTCATGTAATGCTGAGGGAATTAAATTAGTAAATGAGACACTTAAAGCAGTAGATTTGTTTTACTACTTGGGAAGCAAAATAACTGATGATGGTCGAAGTAGGGAGGATATGAAATGTAGACTCCCAATGGCAAGAAAATCGTTTCGGGAGGAGACGGATTTGTCAACATCGAGTATAGATTTAAGTGTCAGGAAGTCTTTTCTGGAAGTATTTTATGAAGTATAGCCATGAATGGAAGTAAAACATGGACGATAAACAATTTAGACAAGAAGAGAACAGAAGCTTTTGAAATGCGGTGCTGCAGAAGAATGCTCAAGATTAGATGGGTAGATCACGTAACTAATGAGGAGGTACTGAACAGAATTGGGAAGAAAGATTTGTGGCACAAACTGACGAGAAGAAGGGATCGGCTGGTAGGACACATTCCGAGGCATCCAACGCTCATCAATTTAGAACTGGAGGGAAGCGTGGGAGATAGTACTCGCAGATTGAGACCTAGAGATGAATACAGTAAGCATATTCAGAGGGATGTAGGTTGTAGTAGTTACTCGGAGATGAAGAGGTCTTGCATAGGATAGAGTAGCATGGAGAGCTGCATCAAACCAGTGCAAATGGTTCAAATGGCTGTGAGCACTATGGGACTTAACATCTGAGGTCATCAGTCCCCTAGAACTTAGAACTACTTAAACCTAACTAACCTAAGGACATCACACACGTCCATGCCCGAGGCAGGATTGGAACCTGCGACCGTAGCAGTCTCGCGGTTCCAGACTGAAGCGCCTAGAACCGCTCGGCCACCCAACAAACCAGTCTCCGGACTGAAGACCAGAAGAAGAACATGGTAAAATGTTGGATTGTTTTAATTTGTATTTATGTAATTTATTTCTTATTTTCATTGTTATGTTAAGAAATACATAGTTTATGTTTGAGTTTTCCTTAATGTCATTAAAATGTTAATGTTGTATGAAATGGTTGGCTGGGATGTCCCACAGGGTGAGCTTAGCCGTTTGGCGGAAAGGGTGTTGTTTCGGTGAACACGTTGGCCCCTTTACTTGTGGAAAAGTGAGGGCTGTGTCGTATTTGCAATTTCAGAGTTCAGGTGAATATAGTGGATAAGTGTCTAGCGTTGTTTTTTTTTTTTTTTTGTACGATCATCGTGGGAAAAGGAAGAGTGTGAAACCCGGTGCCGGCATATACGCTACTCCTCTCGAGTAGTACCAAGTGGGCTGTCGATCTTAATGACCCAGTTCCACTCACCGTCAATAGTGTCACATGCCCTCACTTCATGAGACACTGGCAAGAGGTCTGGAGATTAATCCACGAAACTGGCGTAAAGTCTGGAACTTTACGCCACCATCTGTCTTCCCCCTGTTGGCCAAATACTGGGAGTCAAAATTTCAGCCACCAAAAGGATTCGTAACAGCTTACCTCAAAGACCAACGCCACTGCACAGGCGTGTATTAACAACCTCGACTACGGAGGCGAGTTTTTAATGTCATTGCTTTGATGCAACTGTAGAAGATCGCACATACACCACGTGATCAAAAGTATCCTGACACTCCCAAAAAGATAGGTTTTTCATATTAGGTGCATTGTGCTGCCACCTACTGCCGTGTACTCCATATCAGCGACCTCAGTAGTCATTAGACATTGTGAGAGAGCAGAACAGGGCTCTCCGTGGAACTCACGGATTTCGAACGTGGTCAGGTGACTGCGCGTCAGCTGTGTCATACGTCTGTACGCAAGATTTATACACTCCTAAATATCCGTATTTCCACTGTTTCCGATGTGATAGTGAAGCGGAAACGTGAAGGGACCCGTACAGCACAAAAGGTTTCAGGCCGACCTTGTCTATTGACTAACACACACCGCCGACAATTGTAGAGGGTGCAATAGGCAGACATCTATCCAGACTGTCACACAGGAATTCCAAACTGCATAGAGATCCACTGCAAGTATTATGGCAGTTAGGCGGGAGGTGAGAAAACTTGGATTTCATGGTCGAGCGGCTGCTCATAAGCCACACATCACGCCGGTAAATGCGAAACGATGCCTCTCTTGGTGTAAGGAGCGTAAACATTGGACGATTGAACAGTGGGAAAACGTTGTGTGGAGTGACGAATCACGGTACACAATGTGGCGATCCGATGGCAGGGTGTGGGTATGGCGAATGCCGGTGAACGTAATCTGCCAGCGTGTGTAGTGCCAATAGTAAAATAGTAAACTTCTGTTTTACATGGAGGGGGCTTGTACCCCTTGTTGTTTTGTGTGGCTTTATCACAGCACAGTCCTACATTGATGTTTTAAGCGCCTTCTTGCTTCCCATTGTCGAAGAGCAATTCTGGGATGGCTATTGCATCTTGCAATACGACCCAGCACCTGTTCATAGCGCACGGCGTGTCGCGGAGTGGTTACACGGCAATAACATTCCTGAAATGGAATGGCCTGCACAGAGTCTTGATCTGAATTCTATAGAATACCTTTGGGATGTTTTTGTACGCCGACTTCGTGCCAGGCCCCAGCGACCGACATCGATACCTCTCCTCCGTGAAGAATGTGCTGCCATTCCCCAAGAAACCTTCCAGCACCTGATTGAACGTATGCCCGCGCGAGTGGAAGCTGACATCAAGGCTAAGGGTAGACCAACACCATATTGAATTCCAAAATTACCGATGGAGGGGACCACGAACTTGTTAGTCTTTTTCAGCCAGGTGTCCGGTTACGTTTGATTTTATAGTGTAGTTACTTTTCTCATACCACTTTCTTGTTTTGGTACTGAATCCGAAGACACGGTAGACTATCCGGTGCGAGACTCTTCATGGCTGAAAACCTGCTGTAACCAATGTTTACTACCCAAACTTTCCTCCAGTACCAGACTGGCAACTCCTTGATGCCTCAGGATGTGTCATATTAGCTGAGCCGTTCTCTAAGTCAAGTTGTGGCATAGATTTCTTTTTCCTGAATTCGATTCAGTAAGTTTGCACTAGTAATTCCACCTACCCATCTAATCTTCAGCATCCTTAAGTAGCATCTCATTTCGAATGCTTCTATTTTATTCCAGTATGAACTGGTTATCACCCACGATTCACTTCCGTACACTGCAGACAAATAGCTTCAGGAGAGACTTGCTGACATTAAATTTATGTTAGATGTCAACAGATTCCTCTTCTTCGGAAATGCGTCTCTCGTTATTCCCAGTCTGAATCTAATATCTTCTCTGGTTCAGACATCATCACTTATTTTGATATCCAAATAGCAAAACTCAGCTAACCCTTTAGTTTCTTATGTACTAGTATACTTCTCTCTGCATCACCTGATTTAATTAGACTATATTCTATCACCCTTATTTTACTGTTATTGATGTTCATCTTATAGAATCTTTCGAAGACACTGGCCATTCCGTTGAGCTGCCCCATATAACTTCACAACATATAATTCAAAACAAATACACAGCCCGATGAAATAAATGAAGCATCCAGAAGGGAAGAAGAAAACCTAATGAAACATCATATAATGAGAGGGTATGTTATCTTATTTCAGATATTACAAAATCCTGTCAGATTTCCTGGATGTCCGCACTGATTCCGTTGGGGGGGAGGGGGGGGGGTGACATAAAGTGGTTATATCTTCCCTGAGCCAACCAAATTCACCCACAACTGTAGTGTTTCGTCCTCGATATCCTGAGTACTGGAACTGCGACGGAATTGATGCCGGCCGCTGTGGCCGAGCGGTTCTGGGCGCTTCAGTCCAGAACCGTGCTGCTGCTAAGGTTGCAGGTTCGAATCTTCCCTCGGGCATGGATGTGTGTTACGTCGTTAGGTTTAAGTAGTTCTAAGTGTAGGGGACTGATGACCTCAGATGTTAAGTCCCATAGTGCTTAGAGCCATTTTGGAATTGACGACCTAGCTTGGCCAACAGATGTTGTATCGAGGACAGATCTGAGGATCTCGCCGGACGCTGGAGTTTCTCAACATTACGCGAGTCCTTCATAGAAACATGTGCAGTGTGTGGGTGAGCGTTGTACTGTTGAAAATGGGACTACGACACTGTCAGCTGAGAGGTAACACACGAGAACGCAGGATATCCGTGACGTAGCGTTGTGCCGTTAGATTTCCCTCAATCAGTACCAGCCGAGGTCTGAAGTCATGCGGCACAGCTTCCCACACCACGACGGCAGGAATAGCTCCGCTGTGTCTCTCCGAAATACTGGAAGAATGGGACATTACCCAGGTCGCCGCCTTCCTCGCCGACAATGGTCATCCGAGGTAGTGCAGAACAGCGATTAATCTCTGAACACAAACTCCATTCGTCAGCGGTCCATGCTCCCTTTTCAAGACACGACACCACTCCAGACACAGCCGTTTGTGTTGTGATGTTAACAGCAGTGTACGCATGGAATGGTAAATGCCTAGTCTGGTTGCTATCGGTCTGGTTCCTATGGAATGTTGCACGAAGTTCATTACTTGTTCTGGGATGGCAGGCAGGATGTGGAGGTGTTAAGATGTGTTCGGTGCATAATATGGCGACCAGAACCTCACGTTCCTATGTAGTCCAACATAGGGTCGATGTCACATCCGAATGCTCCACAAATTTGGATATCGCGTGTTTCATCCAGCTGGCCAAATGGAGACTCACAAAGACGCCTTTTTCAAAATCTGTCCGATGCTGGTAACGCTGTCTTACATGGGTAAACTGCATCTATATGTCTGTCACAGTGATCACTTAACATCTGAAGCTGTTCTCGCCCCGTATATACCCTACCGGACATGATAACGACACTAAACACAAACAGCTCTAATGCATCCAGGTGGCCGTTCTACGTGTTACATAAAACTGCATCTAATATGCTGTGCTGTAACAATGCCGCGGATGATAGCCAGAGGGATCCTCCTATGAAAACAAATGACACCCCGGACCGTCACTCCCGTTTGTATGTCGTGCAACAGCCAGATTGGTACTCTACCTCTGTCCGGGGGTCTACAGACTCGTCTTAGGCTGGAATTTCATTGGATAGAGTAGATTAGTCTTCATTGATGAGTCCCGCTACGAACTCAGCCTTGATGACCAGCGAAGACGTGTCCGGAGACGCACCGTACAGCAGTGGAATACCTACTTGACGGTCGAAAGCCAGGAGTGATGATCTGGGGCGACGCTTCTTTCTATAGAAGGACACATTTTGTCGCCATCCACGGCACCCTCAGTGCACAACGCTAAGTTGAAAATATTCTACGCCCGGTTTTGTTTCCCTTCATAATCCAGTTTTTCTGCAATTGTAATCATTTGTCCGTTTGTACATCACATCTACCGAATTCCACTCCGTTCGGATACTTCCACCGTGGTGCGTTTTATTTTTTTGTCTTTTGTCTTAGTGTATATATCCAGCTCTGAACCCATGCAACTACACGTAGATGTAAATAACTAGTAAGCAATAATTCACAATTAAATTCCTACCAGGCGGTTCACCAAACCACCTTTAGACTACTGATCTATCTTTCCGCTCTTGAACAACGAGTGGGAAAAGCGAACACTCAACTCTTTCGTGGGAGCTCTTTCTCTTATTTTATTACTACTACCATTTCTTCCTATGCCGCTGGGCGACAACAAAATATTTTCGAATTTGTAGAAGATAGCTGGTGATTGACATTTCGAGAAATTATTTCATTGCAACGAAAAAAGCGTTTGTTTTGATGACTGCCACAATAACAGTAGTATTTCAGTAGTTATATAAATTTAATTTTTATATTTTTTCAGGGCTTTTAATAAATTTTCGCCCAACCCTTCGTCAGTTTCATATCTCGTATCACAGCTCTACTATTTAAAATATGGCAGCTCTTCTATTATTTCTTTCTTAATTACTGCCTTCGACCGTATTAGGTATATAATTCGAAAAGCTATAACATTCATCCTGGATGTGCCTGACGTTACTTTAACTTCTGAAGACTTCTCTCCGTCCAGAATGACTTGCTGTGTTCTTTGTGCTAGAAACTCTTCAGTCCAAACACACAGTTGGTGCAATAACCCATACACTTGTATTTGGTACATAAGCGGCAGTGCGGAATTACACATCAGATGACAAAAGTCGTGGAATATCTCCTAGTATCATGTCGGGCTTCCTTTCGCTAGGCGTAGTCCAGAAAATTGACGTGGCATCGACTCAACAGGTCGTTGGAAGTCCTGTTCAACAATATTGAGCCATGCTGTTGCTATAGCCGTCTGTAATTGCGATGGTGTTGCCGTTGCAGGACTTTTTGCACGAACCGACTTCTCGATTATGTATCATAAATTTTCGATGGAATTCATATTCGCTGATCTGTGTAGCCAAATCATTCGCTCGAACTGAACACAACGGTATTGAAACCAATCGCGAACAATTGTGTTCCGATGACATAGCACAATGCCATCCATAAAAATTCCATCGTTGTTTGGGAACATAAAGTCCAAGAATGTCTGCAGATGGTCTCCAAGTAACCGAACATGGCCAGTACCCAGTCCATTTCATATAAGCTCAGCCAACATCATTTTGGAGCCACCACCAGCTTGCGCAGTACCTTGTTGACAACATTGGTCCATGGCTTGGTGGGGCCTGCACCACACTCGAACCCAGCCAAGAGCTCTTACCAACAAAAATCGAGGCTCATCCGACCAGACGACGGTTTTCCAGTAGCCTAGGACCTAATCGATATGGTCACGAGCCCATGAGAGGCGCTGAGGACAATGTCGTGCTGTTAGCAAGGCACTCGCGTCGATCGTCTTCTGCCATAGCCAATTAACGCCAAATTTCGCCGCAGTGTCCTGACGAATACGTTCGTCGTACGTCCTACATTGATTCCTGCGGTTATTTCGCGCAGTGTTGCTTGTCTGTTAGCTCTAATAAGTCTACGCAAACGCTACTGCTCTCGGTCGTTAAGCGAAGGCCGTCAGCCACTGAGTTGTCCGCGGTGACAGCTAATGACTGACAACTGGTATTCTCAGCACACTCCTGAGACTGTGGATCTCTGAATGATGTGTTCGCTAACGATTTACGAAATGGAGTTTTCCATGCGTCTATCTCCAAGTATCATTCCACGTTCAAATTCCGTGGTTTTCCGTCCTGCGGACGTAATCACGTCTGAAACCTTTTGACATGAATCACCTGAGAACAAATGACAGCTCCGCCAATGCACAGTCCTTTTATTCTTTGTGTCGCGATAGTACCGCCATCTGTGTATGTGCATGTCACTATCCCATCACTTTTTTCACCTTGATATATATAATGCCTTCCGGAAGTCAACGAACACGGCATCTGCTGTGGCCCATGTATCTGCTGTTTCTTGCGTGTCGTGGACGAACAGAGATGTCATTGTTTACGGAACCCACGTTCGTTCCTACAAAGGAGATTTTTGGTCTCCAGAAATATAATACGCGAGCGTGAAACATGTTCAAAAATTCTACAACAGACCGACGTTACAGCTATGGGCCTATAGTTTTGTGTGTATGTTCAACGACCCATCTTGATAACGGGAATGACTAGTGATATTTTCAATCATTAGGAACGTTTCGCACCTCTAGAGACCTACTATATACTGTTATTAGCAGAGTGGCAAACTCTTTCACATACTGTATGTAGAATCGAACTGATATTCCGTCAGGTCCAGTGGCTTTTCCTCTATTGATCGGTTGCAGGAACTTTTCTGTCTCTTGGTCACTTATTTTCTGATCTGTCATTTTGTCGTTCGTGTGACGATTTGAAGGATGAACTACAGTGTAATCTTCCTCTGTGAAACAGTTCTTGAAAAAGACGTTTAGTAGTTCGGTCTTTTCTGTGTCATTCTCTATTTCACTGCTATTATGGTCACGGAGTGTCTAGATAGACGACCTCGATTCTTCTTATGAGTAAACATAAGACCAGAACTTCTTGGGATTTTCCGCCAAGTTGGTAGACAGAGTTTTACTTTCGTATTCGTTGAAAGCTTCACGAATAGCCCTCCTTATCCTAATTCTGGATTAGTTAAGTTTTTGTTTGTCATTGAGCCTTTCGCTAAGTTTAAATTTGCAGTGAAGACCTCTTTGCTGTAGTAGCAGCTTTCCAACACGGTTGTCTAACCACGGTGCGTTTGTCCACCCCTCCAATTTAGCTCGGTACATACTTGTCTACAACGCGTTGTACTATTGCCTTGACCTTTGTCCATTGATGCTCAGCATTGTAAGTGCTGGATACGTAATTTTCTTATTGATCCGTTAGATAATCTGAAGTCTACTTCTTGTCACCACTGCTAAGCAGAAAGATCTTCGTGCCTTTCTTTGTATTCGTATTTACAGATGTGTTTAGAGAGGCCGTAACGGCCTTACGATCACTGATTCCCTGTTCTATGTTGAGTCGAAAAATTCAGGTCCATTTGTCACCAGCCGCTCGAAGATGTTATCTTCATGAGTCGGTTATCCCGTTCTGATCACTTCAGTCTCCCAGTCTATTGCTGGTGAGTAAGTATCTCCAACTACAACTATAACATGGCCAGAAAATTTAAGCAAAATTTTCTCCAAGTTTCCCTTCAACTGATCCGTCACTATTGTTGCTGAAGCAGGGGGTCTATAACAGTATCCGATGACCATGTTTGACGCGCCTTTTGCACTTATTTTCACCCAAATCATTTCGCGCTGTGAGCCTGTACTGATCGCACTATCGTATTTTCTTATTGCTATAAATATGCCTCCGCCACCGGTGTTCAACCTATCTTTGCGATAAACAATCGGAGTTAACAGTTTCACTATATTTGTTTCTATTTGGTTTCAGCCAGCTATTTGTCTCTAGTACTGTATGAGCATTGTTACGGTTCATAAGCGAGAATAGTCACGGAACCTTTCTGTAGACACTCTTGCATTTAACTAATACTATATAAAAAAATTACTTTCTCCGATCTGCTATGATAAATGCTACCCTGTCAGGACTCAGAAGGCATCTTATCGAGCCTGAGGAAGGATTTCTCTATCCTAAAAACGACAAATGTAGAGATCATACGTACTGCGTTAGCCTAGTAGCCACTTCCTGCGTATAGTGCACGCCTAATGAACACTGATGAAAAAAAAATTTGGAAGACTAAGAACAAGTTGGGCGACATAAATGAAAGTTGGTGGACCTGTTTCTACATCTGGCAGGTTTCGCGCCTGTCGGATAAGAGTGGCGCTAGTAGCGCCACTATGAGAATACAAATCAGGTTTGTTTCAAATACACGCTGTAACGGTCATGAGCGCTAGTTATCTTTCAGATTGGATGGGGTGAGTTGATGTTGGTCAAGAATGCCTTTAAGACGACAAACACGCCCTTATCAACACCTCGCTTAGTTTGAACTAGTTCGTGTGATAGGGCTACGAGAAGCTGGATATTCCTTCTGCGATATTGCAGAAAGACTTGGCAGCAATGTAGTCACTGTACATGATTGCTGGCGGCGATGGTCACGGGAATGTATGGTCGCAAGAAGACCGGGCTCCGATCGGCCACGTAGCACTACTCAGAGGGAAGAGAATCGTGTTCGGCGTATGGCTCTGGTGCATCGCAATGCATCGGCAGCAGCAATATGAGCAGCAGTTGGCACCACAGTGACAAAACGAACTGCTACAAATCGGTTGCTTCAAGGACAGCTCCGAGCCAGACGTCCTGCATGCCACTGACCCCCAAACCATCGACATTTGTTACTTCAGTGGTGTCAAGACACAGTTCATTCGAGGGCGGGGTGCAGGTCTGTTGTGTTTTCTGATGGGAGCTGCTTCTACCTCGGTGCCAGTGATGGGCGTGTGTTGGTTAGGAGGGGGCCAGTTGAGGCCCTGCAACCAACCTGTTTGTGTGCTAGACAAGCTGCACCTACACATGGAGTTATGGTCTGGAGTGCGATCCTGTACGACAGCAGGAGCACTCTTGTGGTTATCCCAAGCACCTTGACTGGAAATGTGTACGTCAATCTGGTGATTCTGTCTGTTGAGTTGCCATTCCTGTAAAGCATTCCAGAGGGTCCGTTCCAAAAGGATAGCCCTCGCCCTCATATCACAGTTATAACCCAACACCCTAGCCGGCCGGAGTGGCCGAGCGGTTCTAGGCGCTACAGTCTGGAACCGCGCCACCGCTACGGTCGCAGGTTCGAATCCTGCCTCGGGCATGGATGTGTGTGATGCCCTTAGGTTAGTTAGGTTTAAGTTCTAGGGGACTGATGACATCTGAAGTTAAGTCCGACAGTGCTCAGAGCCATTTGAACCATTTCAACCCAACACGCTATGTAGAGTGTCGACTTGTTGCCTTGGCCTGCTCGATCACCAGACCTGTCTCCAATCGAGCACGTATGGGACGTCATCGAACGACAACTTTAGCATCATCCACAACCAGCGTTAACCATCCCTGTATTGTCAGACTAAGTGCTCCAGGCGTGGAACTCCATCCCACAAACTGACTTCCGAAACCTATACAACAAAATGAACACGTTTTTTTCCCGTCAGTGTATTAAGAGTTACGCTACAATTCTCCACCCGAAAGAGGAGCTCCAGAAATTACTCTTATGCCTAGCGTCATTGTTGGGCGTCCCGTTGTAGGCACGCTATTTCTGCTGACACGACAAGCGAAGCTGCAACAGTGATCTTATTACTGACAGTCCGTGTTACTCCGACACAGTTGCGCTATCAGTGTGGATACTTTTAATGTAGCAAATAAGCCCATTTCCTGCCTCAAGGTACGTGTCGTGACTGTACAGCTCTGCGCAACACATTACCATGCCTCATACGGTGTAGAGGACCCGTTGGCATTCTAAACAGATTCCAGTCGTCTCGAAATGGATAGACAGATAGAGATCCTGTATGGTTTTCAAGGAGATCCTGTACCATTCTTCCTGCAAAATAGCAACAAATTTAGGTAACTATGATGGAGGTGGATAGCGATCGCGTACACTACTCCCCAAAATATACCACAAAAGCTCAATAATATTCAGATGTCGTAACTGTGGTGGCCATGGGAGACGCGACAGTTCCTCCTCGTGATCACAATACCAAACCTTTCCAATGCGAGCTGTGTGAACGGGATGGCCCTGATCTGCCAAACGGCCACATTATCCTTGGTAGTTATGTGACCTTGCAGAATAACCAAAAAATTGTTCAAATGTGTGTGAAATCTTATGGGACTCAACTGCTAAGGTCATCAGTCCCTAAGCTTACACACTACGTAACCTATATTATCCTAAGGACAAACACACACACCCATGCCCGAGGGAGGACTCGAAACTCTGCCGGCACCAGCCGCACAGCTCATGCCTGCAGCGTCTGAGACCGCCCGGCTAATCCCGCGCGGCTGCAGAATAACCGTGGGGCCCATTAAATATTAGAGGGTTGGACAAAAATATGGAAACACCGTGACAAGTGCATACGTGAACGTAAATGCAGATACCAGCCAATCTTGTAGACCGTGATGTTGTCTTTGCCACGAGCTGTACCTGTTTAATGTCCTCAATACGTTGCAGGTGTTCGCGTTGTTCAGAACAGTGCTCTGTGTAGTTGTGAGTGCATTATGGCGAAGGTAAGTGAATTCGAACTTGGGTAGATTGTTGTTGCTCGTATGGTGCACGCTTCCGTAACCAAGGGAGTCGAAGTGTTTGGTGCTTCAAGGAGCACTGTATCGAAGATTTATGTCACATACAGAGAGAGCACAGAAAATATCGTCTGCTGTGTACAACGCGGACGACAGTGTCTGTTGAGTGATCACGACAGACGGTCATTGAAGAGGATTGTGACGAAAATAAGACTACAGCTGAGAAAATCACTGCAGAACTGAATGTCGTGCTAGCGAAACCTGTCAGCACCAATCCTCTTCAAAAACGTGCAGCAGCTGCATTTATCCGTTCCAAGGCGACTGGAAGGTCTTTCGGATGGCAAGATTTTCTTACACCGTATTAGGCCTGATAATGTGTTGCGTTTTTTCTTTCGTTGCTCCATAGTCCAGATTTCGTGGCTTCAGCACCATGCTTCCCCGTTACGGGTAATTTCGTCACTGATGAGTGGTTTTGAAATTCCAGCTTGTCATGCGGTTCCATGTTAACGGAGCTCCCTTCGTGTTGTTCTGGTGCTGACAGGGTTCGCGAGTGCTACACTCAGTGCGGTATAAATCTTGGATACGACGTCCCTATCACCTTAGTTAATGGAGCACCCACCATACGTGCACCAACAATTTACCCACATTGAATTGACTTAGCTCTGACGTAATGCACTCATAATTACACAACACTTCTGACCACAACTGACATTTGCAACGTACCGAGGACATTGCATAGGTGGAGTTCGTGGACGAATACAACAGCGCAGCGTACTGGCTTCGCTAGCATGTACATTTATGTTCAAGCACGCATTTCCCTCGCCCTTTCCATATGTTCGTTCAACCTCTATGTCTATAATGGCGCCACATAGCTTTGAATGTGGTCCTCCTGAAACCAGCACTTCGATAAAGGCATGACAGCTGTGGAATCCCGGCCGACGTGATCAGTAGTATCGTGGAACGACCAATTGTAATTTCGCTCAGCAACGATCCTGCCACTGTCGTATTCAGAGAAGTGCTGATAGGCGTCTGTTCTTCTGCTACAAGGAGTAGCACGGTCTTTTCACGAAAAACCAAGATTAAAATTCGATTTCTGCATGTGAAACTTGCTATTTAATCTTTCCCATGTACGGAAGGTAGACAGTGAAATTCCTACCTATTTTTGCAGTCAACGTGAAATGTTAATCATTTACTTATTTTATAGTGTCTTTCAAATGGCATTCATGTATATCCATGATGAACATATGACTAAATCCAAGCACGGTTACACAGACACCAACACATATATTTCACAATAGTACAGATATCAATACATTAGCGATGTTCCGGTGTGAGTAGCTTAATAAACAGCCTCGGTAAGCTACTAGTACCCAGTTGCTATCCTTATATACACTACTGGCCATTAAAATTGCTACACCACGAAGATGACGTGCTACAGACGTGAAACTTAACCGACAGGAAGAAGATGCTGTGAGATGCAAATGATTAGCTTTTCAGAGCATTCACGCAAGGTTGGCGTCGGTGGCGACACCTACAAAGTGCTGACATGAGGAAAGTTTCCAACCGATTTCTCATACACAAAGAAGCAGTTGACCGGTGTTCCCGGGTGAAACGTTGTTGTGATGCCTCCTGTAAGGAGGAGAAATGCGTACCATCACGTTTCCGACTTTGATAAAGGTCGGATTGTAGCCTATCGCGATTGCGGTTTATCGTATCGCGACATTGCTGCTCGCGTTGGTCGAGATCCAATGACTGTTAGCAGAATATGGAATCGGTGGGTTCAGGAGGGTAATACGGAACGCCGTGCTGGATCCCAACGGCGTCGTATCACTAGCAGCCGAGATGACAGGCAGCTTATCCGCATGGCTGTAACGGATCGTGCAGCCACGTCTCGATCCCTGTGGTTACCCTTGACCTTGCATCACAGACAGGAGCGCCTGCGATGGTGTACTCAACGACGAACCTAGGTGTACGAATGGCAAAACGTAATTTTTTCGGATGACTCCAGGTTCGGTTTACAGCATCATGATGGTCGCATCCGTGTTAGGCGACATCGCGGTGAACGCACATTGCAAGCGTGTTTTCGTCATCGCCATACTGGCATATCACCCGGCGTGATGTTATGGGGTGCCATTGGTTACACGTCTCGGTCACCTCTTGTTCGCATTGACGGCACTTTGAACAATGGACGTTACATTTCAGATGTGTTACGACCCGTTGCTGTACCCTTCATTCGATTCCTGCGGAACCCTACATTTCAGCAGGGTAATGCACGACCGCAATTTGCAAGTCCTGTACGGGCCTTTCTGTATACAGAAAATGTTCGACTGCTGCCCTGGCCAGCACATTCTCCAGATCTCTCACCAACTGAAAACGTCTGGTCAATGGTGGCCGAGCAACTGGCTCGTCACAATACGCCAGTCTTGATGAACTGTGGTATCGTGTTGAAGCTGCATGGGCAGCTGTACCTGTACACGCCATCCAAGCTTTGTTTGTCTCAATGCCCAGGCGTATCAAAGCCGTTATTACGGCCAGAGGTGGTTGTTCTGGGTGCTGATTTCTCAGAATCTATACACCAAATTGCGTGAAAATGTAATCACATGTCAGTCCTAGTATGATATTTTTGACCAATGAATACCCGTTTATTATCTGCATTTCTTCTTGGTGTAGCAATTTTAATGGCCAGTAGTGTATATGGGACCAAAAAAATTAAATCACAGATACAGTTAGTCATATATGAACTGACTACGCCACTCCAGCTCAAAAGAATAAGATAAGAACTCGGCGGGGGCAGCCTCGTGACTTGCCTCACTTTTATGAAACTGACCCTAACATACGATTGGATTTTGGATTGTTTGGGGGAAGAGACCAAACAGCGAGGTCATCGGTCTCATCGGATTAGGGAAGGACGGGGACGGAATTCGGCAGTGCCCTTTCAAAGGAACCATCCCGGCATTTGCCTGGAGCGATTTAGGGAACCTAACATACGACTGTCACTCCTTATAGATACTTTACTGAGGCAGTAAAAGTTAATTCACACTAACATGACTCATAAAATAGGTATTTAGTGTTACTTTAGAAAAAGCGTGAAATTGGATCGTTATTCTGACGAAAGTAAAGAATTTGGAAAACTCAAATCAACTTGCGGTTTAGTTGGTTAGTTACTACAAGAAAACCTCGCATAAACACTTAGCATCTACTACACTTAATACAGTAGCATTTGGCTCGATTCCAGAAGCGGCAATATTAACAAAATACAGAAATATTTCGCATCTGTCTGCTGAATGAAAACAGTCATCTGCTAACTTCCGATCGCGGGCTAAATATTGCATGCGAGCGTAACTAATGCTGAATACTGAGCTCAGCCTAATCGTCACTGTGCTACGTAGTTCATCAGAAAACCTAATCAGTCACGCTGCCACTAGATAGACAAGAAGTACGAAAAGAAAAGCAGTTACACCTTCCATCAGATCGCTGAGCAGAATGCATAGATAGGGGCAACTGGTGCTTGACAGAAGTTTCAAAGGACATAGCTTCGCCCTCTCAGAACTAATACTGCAGTCGGCCGCGGTGGTCTCGCGGTTCTAGGCGCTCAGTCCGGAACCGTGCGGCTGCTACGGTCGCATGTTCGAATCCTGCCTCGGGCATGGATGTGTGTGATGTCCTTAGGTTAGTTAGGTTTAAGTAGTTCTAAGTTCTAGGGGACTGATGACCTAAGATGTTAAGTCCCATACTGCTCAGAACCAACCAACTAATACTGCAGCCACTCAGTATCAAATCATGCACTCCTTCTCCTGAACTGAATGGCAACAGAATTATTAGACCACAGCTTGTCTAATACAAAAAACTTCCGACCGGCCTCTTCCGGCCCGACGATGCCCACTCGCACCATCTCACAATAACAAGCAGTTCACTTGAGAAACTGCTCAGTGCCGATTAACTCATAACAAGATGCATTGCACTACATGGCAAGACCACTTTGGACTGCGTACACGTGGCAACAGCACACTGACTGCCTCAGTACAACAGCTTCCTTACAACTCACTCCTTACAAACACCACATTACAATTGCCTCTTTTCCTTTCTCAAAATGCTTACTCCAAAGTTAGCCAGTGGAACCTGAATAGTTCCCTTGTAGCAGACGAGCTTCGAAATCTACGAGCGAACGTTCGGAAAGTATGTCGAGGAACTCTCCTGCAATCGATGTGCAAAAATACGTAATCGAAATGCAGGGTGACTAAATGAGCAGCCACATTTTAATATGCAAGCATGTAGTACATTTCACGTTTGTTGCAAGTCGTCATTGTGGTGTTCTAATATTAATGTCCAGCAGTATAACTAGATTCGGAGTTCAACACAGCAGAACCAAGATCAAAGACAAGTTATCGAAGTAAAGTTCAATCTACAGGGTGTTTGAGTATTAAATAGATTGTTTTGGTGGTATGATGTGATGGATGTGATCAACAGTTGTTAGAGAGTGAGAAGGCGTAGTTAGAGCGCTAGCCCACGTCAGTGTCGTTTGTCCGCCTGGTCGTTAGATAACCGGTGGCACGGAATTGTATGTTTGGCGGTCTAGTTTCATGTTCTTTCGTTGGTGCGCACACTCTATTGGAAAAAAGGGTGAAAGATTAGGGTCTAACGTTTCTTGACGATGTCGTCGTCAGAGGTGGAGCACAAGGTCGGACTGAGGACTGGAAAGTAAATCGGCCCTATCCTTCTCTAAGGATCCCTCGTAGTGTTTATCTTTAGCGGTTTGGAGAAAACTAAGGGAAACCTAAATTTGAATAACTCGGTGGGGGATTAGAAATCATGTGCTCCTGAAATCGAGATCACTCACTTAAAAAATGCGCTGATATATAGCTAAGAGTAAAAGATGTCTTTCGTCTTGACTGCGCCGGAACAATTTGCCTAACCTAGTGCTGTACAAACAGAAGTTTGTACGGTATGAAATTTCTCAGTTCAATTTTGAGGACAGAGTATTTTGTGAATGAGAAATTGACATATGATAAAGAACTTAAAAAAAATCGGTTACTAAACTGTACCCCCCGTACCAGAGGATCTGAATGCTTCTACTGGAATGTGCTTTCAGACATGAGATTGTCTGTATGAACCACTGAAGGGGCATGGAGTCTGTGCGCTTTATAGCAACGTAAACTACCCGCTTCTCATGCAGAGAACATATACTGATGTGGACTGTTGTTTGCGTGGGAAGGGCACATAAAGGGCATATTTTCATGGTCATGTTGACAACAGAATGTATGTACGCCATTTTTCCAGGAACAAGTATTCCAGACATTTGACAAAAACCCTGTGGCTAGCGCAAGTCAATTTTCTCACGCTCTTAATGATAGTTCCACGACTATCTTAGTTCTCCAGTCGGATTCTATTGCTATATAGCCTTTCGATCGAAAAGTATTAAACCTGAGTTACTATCGATAGTTTTGAGTATCACAACTACTATCGTGGGCTCATTAGTAACTCCAAAAATTATTAGTATCTCCATTTACTTTGATTCAATTTTCTATGGTAATTGTTTTATACATATTCATTTTAACTTGCTTACAACTGCATTAATCTAAATACGAGGTATAAGGAAGCCAGAAACTCATACAAAACATTTTTATTTTAATGTCTACATTTTTTCAATTCTCAATGCAGAGGTAATTTTAAAATAACAATTTTTCCATTTAAGTAGTAACTCTTCTTTTTTGCTTCATCTGCCTAGCTCATTAAGGTCCAAATTAATCTCTGAAATGAGATTTTTTAATGCGTAGTAAAGAAATTAACAACCATTACTTTATGCTTAACAAAAATTTCAATATATATATTGTTGTTCGTAATAAAGTTACTCTTTGTTGCATTATAATGTCTTCTGCTAAGAATGGTTTTTGCAGACATATTTGTTGCATCTTGAACAAGTGCCTGACACTTTTTTGTCATGATTCCTAGAGCAAATTTTACATTTTTGGTGCTTTTTAGACCCACATGAGGTTGATGGTTGGAACTGCTCTACCAAACGAAATGCTTAATTAATTAATGTTTTCATACTTGTTGATAGAGTTGATACAGTAGCACGCTGTTTCATGTGCTTCTCAGTTAGAGTTGTTAACAGTTTTTTCCTAAGCTGATAACGTGTCATCTTTGTTATAGGATTGGAGTACTGCCATATTACGTAATTGTTAACAATAGCAATGCCCATAACAGCCTACTATTTCCTTAGTGGCCACCTTTTACATCTTCTTCCACATTTATAGAGAGCGCACTTCTGATGATCAAGACCATCACGCCCCCCCCCTCCCCCCCCTCCCCCCCCCCCCCCTCCGCGCCACACCTCTTTGCTGATATTCCAGCAAGAGAATTTGCACCTGCACAAGGCGAGTTTCTAACGCTTGTCTTCGTGGTTGCTAATCCCTACCTTGGGACAGCAATGTCGCCGGATCTCTCTTCAGTTGAGAACTTTTGGAGCATTACGGGCCGGGCCGTACAATCAGCTCCGGATTTTGACAGTCCAGCGCTCCTATTTATCATAGTTTGGCACAGTATCCTTGAGGAGAACATCCAACAACTTTGTCAATCAGTGCATAGCCGCATAACTGCTTGCATAAGGCCAGAGGTGGACCAACGCCTTATTAGCCCATCAGTTTGTGAAGCTTTTTCTCTTAAAGAAATCACCCAATTTTTCCTAAACTGTAATCGTTCGTTTGTCTGCAAATGTACATCACATCTACCGAATTCTGTTCCATTCGGATAATTTCTTTGTGGTGCTTCGTTTTTTTGTCTCAGACTGTAGTTAAATACAACAAACGTTGTTGCACCAACACCTTTCCTAGCAGACTTCGCAGTATGAGCCCAGGGGAGCCAGCTGGCTGCCTATGAAATCCTGCTGTGGTGAGGCGGCACGGTACAGCTTACGCAGCTCAGTGGTTACATCACGCCGCCCCCTGACGCTCCGCCGTCTCGACCTCTGCGTGACCAGAGGAGATGGTACGTCGTAACTAACCGGCCAAAATCTGCCATAGATACTCGTTGGCAGGACCTAGCAATATCTATCTTCGACTGATATCTACGTCAAGTACTTGGCACCAGACATCGGCCAGATGTGGATGAGCCAGCCTTATCTACAACCAGCCGCCACTCACGATAGCTGCTGGTCTGTGGGCCCTCTTACGTTTGATGCTGCCGATGTCTGAGTGACCGCCGTCCAGCTATGGTCTCCTACAGAAAGTCATCAACCGGCTCCTGGGAGTCTACAAGGGATCCTGGGTTCGCAGTCTATGCCTGGGCTCACCTCACTTCCGACCTACTGCTGCTGGCTATTGCTTTCCACCTTAATGATCGTGGAACCATATATATATTGGCCACGACATCTTGGTAGATGATTGTGGCAGTGTCTGTGTGTTTATGGGTTGCATTTTTTCATATGACTTGTCAAGCCAATGGCAGCACGGCATCTCTTGACGCAATTGTCACAAGTGTACCTGGCTGCTGAGGCAGGAGCAGTGGTAGTATTGCGAAGCTTTTTCTGCCTTAATCTGTCTAACAAGCCTTCGTCATGCTTCGACATTCCAGGTGATATATCATCACGCCACTCTGGTCTCATGCTAGCCCGTGCCTCCCCTCCGTTTGTGTCGATTCCAAAGCTCTCCATATCTCGTTTACAGGAGTCCTTGAACCTCAATACAGGACGTCCTACAGGTCTTTTGGCTATAGAGATCTCTCCAAGCATCACCTCACGTGGTAATCTGTCAGGATCCATACGGTGGACGTGTCCCATCCAGCGGAGTCGTCTCTGCTTCAAGATAGCTGAAATACTGTTGCAGTTAGTTTTAGATAGCACTGCTACGTTGGTCACGCGGTTCTTCCACGTTACTCCGAGGATGGATCTCAGGCACCGCATGTGGAAAGCGTTAAGGCAACGTTCTTGTTTGGCATAGGTAGTCCATGTTTCCGATGCATACAAAAGGATGCTGAGGACACAAGTTTGATATACAAGAACTTTGGTGGTCAAAGAGAGTTTGTTGTTTTTCCAAACACGTGTAGAGAGTTTGCCAAAAGTTGTAGCAGCTCTTCCAATGCGAGCATCAATTTCCTTGTCAACAGACATGTTTGATTCTATAGTAGATCCAAGATAGCAGAAGTTATCTACGACTTGCAGAGTAGTGCCATCTAGTGTGATATTCGGCTTTGTGTTAGCACCCTGAACCATAATTACGGTCTTACTGCTGTTTACACTCATCGAGAATAGGTGGCATGCGTGACTAAATTTTGATACTAGCTCTTGCAGCTCTTCTGCGGAGTTCGCAACAATTGCAGCAGCATCAGCATACAGGAGTTCACGAGCGACTATCTCGTAGCGCTTTGTTTTACTCTTCAGAAGACTGACATTGAAAAGCCTTCCATCTTTCCTAGTATGCAGGTGTACTCCAACATTGCAATTCTCGAAAGCCACTTGGAGCAGACCCGAGAGGAAAATTCCAAAAAGTGTAGGTGCCAACACAGAGCCTCGTCTTACGCCACAGTTCGTACTGAATGGTTTAGATGTGGGACCATAATAACTAGCGTAGCGTTGAAATGTTGAAACTGCCAGTGCTGTGTTTACATGTAGTAAAGGATGTCAAATATATGATAAAACGTTGCATGCATCAGGACTTAACAGATGTAAATAACGTTATAAGGCCCCTGTAGGCCTGTTGCCAGAAAAAAGTATGAAAATAAAGTGGCTAGGTTTTCCTGTATTCGTATCTGTGGCTAAGTGTGTTCAGCGATGTTTACGAAAAACAAGATATATGTTTCCAACAGTGCCTCATAAAAGTAATATACATCTAGTGAAAGTTTTAACTTGTGAAATTGTGAAAAACAAGACACAATGGTTTCAAAAATACGTCCTAAAAGAGATATATATATACCTGCAGAAAGATTTATCTGTAAGTAACACCTCAAAACGTAAATTAAACTGTAAATATTTCGTGTAACTGTACCACATGTAGTGATTATTTGTTCTTATACGTTAAACATAAATTATGCTGTAAATATTTCGTGTTACTGTACCACATGTAGCGATTATTTGTTCTCGTTTCTGTCTAGCCACAGATACTCAACCACCCACACAATGGGTACAAAAAAGCACTAAATGTATATACCATCTGATGATGAGTTGCTAGGCAGCTCGAAACCGGTCATGGTTAAATAAAATACATCTACATAAAAGGCGACTGGTTGCAGTAATTTCTGAAAACCTTTTCACACCACAGTCGCAGTGTTCCACATCCACAATGGATAAAAGTCTTATAAAGTGGCTAGTTCAAGTTGTATTGGAGAACACAATTATTCAACTCCAAGGAAGTTGACGGAAAAATACAATAAATTTGTGGACAGTAAAGATAGATAAAATTAGTTCATATAAAAATTAAAACTGAGATCTAAGCGCGAAAGAAGGACGAAGGATATGTGCCAGGAAATACTAAACAGGGACAGAAAGTGGAAGACTTAGTGAATGATAAAATATCTTCTGCTTCGTAAGTTTCTTGTAACTACCTGAATCGATAACTTGACGCATTTTCGCTCCTAGTTGTAAGAAGTGAACCCAATATTCTTGGATAGATATTTACAATTTGCCGTCTTTTGATAGAGACCTTGTACAGAATTCTACGAAACTACATTCTTTTAAGACGGACTCAGCAGGAACTGCGAAGTAAACGTCCTTTTATTTTGCCACTCGGTTTCCTTTCGTCGTCTCCGATACTCTTTAAGTCGAAGGTCAGTATTGGTATTCATCCCTGGAAATGGCGGCCTTCATTTCGGAAACAGCTGGCTCATTTCTCCGCCATGACGTGGCAGGGGCTTGGGTGGAATACTTGATGTAGGCAAGTGCTGCAAGGGCGCTGACGCTGCGCCGCTGCCGTCTTCTGTTATGAAGAGGCAGGCTCTGCCATCCGGGGTCAACACACACCACCTAGACGCCGCCGGTGGCTACTGCACGACTTCTTGCTAAATAAAATATCATGCTGATTTGGCTGCGTTTCTGATTCCACTACTGCCGTGAAACTGGTCCTTCACACCCAGTTCTCTGCTCAACATCCTGGCATTTAACAGTGTAAATGACTATTGGTTCATCCTGGCAAGGTAACAGAAAATACGTTTTCCCTAGATGGATCGAATGCGAAGTAGTTTAGGAATGTAGCTGTACATTTCATATTACTTACTTACTTACTTTACTTTACGTGATCAGGCTCAGAGGACCGCGCGCTGCTTCAAGGTTCCTTCTCCACTGGCTTCTGTTTTGTGCCTCCTGGCGCCAATCATTCTCTATTCCAATCTGCAGCAAGTCCTCATGGATTCCATCCCTCCATCTCTTCTTTGGTCTTCCTACTGGGCGTCTTCCATAGGGAGTATGATCCACAGCTTCCAAATGCCATCGGCATTTATCCATCCGACTGACATGTCCTGCCCATACAAGGCGCTTGGTTCTCATCAATCCTACAATGTTTAGTCTGTTGTACATGTCGTCTAGTTCACAATTATGTCTGATCCTCCACTCTCCAGTGATCTCATCTTGTACCGGACCAAAGATCTTCCTCAAGACTTTCCGCTCAAAAACGAGAAAGTTGTTCAAGTCTTTTTTCCGGACACTCCGAGTTTCACAACCATACAGTACCACGGGTTTAATCATTGCTTTACACAGCTGTAGTCTGAAGTTCCTCGAGGGACCACGCGATGCAAGAAGCTGACTGAGACCCAAGCGTGATCGGTTGGCGGCTTGGATCCTCGCTTTGATTTCTGCTTCACATACTGCGTCTTCTGCAAAGATTACCCCCAGATATTTAAATGCACTAACCCTTTTCTATGATCGGTTTCCGGCTTTCATATGAATGACGTGATTCCCAGTACGACTTATTGCGGGTATTGCTTCGAAATCCTGGTCATTTTTCTAGGGAATTTTTGTTGCACTATCTGATCGAATATATTCAGACACCCATCAGTTGACATTAACTTGTGGTATGCCTTTGTGATAGCTTGTACTTTTCTGGGGAGTCTGAATGTCTGCGGATGAATGGCAGCCTATTCTTCCCCACATGCAGAAACCAGAGAAGGTAGTGAAGTGGTTCGCCGCTCGGCAATGACCACAGAAATGTGTGGCTTATGACGAGCTGCTCGACCATTATAAAGTTGTAGTTTTGCGTAGTGTGTTGGTGAATCTACATTTGAGCTTTCAGATTATAATGATTGTGGAATGTATTCGCAAACTGCGAATGCGCTACTACATCAGCTGTATCGCTTACTTAGACACACATAGATAAGTGCCGGATTGGTACTTGAAACCGGATTTCCCGCCTATCGCGAGCGATCGCCTTAACCACTTTTGTCTATCCGTGCACTCCTCCCGGACCGATCCAAACTTACAAACCGACGTATTTTGTCCCATAGCGCTCGCTCGCCGTTCGTGTGATTCTCGCATAGGGAGATAGAATCTCTTTCTCGGCAGTTTGCCTAGCTTTGGTATGAAGTACAGTTAGTGTCGTGTCTGTATTTGAAAGCGTCTGTATAGTTCGTGCAAATTCCTTCAGACAGGCATGCCTGTTTGAAGGACATTTACATTGAACTATACAGACACTGTCAAATACAAACACCGCACTAACTGTGTCTCTACCCTACCCATCCCTTCACCAAAATTCTGTACTTGATTGTGAAACACACTGTATATGCGGACAATCAGTAATGACACCTGTTGCCATCACAGCAGTACCACTGGATTTAGTCCGGCTTCACTCCGCCGTCGGTTTTCCTTGGTGATGTAGTGGGTGACTGCCGATGTTGCAGATGCTGCTGCTACCTACGAAGGATTCGAGGCACTGCCTGGTGGACGGCCTCTGCATGAGCCACTCTGTAAACAGTTGAAGAGATTAAATTCTGAAAACGGTCCTCCAGTAATTATATTTAATTCATTTAATAGTAATGCTGATAAAAAGTTACAATATTTGAGGATCATATTAACGAGGTAAATACTGAATGCGGCTAGAACGCTGGAGAAATGGGAGACTTTAATGACAGGGTAGTGGATGCTTAATGTGAAGTTTTGCTGGGAAGTTTAATAATTTTGTGTTCTGTATTGTGAATACAAATTTTTGTAAGAAACTAAAGTAAATTGTGAGGAAGACAGCAGAGGTGACAAAAATTAAAGAAGGCGAATCTGTTACGACGAGAAGTAGCACAGCTGATGATATAGGGAAGTGGTTGAAAACTTTGAAGGAATAAAGTTGATGAATTAGGGGAAACTGCAGATAGTTTCAGATCCTGAAAGGGAAACAAGAAGTGTACGGTGAACAAAATAAGACAGGTTAAGGTTGAATGTGAAGGAATAAGGTGAGATAGCAAGTGCTGTTAAAGCTGCTATCTTAGAAGATGTTTACCCTTGGGGAGAACTAGAAGATGATGGAGATTGAAGATAGGAAATGGTGGCAGTAAGAGGTTGAGGACGTACCAGCAGTAACTGATGCTGCGGATGTAGGACTGGAGGACAAAGATGGAGGGGAGTTGTGCTACTCTTAGAGGTATAACGATAAATCTCAGACATCTAAAGGAAAGGGATCAAAAGATATAATACAGGGAGGGAGGCAGATGTTGTGAATGAATGCGAATTATAAATTTCCAACAATAATACTGAAGTTAGTATTCGTAGAAGAACATATGACTGACTCTAGAAAACATTAGCGTTTTGAGGTAATTAGAGAAAAACAGGAATATCGTGGTTAGTAATGCCAAACACGTGAAGTATTTTCGGATGGTCGATATTCAATTAGGATCTGACAAATAGTGAATAAAAATGTCAGCCGAAGTAACGTTTTAACGCTCATAGTAGATATTTGCTGCTCATGTCGGAGAGTTTAGCGACAGATACAGTTGCCGATACAGCAAAGCAAGTGAAGGTGTTTTTGCCCAAGAGACGATCACAAGGAATATGAGAGGCAGTACATTTGAGGCATGAATTATACAGTAAGACGTAGGAAAGATGGAGGCAGACCATATCTTGGAGATGAGAGCCGAAACAGCAAAACATATTATCAATGTATAGTATATAATATATCTGAAAGAGAAAGAGGAGGACATACCATGCCACGATGGTGGTACTGCCCAATCGATTAAGGAATTGTTACAGTTTTGAACATGGCTGTTTCACAGCAGCTGTATACAATTTTTAAAGAAAGGAATTTTACAGCCAACCGTTTGAAAGTAACTTTTATATAATTGACCTAGGTTTCGACACCTACTAGGGGTGTCTTCATCAGAATGAAATTATTGAAGAATCGTAAAATCACATTGCAAAAATGGTATGGTCGGAATTTAGAGCAGCTGTGCTCAAGTCATAACTGAAATAAAATGCGTTCCAGCCTTGTCACGTATGCCTAGCTAGGCATACGTGGCAAGGCTGGAATGTACACACATCACAAAAAGTTTGCATCACCTCGGTGCCCAGAACACTTCAAGATAGACGTTGACTGTAGATATTTTATCACAGACACAGTCCCTTTGACTGTTCAAAGATGTCACTAAACCCGCCCAAAGATGTAAACAACCATACATGAGCAGCCCATATTAGACGGAGGAGATCCGACTGCCGGTCAGTTCCAGTCATTCCACCAGAAAGGCGGTACACGGCTCGTGTTGTCTGTAGTTCAACGATGCCTAGACGGTCAATGCCGCGGTTCGATGGCGTCCGCATTGTTACTTTGTGCCAGGAAGGGCTCTCAACAAGGGAAGTATCCAGGCGTCTCGGAGTGAACCAAAGCGATGGTGTTCGGAAATGGAGGAGATACAGAGAGACAGGAACTGTGGATGGCATGCCTCGCTCAGGCCACCCAAGGGCTACTACTGCAGTCGATGGTCGCTACCTACGGATTATGGATCAGAGTAACTCTGACACCAACGCCACCATGTTGAATAATGCTTTTCGTGCAGCCACAGGACGTCGTGTTGTGACTCAACTGTGCGCTGTAGGCTGCATGATGCGGAACTTCCCTCACGACGTCCATGTCGAGGTCCGTCTTTGCAACCACGACACCATGCAGTGCCGTACAGATGGGCTAAACATGTCAAATGGACCGCTCAGGATTGGCATCACGTTCTCTTCACCGATGAGTGTCGCATATGCTTTCAATCAGACAATCGTCGGAGACGTGTTTGGAGGCAACCCGGTCAGGCTGAACGCCTTAGACACACATTGTCCAGCGAGTGCAGCAAGGTGGAGGCTCCCTGCTGTTCTGGGGTCGCATTATGTGGTGCCGACGTACGCCGCTGGTAGTCATGGAAGGCGCCGTAATGGCTGTACGATACGTGAATGCCATCTTCCGACCGATAGTGCAACCATATCGGCAGCATATTGGCGAGGCATTCGTCTTCGTAGACTACAATTCGCGCCCCCATCGTTCACATCTTGTGAATGACTTCCTTCAGGGTAATGACATCGCTCGAATAGAGTGGACAGCATGTTCTTCAGATATGAACCCTATCGAACATGCCTGGGATAGATTGAAAAGGGCTGTTTATGGACGACATAACCCACCAACCTCTCTGAGGGATCTACGCCGAATCGTTGTTGAGGAATGGGACAATCTGGACCAACAGTGCCTTGATGAACTTGTGGATAGCATGCCACGACGAATACAGGCATGCATCAAAGCAAGAGGACGTGCTGCTGGGTATTAGAGTACCGGCGTATACAACAATCTAGACCACCACCCCTGAAGATCTCGCTGTATGGTGGTACAACATGCAATGTGTGGTTTTCATGAGCAATAAAAAGGGTGGAAATGGTGTTTATGTTGATCTCTGTTCCTATTTTCTGTATAGGTTCCGGAACTCTAGGAACCGAGGTGCAAAACTTTTTTTGATGTGTGTAATTTATTTCAATTTTGACTTGAGCATACCTGCTCTAAATTCCTACCATTCCTTTTCCCCAATGTAAATTTACGATTCTTCAATAATTTCATTCTGATGAAGACACCCCTAGTAGGTGGCGAAACTAGGTCAGTTGTACCAAGGTTATTTGCAACCGGTTGGCTATAAAATTACTCTGTTTAAAAATTAAAGGATTATATTACCAAGGAATGTCACCAAACAGATGTGTAATGCTCAGAAACATGACTTTCCAACGGAATTATTTATTTATTTACTCACTTAGTAATACACTTCAGTGCCGACTGATGACCATAGATGTTAAGTCCCATAGTGCTCAGAGCCACACTTTAGCCCCCGTTCTACCTGTCAAACAGAGCTGCACCTCTAATGGTTTACATACCCGTCATTGGTGTGTAGGTTGACATAGTTACATTGACATCGGACAATGCCTTGTCTGTTGTTCACTTTTCTTGTCGGGCCGTGTGTTTCGTATAATTTTCTTTTACCTCTACTTGCTGCTTGGATTCCTTTTGTAGTCTAACGGATCCTATTTGTGTCACACTTAATTGTTTTCTTCTGAGAGCAGCTGTTGAAGATTTATAAAAATCCATCTGGAAGTGTATTACTATCCAGTGTAATTCTGACAGGAAAATTAACAGCAGAATGCAGTTAATAAATGTTAAACAGTGCATACATTTGGGTTTTCGCAACATTTTCTACTCACACTCTTGCATTCACTACAATTTGAACTTGCTACTATTAAGCTGATACACATGTTATCCTGTGTATAGTGGAGAATAAACTATCACTTGGGATTTTAACGCCATGTTGATGATAACGTCATATTTGCAAGTGAATCATTTTGTGAAACAGTTGCAGAATATTGAGGTGGGTCAGTAGTCCTAAGATACAATCAAAAAGCATTTTCGACCTGGTACTAGATCACTTTGTTGTTAAATTCTTGGTTATACAACATGATGATGCAGGACGCATTTGACAATACCTACAAACTGTTCTTGCGAAAAAAATACTGGCTAATAAAAGTTGTAGAAATATTTCTCACTGAAAGTCCAATTTTGTAAACAGAATGTCGATGTACTGCTGGGAAATTGAGTATATTCTTCTGAGCTTCTAAGCTATCTTAAGTGTATAGCCTGCAGTAGGCATTAGATGAACAATTGTAATTTACAGGTACATTCGTGTGTAACAGAATGCGTTATTTGCCTTGAAAGGACATTTTTAAACGTCTTCCAAACGCACGTAAACAATGTCAAAACGCCGCTAATCTGCTTAGGATATTCGCCTAAAATTAACTTGATAAACTGTGTATACTGTGCAGGACCGAAATTCCATTTCTGTACCTTAATGGAAATCTAGTTCTGTACGCTAGAAAGCGTTAATTGATGAGATAGTATACTTCTACAGGTTATATTATCCTGCTGTTGTCTAATTACTTCCGTGCACTTAAGTAAAATGAAGATGTCTGTTGTATACACTACAGCTTCCACATGGTATTTCGTGAATATAAAAAAAAGGTTCTTTTGGACGGCATTTCACGGATGTGTTTGAGTTAAATAAATGGAACTGCCCTGTTACACTGAGTGCATAGCATATTTTTGCTGGTAAGAGATTTAGTAAATTAATATTGAGCCATTTCTGTCCGTTGAAGCAGGTCAATTTTGCACAGTATCTCATTAGTGGCAATGTCACTGAAGCTACTTTTCACCGTACAGGAATTCATTTAAGTTTCTAGCAGATTCCAGATTAACTTCAGAGTGAAATCGTTTTTGTTGTGTCATTGGTAATAAACATTTGTGGTTAAGTTCAAAAAATGGTTCAAATGGCTCTGAGCACTATGGGGCTTAACATCTCAGATCATCAGTGCCCTAGAACTTAGAACTACTTAAACCTAACTAACCTAAGGACATCACACACATCCATGCCCGAGGCAGGATTCGAACCTACGACCGTAGCGGTGGCGCGGTTCCAGACTGATGTGCCTAGAACCGCTCGGCCACCAGCAACCGGCTGTGGTTAAGTGACTGAATCCATGCATGAATTCAGAACCTCAACACCAGGAGGTTTTTAATACATCTCACTTATATTTGAGTTTGTACGTATTTCTCAGGCCAGTTACAGTAACGGTTATGTGTCTGAAGCACGAAAAAGCGACTCCTCGAGTTCTGCGCCACAGTTATCTTGAGTTTTAATTTGTGATAATTTTAAATCGATGAAATTGTCAGAAAGGAGTAAAGATGAGATGTGCTGTACCTCACATAACACACAAATTGCACGTATTTCAAAGTTTTCATTCACCTGCCCCCTTCCCTTTTCCGCTTCTCATACCACGTGACCGCCGACCATTTTGATTTACTTTGCGACCATCTGGAATAAGACAAACAGGACTCGTCCTGAACCTTCATTGCACTACCACTGCCCACCATCTGGAAATCATCATGTCGACAAAGACGATACCGAGTGAAATGAGCAGTCGTAATATAGTGGATTTTTGTGAGAACGAGCGCAGTTCAAATCCTCGTTTGGTTACCACAATTTCAGTTTTCCTTTGTTTCGCTCACTCACTATTTGCAAAGATTTTTCAACGAAACATATTTCCGTCCCCTCTTTTAGCTTTGCCAACACAAAGTATTCACTTCAGCAACAGTGATGGTAGACGGTTCTCATTTCATTTTGCCACACACATATTTCTATGTGAATGTAGCTATCTATACTTGTTCGTACTCCATGAGAACAGTGCAAAAAGCCAACACGTTGGTTGCGGCGGAGCCGCGGATTGGGGCAGCTGGTGTGTGTTGTACACGGGAGGGCGTGGCCGCGCGTGGGGCAGCTTAATTTATCACGACCATTCGAGGGGCGGCATAACAAGCGCCGCAGCCCTGCATGCATTTACTTGCTTTTCCGCGCTGCTAAGTCGGCCTCTCTAAATCAGATGCGGATACTTTACTACAAGTAAGATCGTTTTCACTAAACAAAGAAACCCCTGGTCGCTCTTTGGCGTGCCTGACGAATGTTGTACACTTTTATGACTGGCATAGTTAATCGGTCACGCAAACAAAGCGGACACTGATAGCTTTCTTTCTTTTTCGTCTTTCTTTTCAAACCATAAACTAAGTTACTACGCTGACGACAGATACAGTGTATATATTTTGAAACAATAAATGAAAGTACAGTTCGTTGTGTGACTCAGATTGTCAATACGGCTCGCCAAAGCGTCGCACCCGTATTCTATGGGATTTAAGTCGGGGGAACATACATGCCAGTCCATTTGTTGAGTACCGTCTCGTTGGAAGAGCTGCTCCGCCTATGCAGTTCGAAGTCGTCGCACACTGTGAACCATAAAAATAAAGTCAGGATCGAACGCGCTGCTGACAAGACGCACATGGCGAAGGTGTACAGTGTCATAATAACGTTGACAGGTGATTTTACCGTGTTCAAAAATTTGGTGGTCACTATGCCCATACAACGCTGTGCCTCTCCAAACCATAACAGAAGGACTACCAAAGTGATCATGCTCAACTATGTTGCTGGGTTCATTACGTACCCTCAGGAACAATGCCGAAAATTATAGATCAAATATATATTCTTAAATGGTTCAAATGGCTCTGAGCACTATGCGACTTAACTTCTGAGGTCATCAGACGCCTAGAACTTAGAACTAATTAAACCTAGCTAACCTACGGACAACTCGCCTTATTTGTTCATGAGACCCAGAAAATATTAGATACAGGCTCCCAGGTAGATGCTATTTTTCTTGACTTCCGGAAGGCGTTCGATACAGTTCCGCACTGTCGCCTGATAAACAAAGTAAGAGCCTACGGAATATCAGACCAGCTGTGTGGCTGGATTGAAGAGTTTTTAGCAAACAGAACACAGCATGTTGTTATCAATGGAGAGACGTCTACAGACGTTAAAGTAACCTCTGGCGTGCCACAGGGGAGTGTTATGGGACCATTGCTTTTCACAATATATATAAATGACCTAGTAGATAGTGTCGGAAGTTCCATGCGGCTTTTCGCGGATGATGCTGTAGTATACAGAGAAGTTGCAGCATTAGAAAATTGTAGCGAAATGCAGGAAGATCTGCAGCGGATAGGCACTTGGTGCAGGGAGTGGCAACTGACCCTTAACATAGACAAATGTAATGTATTGCGAATACATAGAAAGAAGGATCCTTTATTGTATGATTATATGATAGCGGAACAAACACTGGTAGCAGTTACTTCTGTAAAATATCTGGGAGTATGCGTGCGGAACGATTTGAAGTGGAATGATCATATAAAATTAATTGTTGGTAAGGCGGGTACCAGGTTGAGATTCATTGGGAGAGTGCTTAGAAAATGTAGTCCATCAACAAAGGAGGTGGCTTACAAAACACTCGTTCGACCTATACTTGAGTATTGCTCATCAGTGTGGGATCCGTACCAGATCGGTCTGACGGAGGAGATAGAGAAGATCCAAAGAAGAGCGGTGCGTTTCGTCACAGGGTTATTTGGTAACCGTGATAGTGTTACGGAGATGTTTAATAAACTCAAGTGGCAGACTCTGCAAGAGAGGCGCTCTGCATCGCGGTGTAGCTTGCTCGCCAGGTTTCGAGAGGGTGCGTTTCTGGATGAGGTATCGAATATATTGCTTCCCCCTACTTATACCTCCCGAGGAGATCACGAATGTAAAATTAGAGATATTAGAGCGCGCACGGAGGCTTTCAGACAGTCGTTCTTCCCGCGAACCATACGCGACTGGAACAGGAAAGGGAGGTAATGACAGTGGCACGTAAAGTGCCCTCCGCCACACACCGTTGGGTGGCTTGCGGAGTATCAATGTAGATGTAGATGTAGATGTAGATGTAGACACACATCCATGCCCGAGGCAGGATTCGAACCTGCGACCGTAGCGGTCGCTCGGTTCCAGACTGTAGCGCCTACAACCGCACGGCCACTCAGGCCGGCCATATTCTTAAATCTGAGACCATTTTCGTGAAGAAGAAGGTTAACAAGCACATTCGTTTCTTAACAGGTGAAAATACCAGATATAATGCATCTAATTGTATTTCAAAACAGATCACCATGTTCTTGATTTTGTGCCAGTAACGCACTGTCTTCAGTAACAGGACTGATGGGAAGGTGAAGTACGTGCTTTCTTAAATCGCTGCTTCAAACTCACTAAGGACTATTGTGCCTTGCAGCAGCTAATATTAAGAGCATTGTCTACATTCTAGTATATTACGCGTGAGATGGAATTCAAGCAATGAACAAGCAGAAGCAAGGTGGAAAAAAAAAGTTCAAATGTGTGTGAAATCTTATGGAACTTAACTGCTAAGGTCATCAGTCCCTAAGCTTACACACTACTTAACCTAAATTATCCTAAGGACAAACACACACGCCCATGCCCGTGGGAGGACTCGAACCTCCGCCGGTAACAGCCGCACAGTCCATGACTGCAGCGCCTGAGACCGCTCGGCTAATCCCGCGCGGCAGCAAGGTGGATCTATGCTTAATTTTGTTACTAATAACTTAATCATAGAACTTTATATACCGGCTATTCACGCTGTGGAACAATAACATAGTTGATGGAATGGCATAACAGGGTTGATGCCGGAGTCAAGCCAGTAGATGCAGCGTCAAAAGAACATGGCATCACTTATGCAATCCACCCACACACATTGTCAGATATAAGTCGAGCAGGTGGGATCCTGGCTGAAACAGCATGGGAGTGGAAGCAAAGGACTCTAAGCTCAGTGAAAAATTACCTGCTTTCCCAGGAAACGATGCAAAAAGTTAAAATAGGCATTAGCATGAAAAAAATGGAGCAAAAGAAAAAAAAGAAGATGATGAATGTGGAGTGTATAATGAAAAGAGTAGTTAAAACAGTTAGAAGTAGTCTGAACTGCATGAAGCCTAGCAATAATCTCATAACAGCTTTGAAAATAGCTCGTAGAATTGCTTCAAAACTTGCCCCAAATGAAAATCGCTCTACAGAGGTCGTATAATATCCATTCCCAAAACATGTGGAGTATTACTTCTCGCCCCAATATTTGCTGCATTATCAGTGCTTCGAGAGTTATTCGATAGCGCAGCAGGCAATGTTAAGGTAGTTGTGATCCAAAGCTTATATTTAGCAGATATGCAGAAACGAAATGTACAATGGAAGCAACAGCAGTTCGTGAGGGGAACGGCTTACACAGAGCACCATTTGGAAAAATGGGCTTGGTTTGTGTTTGATGGAAAAAAAGTTCTCCTTAAGCAATCTTCCAACAACAACGCTTACTGATGCTGACTTTGAATATGAGTCTAAAATACTGGGAATATCACAGTTATCAGATGTTTTTATGACAGACACTTTTACACAAAATTCCTAAAAGGTACGAGAGTGTGATTTTTTTAACGTCCAGACCGCAAGTGAAATTGCTTTATATTGGCTATCTTACAAGAAAAAGAGTAATGTTGTGTATTTATTCGATAGCTTCGGCAATTTGCAGCGTCCTCCAGAAATAATTACGTACTTCTAAAATTATGTTACAATAAGGCAAATTTGCAGTACGTTTCAATCACCTAAAAGTCAAAAGTGTTATCACCCTTCTTTAAATTTTCTGAACTTTAGATAAAAAGTAAGCCTTGAAGGAAACACTGACAGTATCACAATAGATGTCATCAAGCACGGCCTAACGTTTAGTCTATCTGATAAAAACGCAATTACTTCTATTTTTATAATCAAATAAGTGATATGGAAATTTTGGACAGAGCTACTTTGAATCATGGAACTCGATATGGAGTGAGGTACATGTTGATTTTAAGGTGGAGTTCTAGATTTTGAGAGATTTTTAGTTGAAAAATGCTCCCTGAAATAAACATTCAGCAAATATTCAGAACTTTTAAGTCCTACGCATTGTAAGTAGGCTGTTTAGGTTTTCTTATTGGTAACGCCACATAGCGCTCTGTATGAAAAATCACTGGCTGTGCTGTGTGCAGTCTGTGGCTAGTTTGCATTGTTGTCTGCCATTTTAGTGTTGGGCAGATGGATGTGAACAGCGCGTAGCGTTGAGCAGTTGGAGGTGAGCCGTCAGCAGTGGTGGATGTGGGGAGAGAAATGGCGCAGTTTTGAAATTTGTAAGACTGGATGTCATGAACTGCTATATATATTATGACCTTTGAACACTATTAAGGTAAATACATTGTTTCTTCTCTATAAAAATCTTTCATTTGCTAACTATGCCTATCAGTAGTTAGTGCCTTCCGTAGTTTGAATCTTTTGTTTAGCTGACAGTAGTGGCGCTCGCTGTATTGCAGTAGCTTGAGTAACGAAGATTTTTATGAGGTAAGTGATTTGTGAAAGGTATAGGTTAATGTTCGTCAGGGCCATTCTTTTGTAGGGATTTCTGAAAGTCAGATTGCGTTGCGCTAAAAAAATATTGTGTGTCAGTTTAAGCACAGTCATGTATAATTGTTCAAAGGGGACGTTTCATATGTCGACCCTTAGCCGAGGATACCTCACTGGAATCTTCTGATTTTTTTCTTGTAGTTTGTGTAATTAGTGTAGTTTTTATTTATTGCTAGCGCGTAATTTTAGAGAGTATCCCCTTTGTAGTTGCAGTCTTTCATTGTTGTACAGTAAAACAGTTGTAGCATGAAGGTAGATTTGCACCAAGTATTTCGCAGCTGCACTAGCAATTAACGAGATATTATTTTCAATGCTATGTTAATGTGTTCTCTTATTTTTGCTCTTCAAATTGTGCTTTTCTGTGTTATCGTGTGAAATATTGTGACAATAATGGCGTGTGAAAAACATAACACTAGGCTCCAAAGTAAACTGAGAAATAATAGTAACGACAAGCGTAGCTTACCAACACCACTGTGTAATGAATTAACAGACATTCAAAGTAGTAATTTGGTAACTGTGCATAGGGAAATGGAGCGGGCGTCAAATAATGGTGTAGACAGTGAAACAGGTAGTGAACAGGGAAGCATTATCGATCGATCGGTCGGCAACAGTTCGCCTCAGGAATCGGGAATGACAGAACACAATATTGCAAATACTGTAGACTCAGGTTTTGGGTTCTCACCGTTTTCTCAAATGAGTCAAGACACATTTTCCGCTTGTCAAAATGTGAATGTTTCCGATGCAAATTCACTGCCGAAAAGCACTGAGGAACATGTTTCAGACACTAGTGCATTGTTATTACAATTAATGCAACAAATGGGAGAAAAGCTTCAAAAGTTAGACACAATGGAACAAAATCAAAGACAAATACAGCAAAAGCTTCAAAAGTTAGACACCACACTTGAACAAACACGTGAAGATTTAACTACTGAGTTACATAACATTGAATCGAAATGTCAAAAAGTCTGTGATGAAGTGAAAACACAAATTTGTGAGCATTTTCAACCTATTTTTTCGCGGCATGAAAATGCATTACAGAATCACGAAGCAGCCATACAAGAACTGCAAACCATTGTTCATGAAAATCAGGACACCTTGCAAGCTAAAATTGACTCAGTTGCATCTACCGATTCGGTTACGCAACTTGCAAAAACTCAGGAAAACTTAAAGGACACAGTAGATACTCTGAAACTTGGTTCAGAAAAACACACTGAGGAAATAAGTACACTATCGGAGAACGTAGCCGAAGTTTCGGAGCAGTCCACTAACTTATCTACAAAGGTAGATGATGATCTGAATAACACAAGACCTGCAGCCATCACTGACACAGAAGAGTATGAACAAATTAAGAAATTCAAACAAAATCAGAATCAAATTAATACGCAACACAAAAGAGAAATCCGGAAAGTACAAGATCAGTCGGCACAAGTAATACAAAAATTACATATTTCAGAGGACACTCGCACTCCAACACGGGAAGAGGGACTTAGAAATACGGAAAAGTCACAAAATAATAACACAGGGCATTTCGGAAATTATGAAAGAAATTGGCAAGGTGCACCGAATTTTGAGATGGAACCGCCGACACGACGTAACAATGACCGATATGCTACCCGTCGGCACGATGATTTTGACTATAAGCTGTTCATTACTACACGTAAATTCAAAACATTTAAGAATTCTGGCAACTACATTCATCCACAAGCGTGGCTTCATCAATTCTATCATCGATTTCCTCCCAACTGGTCATTAGAGCACAGATTGAATTTATGTGTGGCTATTTAGAGAATGAACCAGCTGTAAGAATGCGATCGGTCATTCACGATTGCCACAGTGAAGGAGAATTTTATCATACCTTCCTCTCAGCGTATTGGTCTCAAGCCACACAAGACCGAGTAAAACATAGCATCATAACGATGAAACATTTTGAACAATCTGAATTTTCCAGTCTTGTCAAATATTTTGAAGACATGTTCCATAAGAATCAATATCTTTCAAACCCATACAGCCCCTCAAAACTCATCCGCATTTGCTTAATCAAATTACCTGAACATTTACGACATATTATTTTGGCAGGACGTTGCAAAGATGACATTGAAGCTTTTCAGGGACTCTTACAAGAATTAGAAATTGACACTGACAATCGCGGAACGCGAAAACAGGAACAGAACAATTACAGGTCACACCCGTCGCAATTCCGCGATGAAAGAAATAATAACTGGACACGACAAGGCTATTCTCACAACACAAATCGTGACCAAAACAGACACCACCCGTATGATAACCGTTGGCAGAGTAGTAATAATTACAGAGAAAGATTGCATTTCCGTAGTAATGAATATGACACAGACAGTCATAGAAACAGACAATATGTCAACCAGAACTATTATTATCACGGGAGACAGAATAACTTCAGACGCAACAGTTCAGCGCGCAGTTACGATTCAGGGAGAAATTCTCTACCACGTGACCGACAAGAAAGAAACTGTGGAATCTACCGACATGACGACAGACGATATGATCGTAGCGACAAACCTGAATTGCATCAGAACTGGCGGGATTTAAACAGAGTAGGGCACTCTCGACAAGGTGAATTTGTAGAAGTTAGGCCTCCAAATCCCAATAACGACGCGCGCCAACAAAGAGACAGACAGTGACTTGCACAGCAGGCAGCCACGTGCGCCGGCTGGCTCAGAGAAAAGTAACATAGACGCTAACCTTGAGAAAAATTTTAGGATTCCCTACCGACGTATACCGCATGATAATTGCGTTCAAGTTGAACCTCTGTGTACTAGAAAGAGTAAAGGTTTACACCACATTTCACATGTAAAACCGTTTATTGAAAGATAATCTACTTTTTAACTTTGTCTTTGCCATAAAACTTTTCACTTCACATTTCTAGTACGCATTGTCAGACTTAGAAACTGTTACCATGCAACAATGTTTGAAGATAAATATCCAATCAAGAACCAAGAGAACTTATTTAAACAGAAATTACGAATGCATTGTTATAGCGAACAGACGTCACAGTGTTATTGTGTGTGTACATTCTTGCTTGTTAGTTGCGCGATTACGTAACGACTATAAGGCTTACATACTTAGGACATATACCGGTACTGCTAATGAGATTTTAGTGCAACATTTTGGTTTACTTGAAAAGATACTCTTTATTTGAAGTACATTCGGTGAGATTAAAGATGACTTAGCATTTGGTTTCTTTGATAGCTACACGATTATATCACGACGCTATTAATATGTGACACAATTTACATTGTTGCTTTTGCGGTGTATCTGTTTTATATCTGCACAGTTTTTCTGTATTATTCTGGAAAGTAAAACATGTTTTAGTAGTAACTTTTGTGGTATAGCTACAATGAGACTGCCTTTTCTGTAGCACAACAATACGTTACAGCACAGTACTTTCTTCATCACGGCAATAAGCGTAATAACTACGATATCTATACGCAAAGCATTTCACTTTTGTTTATCATGAGGTAAGTACATTGACTTCTGCAGAACTTAGCTTTCGGAGGACGATAACTACGATACTTCCACAGAGATTATGTTGCAACAAGACGCACAGTTTAGCGCTACAGTACGCGTATTTGAGTGATTAATTTTATACTTAAAACATTTATTTTTAAAGATTTTTGAATTACAAAGAAAGTTTTCCATGACACATTTCATTCCATTGCTGTAATCTGTAACACCTGAGGGTATAATTACATTAATCCTCAGGGGGGTACACGCTTACTTTGTGTACCATGTGTTTGGCAAGCACAAGGAGCCCTAGCTAATATGGTATTTGCTTATACAACTTTACACATCGGTACCATATTTCTCTAACACACAAATCACACAGCTATCTGATCATTTAACTGAAAGATAAACATTTTTTTTTACTACATCAGTGACACATGTTTACGCAATTACACAGTTGGGTAACATCACACTTATGAAATTGTATTTTGTCTGTACTTTGTGAACTGTTCATATTTTTTCGGAACCATTGTGATACTATGAGAGCTTTGAATGATGTATTTGGTAAGGGAGCATGATTTTTAAAGTACGCTTGAGGTAGATGACACTATTGAAATGAGCAGAGAATTTTTTTAGGTTTTGACATTATTGCAGAAAGCTACGTTTTTTTTTTTTAGATTTGGCTGAGGTTTTATGATGTTATGATGACGATGTGTATTACGCTGTTGCGGTATGTTTATGATCAATAACCTGATGCTATATGAGGAATTTGATTAAGCTACGTATTTATTATGATGAAATATTGAAGAAGTGTCGACGAATATGTATATGTGTAATAAGGTAAGGAATAATGAGTAGTCGTTAGGGACTCTGACTTGTGAAAAAGTATGTTGGAAACCAAGAATCGTACTTGAAGAGTTATGAAATGTGTCTAAATGTGTGAATGTATCACAATGCCGACGAATATTTTTTGGACACTGTTATATTTATAGGATTTTGTTTCTACAGATTTGCAATGCAACTTCTCGAACTGTGAAATTTTTGTATGAGACAATCACAGTAGTGTAAACTGGTGTCGTAAATATTTCGGTAAGAAAGCCAAGTGACCTTGACGTAATGCGTCTTGAGCGGCCAGCTGTGTCAGATGCCTGGAGAAAAAGCCATCAGTGTATGCCTTTTCAGAGGCACAGGTAAAAAAAAGAGGGGAGGCCATATCCTCGCTATTGACATTTCTTTGTAGAAAGCATCGCAAATACGACACACTCAAACTTGAAAACATATGATTACACTGTGGAGCTCTTAATTTATGATATTTACTGAAATGCCTAATGAAATGATGAGAAACATTTTACATTTATTGTCTTTCTAGTTGAGAGATTCTTTTGCCTTTGGAGACGCTATTTGCCTAGTGAATGACATTTCGTGCATTGCTCTATATAGGCTATATATATTTGCTCATTTCGTTTAATATCTAGTTTCTAGCTGCACTGCAGCATTGGTTAAAATAAAATTTAATAGATGTACTAATATAGATATTTTATGCCTACAGATCCAGTAAATAACCATTTTATAATCTACTTCAAAAAAGCGAGGGAGCACAAAAAGACATTTCCCTTCACAGGAATTGTATACATAATTTTTGTCAATGATTGGGTAACTTATTTAGTAGTGTAAGTTAAGGTGATGCATCACCCTAGTGTTAAGATGTGACATAGGTATTAAACATGGCCATTCTTACTGTAATATTTTTTTCTGCTTGAGCTTTGTCATGTTTAGATATAAGTTATTGCATTTGCTGCTGCTGTTTGCCAGGCATAGTGTTACTAAATTTCACTTTACATTACTCTGTTAAGCCAGTTTTACTACTGATTTATTTTTCTTGTTTGCTGCTCATTGCCTTATATTACCTGTAATAATGCTGCTTGCTTCACCAATTTCCATTTTTTGTCATTGCTGTTTGTATTAATTGTTTTGTGCTGCTGCTTTGCCTCGTCCCTTAGTTTATGCATCTGAGCTCAGTAGATTTAAGTTAGCTTAAGAGGGGGTAGACTATATAAGAGAATGAGTTGCGATGAATTGGAAGAAATGTGTGAACATATAAATACAGAAAGCATGCTTGGATAGAATTTTTTTGGTGGAAACAAATGTTGAAATAAGAGGAAAGATATATGGAATGAAGTTTTGGGGTGGACTGCAGTACCAAATGTCACACTGAAAACAAACCCTGTCCTGTATTATTGTGTTATTACACTATGTGAATTTGTGTTTTTCCTGTCTTAATGTGTTTAGCTAATAAGAGTTATGTTGTAGAATATTTCTGATAATATGTTATTTTCTTTGTAAAGATGTTTAGACATTATTTATTCTGTTCTGTTTTAATGCTCATTTGTGAAGTTGATGTTTCGAAAGTTATTCTGATCTTTTATGTATGTACTCATATCATAATTCCTGTAACACTGATGCATATGTTATTTCGATTCTGTTGTAAAGCCTGTACTACAAATGTTGTCTGTATTGTTATGTTCTTTAATGATGTATTTTGTACCTTTGTTATTGTATTCTCATGTTATAATATTGTAATTGACACCAGTTCATCAAATTAAGTAACTTGTAAGCATTCATTTCACTGCACACATTTCTGTTGGTCATTGTAATGCACAATACGTGAGAAATTGGGACTGTTAGTGTTTGCACGTGTGTTGATAATTCAACAAGGGACTGGATAACAGCATTGCTGGTTCTAAGGACAATTCCAAAAACTTTGTGATTGCACAAGTGGTGGTTATGGACTTGCTATATTATCCGCAAGACTCTTTAATGGTGATTGTGCACCTGCACAGTCACAACAGATGGCTGCTGGCCACCTCTACAAGGACTACAGTGGGTCTATACCTTTGATGATCCATCAATACCATTATTTCTACAAGGACTGCAGTGGGTCTGCACCTTTGGTGGCCCACCATTACCACAATCTCTACCAGGACTACAGTGGGTCTACTCTGTGATGACCTACCTACCAATATTCTTCAAAACTTCGAATGACTCTGCTGTGGGTTTGCTCTGTTGTGACCCATTACCTGTCTGCATGTCAAGAGTCAGCACTGTCTTTCTGTTGGAAGGACAACACTACTTCTTCAAGACTGCATGGAAATCCGCTACTTCCATGTGCATTTTCTTTTACTGCTCAGACTTTGAGAAAAACAGTGCTATTTTACTGTGATGAACGATCAGGACTGTCTTTATGGACTGTGAGAAAATTTTAGCTTTTGACCAAACTTGTATCAATAAGCGTGTGCATTTGATTTCTTTTTTATTGTAACTATGAAAATTTTTTTCAAATCTGTACTGGCCAGTGCCCAATACAATTTGTAAAATTTTTTATGGGGAGCATGGGGGCTATGTAAGTAGGCTGTTTAGGTTTTCTTATTGGTAACGCCACGTAGCGCTCTGTATGAAAAATCACTGGCTGTGCTGTGTGCAGTCTGTGGCTAGTTTGCATTGTTGTCTGCCATTTTAGTGTTGGGCAGATGGATGTGAACAGCGCGTAGCGTTGAGCAGTTGGAGGTGAGCTGCCAACGGTGGTGGATGTGGGGAGAGAAATGGCGCAGTTTTGAAATTTGTAGGACTGGATGTCATGAACTGCTATATATATTATGACCTTTGAACACTATTAAGGTAAATACATTGTTTCTTCTCTATAAAAATCTTTCATTTGCTAACTATGCCTATCAGTAGTTAGTGCCTTCCGTAGTTTGAATCTTTTGTTTAGCTGACAGTAGTGGCGCTCGCTGTATTGCAGTAGTTCGAGTAACGAAGATTTTTGTCAGGTAAGTGATATGTGAAAGTCAGGGCCATTCTTTTGTAGCTATATTTCTGTGGTTTCATTCCACAGTGATTCTCCTGAACACATGTTTATCAGTTGTGGCCTGCAGTACCACCTCGATACAAGATTGTGTAATCACCAAATCCACACATTAACATATCTGTCGTGATAAGATAGTTTCAAAGTTATGTATATCAATAAGAGATCAAGACCGAAATCTTGTGGATTGAGAAGCTGAAGAAATAACTGTTCCATTACGCTTAAGAGAGCGTAATGAGCATCATACTCAGACAGCGTGTTATGTCTGAACAAAGAAAAATGGATACGAAGAAGAAGATAATGAAGAAGAATAAGAAAGTGGAGATTTTCTTGACTCCTCACAATCGACCAATGTTATCGTGACTAGGACGCATAATGGTACAAATACTAACATCATACTCTGCGATGTCCGCCCCCGGTGGCTGAGTGGATAGCCGCCACGGTAGCTCAGCGCGTTCGGTCAGAGGGTGTAGCTATCCTCTGTAATAAAAAAACTAAGTAAACGGATCAATGAACAACCTGAACGAGTGTCATCGGACGTCCGCCACGAACAAATTCAACGACCAATATAGAACAAAATGAGATTTAAAAAAAAGTGGTCAGCGCGACAGGATGTCAAATCTAAGAGCCCGGGTTCGATTCCCCTTCTGGGTCGGAGATTTTCCCCGCTCAGGGACTGGGTGTTGTGTTGTGCTAATCATCATCATTTCAACCCCATCGACGCGCAAGTCGCCGAAGTGGCGTCAAATCGAAAGACTTACACCCGGCGAACGGTCTACCCGACGGGAGGCCCTAGTCACACGACATTTTTTTATACTCTGGGATCTCCCATTCAGCATTGTACTGAGTGAAAAAAAAGATGAAGTGTTACACACTGAATGTGAGAGAAAAAAACTCTCGTTGACGACCCCATCAGTTACCTCGAATATAGTAAGTACAAAACATTTGGCCATCCAGTGTAGACGAGAATGCTTTGTAGTCTTGATGCCTTCAACAGTCTTCCTTGCAAATGCTAAAAATGCGACAGTTTTTATGATAATGTTTTGATATGTTATTAACAGGTACTACAAACAGTCAATCTGAGTAGAAGTCAATGCAAATTTCGGTAGCCTCCATTAAATGCGAGTACGCAAAACGGATGAGAACAAAAATAACTCAGAATATGAGCAATATACTTCCAGAGCATTTAAACTGAGCAGTTCTTAAGCATTAACAAATGGACGTGAGTCCACAAATTATCGTGAGACAAAGCAGCTACTGTTCCATATGAAACAATAACAAATATGGAATTACTTACCTCGCCCAGTATTATGGATGAAAAAATTAAGCAGAAAACAAGCTATATATTTACATTGCGCTTCAAAGAGTATAATACCCACAGTAATGTCGTAATCAGGTACATAATTTTCACTCGATAATTCCCACAAAGTCGAAATGCCAGTATTGGATTTTACAAATAAATTCACTTTACCCGCAGACTACCAGGCCCACCCATAAAGTATTAACGAAAAATAATGTAATTTAGTACTCGTAGTTCGCAAAGAAAGTATACAGATTATCACGCCATATTTTCCCGAATTCCGAGTTCGCTGCCAGGCCACTCGCAGCGCTACTGTCGGTCTGTCTTTCTTGGTGTTCTGTGATGAGCATGTGATCTGACGCCATCTTGTATCTCTAGAGTATATAAGAAACCTTGGAAGTAGTAAAAGATCGGTAATCTGTCCGATATGTTACTCTGGTAAAAGGAAAAATGCTACTCTTATGATTAGGAAAGGAGTTTGACGTTGCAGGAAATTGCTCACTGTTATGCTTTCTTTTTTTAATAGAAACATCTTTTATGCCAAAGAGTACGCTGATAACACACTTCGCGCTTGAGGATGCATTTGAAAGCTGTATGTAAGTTGTGAATCAGTTCGCAGTTGTGTGGCTTCGCAGGGGGAGTGTCTTAATTAACAAAAGGTTAGACATTCTCTCATGTCTGGGATATCTATTTTTGTAGCGTGAGATTTCTCATTGATGTGTCATCTTTTGTTCTGAACGACTTAAGACGTCTTCTTTGGTTGTCAAGGATTCCACACGACAGACTATCGAATTGTTCCAAAGGAACTTGAGTTTGGGATGTTGGGTGATGCTCCAAGTAGTGTGGATGTTCCTCATGGTTTCATTCTACGGCGGACAACGTCCTGCAACGATTTGGATATAACTTCAGCAAAACGGTGAGTGGAAAATCAACACCATCACAGTTTGTATTCAGCTGGTGTACCATTGAAAACGGTGCTGAATGGTGTGTAAGCAGTTGTTTCTCGTGAGTCTCTTGTCTTCGTGAAGGGTTTGGAGAAAGTGAAGAAGATTAAAGACCTGTTGCCAGAACCAGTGATTGCCGAGTAAAACGTTAAGTTGTTGGAACTGTGACGGCTTGATCGTTACTTGTGAGATTTCCCATACGACGTCAATGAGTAGAATTGACCTTACTGCTAAGCAGTGACAGAAATGTAATGTTATTTTCACTCCAATGAGCGGAATGGTCATTGTTCTTGTTGAAAGTTAAAGAAACGTAATTTAATATTATCCATTACAGTTGGGAGATAACGGTTGTTATTTTTTCATGGTAGTAATTAGTAGCATTTAATCGTAATTTTTTTTATAATAAATGCTACTATATATTACTGTAAGACATATAATGTTTTATAGTAAAGTTTGTATCTACAGTATTCTTTCCTCCCTTTTCCTCTGTAACATTTATAAAGAAATACTTCATTCTTATTACTTCATTCCGACGAGATTTTGATGTTGTTACTGACTTCGCGGTAAGTAGCATGAAAGCGGCAATAGTTGAAGAACGGCATCGCTCAGTATGCAAAGTTTATCCGAGTAGAGCGGTTACCACGAAAGGAACTGATGACCTTCGTCAAGTCAATCTGGATGGCATCACTGCATATTCCAAATACAACGCACATTTAAATATTTATTAACAGTATAAAGTAAAAGAAACATTTACAGAGCCTTGTTTCACGAAGTTTATTATTATTCCGCAAAATATATTTCGGGTTATAACCTGTTTTCTACTACACTGTGTTTCACAAACTATATTATTATTCTACAACCTTGGTTTCGGGTTTAGATCTTTTTCCAGTACATTGTAAAATGTGGTTGTAACCTCAAACCTAGGACGTACAATAACAATAAAGTTTGCAAAACAAGGCCAAATAAGTGTTCCGTTTAGTCAATACAGTATACAGTGTTTCACCAAAAACCCATAGTTGAATCAGTTAAAATTTACCAGCAGTAATTGACGTGTGCACCAAATATGTGTGGGTTATTGCTCTAAAGACTAAAACTATTGCTAAGATTTCAGATGCATTTAGAAAAATGTCCAGAAGAAGTAATAGGTTTTCAAGACTTTTACAAACAGTTATATGAACGCGAGACATCACGCGGAATCTGCAACAGTGATATATTGTATGCAAATTGAAAGTGGGAGGAGAGAGAAAGGAAGGGAAAAAGAGAAGGGTTTACTGATGTCAGCTGCATCGGAATATTACGCGTAATCAGCGGTGACGAGTGAAAACGTGTACCCGACCAAGATGCGAACCCGAGATCTCCTGCTTACTTTTTTTTAAGACGATGCCGTTTATAGAATAAAATATTTCTAGAAAACGTAAATAAGTGGACCTTTTTTACATAATGGTGTAACAATAACAAACATAAACTGCTTCTATCAGTTTTTTTAGATATACAGGGTGTTACAACAAGGTACGGCTAAACTTTCAGGAAACATTCCTCACACACAAAGAAAGAAAATATGTTGTGTGGACATTTGTCCGGAAACGCTTACTTTCCATGTTAGAGCTCATTTTATTACTTCTCTTCAAATCACATTAATCATGGAATGGAAACACACAGCAACAGAACGTACCAGCGTGACTTCAAACACTTTGTTACAGGAAATGTTCAAAATGTCCTCCGTTAGCGAGGATACATGCATCCACCCTCCGTCGCGTGGAATCCCTGATGCAGCCCTGGAGAATGGCGTATTGTATCACAGCCGTCCACAATACGAGCACGAAGAGTCTCTACATTTGGTACCGGGGTTACGTAGACAAGAGCTTTCAAATGCCCCCATAAATGAAAGTCAAGAGGGTTGAGGTTAGGAGAGCGTGGAGGCCATGGAATTGGTCCGCCTCTACCAATCTATCGGTCACCGAATCTGTTGTTGAGAAGCGTACGAAAACTTCGACTGAAATGTGCAGGAGCTCCATTGTGCATGAACCACATGTTGTGTCGTACTTGTAAAGGCACATGTTCTAGCAGCACAGGTAAAGTATCCCGTATGAAATCATGATAACGTGCTCCATTGAGCGTAGGTGGAAGAACATGGGGCCCAATCAAGACATCACCAACAATGCCTGCCCAAACGTTCACAGAAAATCTGTGTTGATGACGTGATTGCATAATTGCCTGCGGATTCTCGTCAGCCCACACAATTTGATCACGTTGGAATGAAGCCTCAGCCGGTCGAAGTGGCCGTGCGGTTAAAGGCGCTGCAGTCTGGAACCGCAAGACCGCTACGGTCGCAGGTTCGAATCCTGCCTCGGGCATGGATGTTTGTGATGTCCTTAGGTTAGTTAGATTTAACTAGTTCTAGGTTCTAGGGGACTAATGACCTCAGCAGTTGAGTCCCATAGTGGTCAGAGCCAATGAAGCCTCATCCGTAAAGGGAACATTTGCACTGAAATGAGGATTGAGACATTGTTGGATGAACCATTCGCATAAGTGTACCCGTGGAGGCCAATCAGCTGCTGATAGTGCCTGCACACGCTGTAAATGGTACGGAAACAACTGGTTCTCCCGTAGCACTCTCCATACAGTGACGTGGTCAACGTTACCTTGCACAGCAGCAACTTCTCTGACGCTGACATTAGGGTTATCGTCAACTGCACGAAGAATTGCCTCGTCCATTGCAGGTGTCCTCGTCGTTCTAAGTCTTCCCCAGTCGCGAGTCATAGGCTGGAATGTTCCGTGCTCCCTAAGACGCCGATCAATTGCTTCGAACGTCTTCCTGTCGGGACACCTTCATTCTGGAAATCTGTTTCGATACAAACGTACCGCGCCACGGCTATTGCCCCGTGCTAATCCATACATCAAATGGGCATCTGCCAACTCTGGGCCGGCCGCGGTGGTCTCGCGGTTCTAGGCGCGCAGTCCGGAACCGTGCGACTGCTACGGTCGCAGGTTCGAATCCTGCCTCGGGCATGGATGTGTGTGATGTCCTTAGGTTAGTTAGGTTTAAGTAGTTCTAAGTTCTAGGGGACTGATGACCACAGCAGTTGAGTCTCACAGTGCTCAGAGCCATTTGAACCATTTTTTAGCCAACTCTGCATTTGTAAACATTGCACTGACTGCAAAACCACGTTCGTGATGAACACTAACCTGTTGATGCTACGTACTGACATGCTTGATGCTAGTACTGTAGAGCAATGAGTCGCATGTCAACACAAGCACCGAAGTCAATATTACCTTCCTTCAATTGGGCCAACTGGCGGTGAATCGAGGAAGTACAGTACATACTGACGAAACTAAAATGAGCTCTAACATGGAAATTAAGCGTTTCCGGACACATGTCCACATAACATCTTTTCTTTATTTGTGTGTGAGGAATGTTTCCTGAAAGTTTGGCCGTACCTTTTTGTAACATCCTGTATATATATAAGACGATGACATTTATAAAATAAAGCATTTCTTGAAAACGTAAATAAGCGGACTTTTTCTTATAGAATGGTGGGAAAAAAAGAACACCTGCGCTTCTGTCAGTACCAAACAATAACGGACCACGTTCCTCTTCTTGGGCGCGTTCCTCGCTAATTCCGTTGTACTTCGCGTTGGTGCCGGGTATGTCTTATAACAGTTGCATTAACCACTGCGCCACTCACTACACCGTAGTATCGTCACTGCACGGACTATTTCAGGACGCCTCAAGTCCGACCTACATTCCCTCTGAGCGCCACATATCTGCAGTCCCTGTACATTCTCTCCACGCTCGCTACTCTGACATTCCTGCAGGAGGTCGGACGTATTTGTGCATCCGTACTGAAGAAGGTGGATCCATTGCCCAGCTAGGTGGACCAGTTACATGAATTCATGGTGTCTGTTCTTTACGACACCATGCTGAATCGGTATTCGAATCCCGGTTCGGTACACATTTTCACTCGTCGCCGGTGATTTTGCGAATGTGCCGATGCAGCTGACAGTAATCTCTTCACTTTCCTTTCGCCTTCTCTCCACCTTCGATTTACATATAATTTACAAACAGAGTTAGGTGAAGAATTTTACAATACCAATTTCATGAAGCTAATGAAGAAAAATAAGATTATTCACTACTCATCATTGTCAACCTTGAGAATGACAGCTGTGGCGCGATTAAGGATAAATCTTAAAGAGAAGATGTTTAAACATATCACTGCTCAGGATTCTCTCAAATGGGATGATATGGTGCAAGAACTAGTTGTCAATTTAACCACACAAACCATAGAATAATTAACATGAGATCTGTGGATGTGAATATAACAGCCTTTTGTCTACTGTGTACATTAAGATCAAGATTATAGATCCATGAAAAGCTGGATTCAGAATCTGTGATTTTGTCAGAATTGGTATACGTAAGTAAATTTCGAGAACGGCTACATCCTCAAATGGTCTACTGAAATATGAGAAACTTGAGCATTTCAGGAAATCAGTTCAAGAACGCAAGTGCTGAAAGATTATATTTCACGACGTGTAGCAGGAGTTTTCTAAAGCACAGAGCTGCAACAAACCAGGTATCTAACCACATATCTAGGTAAAAAAGTCATATGAGAAACAGGAAGACAGTTTTTGTAAAATAGTTGTGTTTTGATAAAACTCACAATTTTTTGATTACTTTGTAAGTAGAGAGAGAGAGAGAGAGAGAGAGAGAGAGAGAGGGAGAGGTCGCTGTTGTGCCGGATAAAATAACACTCGTCGATACGGTGCTGGGTTCTTAGCTTCACTGCTGTAAAAAAATGTTCAAATGTGTGTGAAATCTTATGGGACTTAACTGCTAAGGTCATCAGTCCCTAAGCTTACACACTACTTGACCTAAATTATCCTAAGGACAAACACACACACCCATGCCCGAGGGAGAACTCGAACCTCCGCCGGGATCAGTTGCACAGTCCATAACTGAAGCGGCTTAGACCGCTCGGCCAATCCCGTGCGGCGTCACTGCTGTAGGAGACCTATTTGATACTACAACACATTAAATATTAATCAGTTTATTACGACTTCAAAAAGATGAAGTACTTAACTTTGTAATAATCCATGTCCACAGGAATGTCATGGGTATTTATTACTGTCACTGAACATTAATGTATCACTTGATACGGAACGAGATACTTATCGCTTCTCACACATTACAGTTGACTATAAACATTTATGTTGAGTTCTATGTAATACAACTCTCGCACTGCTGGCTCTTTAGAGAGACGATGGTCTTGTCTTCGGCTATGATTGTTGTGGAGTGGGTGTATGAAAATACTCAATTTATTAAACATAACAAATGTTTTAGTTTACCTGTAATATTCAGTTATGGGCAATCGTACCATCGGGGAATTTTATTCAGTCATCTACATCTTTGTTAACTTCAGTCTTTTGCGTCTAAGAGCTTAATATAACTTAAATATAGGTTTAAGCACTTTGGTATAAATAAACAGGGGTCCCAGCTCTCTGGCTGCGGAGAGAATTGTTTCTGTGTCGCGATATAAGTTTAATGTTAGGTGCTGAAGTTGAAGCAGAGCTTTTAGGCGTCCTATGTGCACGTAAGTGACGCCGCAGAGGCAGACAGTACGATCGCTTTTAACGCAAAAGCTCTCCAGGATGGCACATTGTGCCTTCCGAACAATGACATGCCACGCGGAAGAATTTGATCGACCGCTTTCTATAACGCGAGAACACTTCACCGATTTTGTACGCTTGAGTTAGTAAATTGCTCTCGGATGCCAACCAGCTTAGAAGCGTGGGGGTTCCCAAGAACAAGGGCGCCAGCTCAGATTGGTTGCATTTGCTTTCAACAGAAATACTGACTGATCGGGGACGGTGAAGACCTCAACTTCCTGACAATTAATTTTACCAAAATAACAGCAAACATATTTTGTTAGTAAGTCTCCGTTGGACGTTTATAGAGGAAATATCATTTACGGTATAAATTATTTTGGTGTAAATATTTGGTGGTATTGTCAGCTCTCTCTTCCCTATTAGAAACCGTGAATTCCTTTTCACTGATATGTTTCGATCTCCATGGCGAACTGAGAAAGTGTACATCTCTCAGTTTGATATTTTACATACTTGGCATCTCTTGCAGGTCATCAGCCTTGGACTTTTGAGAGACTCTGATAAATATATAAACTGTTTTGTTTGGCCCTTAACTTGACTATCGAACAAGATCTCAAGTTTTCAAAAACGACCGCGTCTAATAATTGAATTACAGAAGGAAACAATACGAACGCAGACACTCACGCATACACACACACACACACACACACACACACACTGCAGCAGTGAACTGGGAAGGAAGATAGGAAGCAAAGTTAGATTTAAATGTCCCTCCAATGCAAGAAGTCTTTCAAGACGAGAAACTGATACCAAACGAACAACAATGGAAACTGCTGGCACCTTCGTCTAAGAAAAAGCTTGGCATTCACCACAAAAGATCTAAGTAAACTGAGAAATTCTAATTCAGTACGGCGTAGCGAGGACCTGAATCCCGATTATCCGGTATAGAAGTTGTAAAGGCTCTGGGTGGATGAACTCTACATTGGCCTGGTTTCGAGGAAGCGGTGGACTGTTTTCGTGATTTTTACCTACAGTTGTTCAAAAAACTTCGTTATTAATCAGACATGTTATCGGTGAACAACCTACGAGTACAGCAACCGTGACGACGCTTTGCGGTGATAACTCGCTCCAGGACGTGTGTTGAAGACAGCGAGTGCGGAAATGCTGATGCAACCAGACGGCCTGCGGCATTCTGTGACGCCAGCGAATCAGCAGGAACACTGACGTGAGGTATGTGTGATTGCACGTGCGCCATCTAGACGCAGCTTTGCAGCTCAGGGCCCGTCGCAGAATCACTCCGTGGATTCTGCACAGGAAGAAAGCTCTCAGCAGTAGAGCCTACCCTTGCAAGCAGGGGTGGCCAGTGACGGAGTGCTCGCATAGGGTAAGGTGAGAATGTGGCTGTACCACACTGGTCTCTGTCCGCAGCTCGTGGTCGTGCGGTAGCGTTCTCGCTTCCCGCGCCCGGGTTCGATTCCCGGCGGGGTCAGGGATTTTCTCTGCCTCGTGATGACTGGGTGTTGTGTGATGTCCTTAGGTTAGTTAGGTTTAAGTAGTCCTAAGTTCTAGGGGACTGATGACCATAGATGTTAAGTCCCATAGTGGTCAGAGCCATTTGAGCCAACACTTGTCTCGAGCAGCCGCCCTCCAGGGTAGGAGGCTGGCAGGGACTGGAAGTAGGCCTGGAGGTGTCCCAGCAGCTAGAAGGCATCAAGTCCACAGCATTGCATTCAGAGCCAGCAGTAGTCCTGCGGCTATTGGAGGCCAAGTCTCGTGATGGCAGCTTGTGGACAGGTGTAGAACTCCCTCGTAGTTTGCAGCTGTCAGATGGCATACATGTACCTAAAAACTAGGGTTACTTATACTGGCATGGCGTGTACTTGTTTTCCAATGCATCTATTTCCGTCACTTAGTCCCAACGGCGTCAACGGTGTGAGCGAGAAGTAATCGAGCTACAAGCGCCGAAGTAGTTCTGTCTTCCTGCTATATCGTTGTTATTACAACACTGGTCCCTCGCGTGGCCCCTGATGTGGTAACTGCCAGGTGTCGTAGCGGCAGTTCTTGTTCTATGAGCAAGTAGTCCCTAACATAACTATATTTATATGTAAATTGAAGGGGGATGACTGTTATCAGCTGCAGCGGGACATTATGCCGAATCAGCAGCGACGTACGAAAATGTTAACCGGACCGGAATTCGAACCCAGGTCTCCTGCGGACAGGGACTGCGGATTGTGGATAGGTGGCGCTCGATGGGAGTGTGAATCGGGCGTGAGGCGTACCGAGATAGTTCGTGCAGTTGCGATAACGGTGTGTCCCGGATGGCGCAGTAATTACCACACCTACCTAATACGCAGGAGATCCCGGGGTCGAGTCCCGGTCCGGTACACATTTTCGCTCGTCGCAGCTGATTCAGCATAATGTCCCGCTGCAGCTGATGGCAGCCATCAGTTGGGAGCAACATACTAACGAACTGCTAAAGCGCCTAAACAATTGTGTTTGCAATGTGAATGATGTCAGACATAGGAGACATAAATATAAAAAAAACTAGCATATTTTGCTTATTTTCACTCAATTATGTCATATTTTGGGGTAACTCCACAAACAGAGAAAAAATTGTTAGGGTACAGGAGCGTATAATAAGAGTAATGAGTAGTGTAAATCCAAGAACATCATGTCGAAACCTATTCAAAGAATTGGACATATTAACCACACCTTGTCAGTATATTTCTTCCTTAATGAAGTTTGTTGTAAGTAATACATCACTTTTTCCAACTAACTGCTTAGTACACAGTATCAAAACTAGGAATAAGAACAATATGCATAAAGATTTAAAATCACTTACTTTTGCCTAGAAAGGAGTCCAATATTCAGCAACGCATAATCTCAGTAAGTTACCAGCAACCATTAAGAGTTTAGTTTCAGACTAGGCACAATTTAAACATAATTTAAAAGAACTTTTGGTGGCCAACTCCTTCTATTCCATCCATGAGTTTCCCAACAAGTGCAGTAGACCATTTTAATGAAAATTTATTATACTTTAATTTTTGACAATACTTGGTTGTAACCGCCAAGTAACTACCTACTGTGTGAATGATGTATGTATGGAGAGCAGATGTAAGTCTTAAGTCTGTAAATAGTGGAAGTTTAATTTTAAATCTTGTACATAATCTGACTGTTCTTAACTGAGGATCACTGAAATGAATAATTTACTTTAATTTTTGACAATACTTGGTTTTAATAGCCAAGAAACTAGCAAATGTCTGAATGATGGATTTAATGAAAGCAGATGTAAGTATTAAACCTGTAAATATTAGAAGTTTAAATCTAATTCATGTACATAATTTTACTGACTGAGGATCATTAAAATTAATGAAACTCTAGTTTTTCTAATTACATTTTTGTAATGTGTTAATCTGACTTGTTCCACACCCAGGAGGATCCCCTCTTTTATCGGTCTATGGAATGAATAATTAATCTAATCTAATCCCCCTTCAATTTACATATAGTGTTTCGCAGCTGCGGGGTCTGCGTGGTTTCTGTTCTTTCGAAGGAACAGGCACCATGCATTCACATTATTCATAAGCCTGGATGGGAAATTGATCCATTTTCTTCAATTCAAATGCACCGATACGTCCGACCTCCTATGGGAATCTCTAAGTGGCGAGCAGGAGTATAATGGACAGGGAGTGGGGATAGGTGGCGCTCGGTGGGAGCGTGGATCGGGCGTGACGCGTCCCGAGATAGTCCGTGCAGGTGCAATAACGTTGTGTCCCAGATGGTGCAGTGGTTACCTCACCTCCCTAGTAAGTAGGAGATCCCGGGCTCGAATCCGGGGCAGGTAGACATTTTCACTGGTCGCCGCTGATTCCGCATGATGTACCGCTGAAGCTGATGGCAGTCATCCCCCTTCAATTTACATATAGTGTTTACAGCTGTGGGATCTGCATGGTATCTGTCTTCTTGAAGGAATCCTCACCACGCATTCAAATAACTATATTTGACCGTTTCTGGTCTGGCCCGCTCCAAGGCCACTTGCGCAAGCTTAGCCAACGTTGATATTTTATTCAGTAGTGTCAAAAGATTGTGGCGACACTACACAGTCCAGTGTCCTAACCACAACACCAACTACTTCTGCAGTGAAGTAGCATGGCTGAATGCTGAGTGACTGTTGCGTGGGTATTACCTATGAGTGGTTGGAGACACTTGAATAAATAAAACATTTATCATCTGCTTAAGCTATCCCCAGAAATGAAACATTTTTCGCTTTAAGTTCAGTGAACGGATGTCAGAACGTACTTCTCCCATCGGCGATTAACTTCGTGAAACCAGAGATGAGCGCTTCTATGGATCCTATATGTCACTTCAGTTTTAATTTCATCACTGGTATCACAGTGACGTTTACGAAAACCATCTCTCAGTTTAGCGGATAGAAATAATAGGGCAGATTGGTTGAGTAGGTAGTATGTATGGTAAGTTCATCAGACTGGTAGGAATTACACCATTCGCATGCCAATAAATTGGTGCCGTATTTCTTCGAGTAGAAGAGAACGGTTTCAGAATTTTTTTTCTGCGATTTTGACTGTTTCTTAACGGTGTTCACGCGTTACATCTGCAGGAATGATGCGAAGAGAACCTTCAACGCGTGTGTCCTAAAAACAGTTTTGAAAAGTGTTGTGTCTGTAAGCTTGCTTTTCTGAGGTAAGCATGTAGGTAACCAAAGGAGACTAATTGGTATGATGCGCCATTTATCAGTTTCTGTTGAAACTGACAACTGCTTAGAAAGATTGTGCCACGTTTTGTCAAGGAGTCACCACGTTTAAAATTGCCACTTTAACATCCTTAGAACAAACGCAATACAGTCCTCACTCTCACTCCAGGACATTGATTATCATGAACAGCTTTCAGCTGTCGGTGGATGCTCGTTGGAGCAACATTTTCTGGTGGCAGAAACTCGATTGCTGCATTCTGTTTAAAACGATGTAACGAGTTTCCTATAAACTTCTTAATCGATATTGCCAGGTGACGTCATTTTTTGCCAATCATTCAACTCTCGACATGTGTTGTATTTTTATCCGCAGGTTTCTTTACTTTCTGTTTCCACAGTCATTCGGATGAGTAGCCTGGCTCCAATTACGAACTCAGTGGTTTTGTACTGTATCTCCCAAGGAAGGTTCTCATCCAAATGTCGCCCATCTCACAGAGATCAGGCTACTTGTTAAGCATCAAAGCGGTAAAGGGAAAGAATAAGTAAGGAATGTATAAAAGTGACGTCACGTGTCAGTATTCCAAAACAATGCCTCAGAAATTTAAGGAAAACTATCAGTTAAATAAATCTTTGACAAAAGATCAATTTTATTCGTTATGCCATGTCTACAGACATCTCTACAAACTTTGTATGACGCGTTTTTAAAAGCGAATCTTGCTTTCTGATGCATCTTTGTTGCTCTCCTAGCGACAGCTGTAAATGGAAAGAATTTTTGATAACGTTTCTTGCGCAGTGAGAAAAGTTGCGAGTTGCGATGATACAAGCAAACAACTTCACTTTCACTAAAAACTTTATTTCGTTAAGTTTTCGACTTTCAGGACAATAGTTGTATAGGAGTAAGGTAGAAGTAGGATAATTTCTGTGGCACAAGCCAAGATGGAGTAGTGTATGCGACATTTGAATGTATTATGGAAGATTTATTTTCAAGTCATTTGCGAAGAATATTGGGACATTACTGTATATTCAACGAGGTTGACCTAAATAATTCCGCCACCAATGAGCTCGCACTTGGGAGGTGCTGGATTCAAATAACACCTCCGACCAACCACATTTTGTTTTTCTGTGGATTCCACAAATCCTTCAAAACCAATGCCGGGACTGTGCCTTTTCAGAGGAAACAGATGATTTCCGCCACCGTCGTCCACTCCGAACATTTTTTCTATTTTAATTGATCTCGTCATCAACGTTAAACACTGACCTTCGTTCCTTCCATCACCCATTTTCCAATTCATTATGTTCATAAATTAGCATTAAAATTATTGCCCTTTCCATTTTCGTTTTCTGAGGTCCGTTCCTCCACTCTATTACTGCAGTTTCGGTTATCAACCCAAATTTTTTTTTGATGCAGAAGTCTTTATTTCTGTCGTTTGTCACATCTTAACTTCAACATAGCTGTTGCATCCCGTACCATCGCAAGTCTATTTCAGATACTGGTATGTAGGCCTGCCCCTGTCATTCTTTCTTCGCACTATCACTTCAGCTACAGCTTTCAGAAACGACTCTTGTCTTAATATGCCCCCAACCAGTCTCTCGCTTCGATTCGTTATGTTCCTTGTCATGCAGTTTTTTTGGGTCACTTGTCATTTTCATTCCTTAATCAATCCTTCTGGTGTACTTGACTGTCATGAAACACCACATCTGAGAGCTTTACAATCGTTTCTCTCCAACCCATTATTCATGTTCCGCGCCAATCATGGTTGTGTTCCATACCTGGCTTTTCTATAATATTTCAAGGTTTGTATTATTAGATCTCAGTAAATTTTTAAATTTGTAGAAAACGATTTTGACCCGTGCAAGTCTATAATCTCTTTCTCTCTTCTCAACCATTCTACTTCAGGGACGACAAATTTCGTCCGATTTCTCTTACCTAAGCTTAACATTCAGCTATCCAGTGAATGTACCTGCTGCACACACAATTATCGGTGTTTGATTTATATTTTTACGTATACTAGAAGTAAAATTAGCATTCATTCCATGTCTTTAAGCACAGGGTTTAGCTACTGTTTACTTTCGACGACTATTGCCATGTTATCAGCAACCCATGTTATTCTAATCTGCTGTTCGTGTTAAACAACTTTCACATGGAGATAGTCGTTTACATGCTTTATTATCTACTCAACATATAAATAAATAGACGTTGATACCGCACTTCTCGGCGGAGGTTCGAGTCCTCCCTCGGGCATGGGTGTGTGTGTTTGTCCTTAGGATAATTTAGGTTAAGTAGTGTGTAAGCTTAGGGACTGATGACCTTAGCAGTTAAGTTCCATAATATTTCACACACATCTGAACATTTGATACCGCACTGCGTGAGAATATAAAGCAACTTGTCTCTCTATGTCACTCTTTTGAGAGAAGGTTCGTGATCTCGGCTGTTCAGTACAGAATGGTCGGTAGGTGATGTTTGAAGTGATCGCCGTCTCAAAAATCTGCAGATACCAGTCCGTGAAGCTGGTCGCTATTTTGACTAGAATCGAGGTTGGAATCTTCCTACAGGTCAGTCAGGGGACCTGAAGGTGGCGTAATATATCGCTTAATACTATAACAGTTTGGAAATTTAGACGTCTGACAGATGTTTGATTTGACAGTCAAAAGAACATTTTATTCCATTCCACATTATCAAAAGCCTTCTCCAAAGCCCTGTTTTCCTTAAAACTTTTCCTGTGTTAGTAATAGCAGTATTAAAACTGCTTCTCAAGAGCCCGTACTTATACTAAAGCCAAATTGGCTTCTTTCCTATAATCTGCTTTCAAAAATATCTTAAATTCTTCGATAAAATACTATTGTGAGTTTTCTTTTAGGCATGCTATACCACACTCATAATGCTTTAGTATTCACATTTTGCCTCACAATCTATTTTGCCTAAAAACAAAACTGGATTAGTCAAAATATCCACGGGTGTGCTGCCGGTCTACAGTGTCCAACGGGCATGGGTGCCCGTTGGACACTGTAGACCGGCAGCACACCCGTGGATATTTTGACTATCAAATACGCCGGGAGAAACTCAAGAATCACAAAACTGGATTAGTTGATGGCAGTCATATGGCAACGTTCTTATATAACAATATTGAGAGTGGTAGCGATGTTCAGTCCCAATGGGGCACTGTTAAGTGGGGTGTTCCCCAAGGGTCGGTGCTGGGGCCACTCCTGTTTCTTATTTATATAAATGATATGCCTTCTAGTATTGCAGGTGATTCAAAAATATTTCTGTTTGCTGATGACACGAGCTTGGTAGTGAAGGATCTTGTGTGTAATAATGAAACAGTATCAAATAATGTAGTTCATGAAATAAGTTCGTGGCTTGTGGAAAATAATTTGATGCTAAATCACAGTAAGACTCAGTTTTTACAGTTTCTAACTCACAATTCAACAAGAACCGAATATTTTGATCAGACAGAATGGTCATATTATAAGCGAGACGGAACAGTTCAAGTTCCTAGGCGTTCGGATAGATAGTAAGCTGTTGTGGAAAGCCCATGTCCAGGATCTTGTTCAGAAACTAAATGCTGTTTTATTTACCATTAGAACAGTATCTGAAATAAGTGACACTTCAACACGAAAAGTAGTCTACTTCGCATATTTTCCTACGCTTATGTCGTATGGTATTATTTCTTGGGGTAATTCTTCTGATTCAAAAAGGGTATTTTTGGCTCAAAAACGGGCTATTCGTGCTATATGTGGTGTAAGTTAGAGAACCTCTTGTCGACCGCTATTCAATAGTCAGGGAATTTTGACATTGCCCTCACAGTATATATTTTCTTTAATTTCGTTTTTTGTTAGCAATATTAGCCTATTCCCAAGAGTTAGCAGCTTTCACTCAGTTAATACTAGGCAGAAATCAAATCTGCATGTGGAATGCACTTCCTTGACTCTTGTGCAGAAAGGAGTGCAGTATTCTGCTGCATCCATTTTCAATAAGCTACCACAAGAACTCAAAAATCTTAGCAGTAGCCCAAACTCTTTTAAGTCTAAACTGAAGAGTTACCTCATGGCTCACTCCTTCGATTCTGTCGAGGAGCTCCTGGAAGAGCTAAAAAATTAAGCAAATTCCAGTGTCACATTGTTGATTTTCTTTATTTAAACTTACGACTTGTCGGCTGAATGTTTTTTATATTTCATTTTATCTGTTTCTACTATCGTGTTATAATTTCATGTATTGACTCGTTCCATGACTATGGAGACTTGTCCTTAATTTGGTCCCACGGAACAATAAATAAATAAGTAAGTATTCATTATGTTTGAAAAACGCATATTTGGAAACCAAGCAAAAACAACCTCCAGTTTGATGTAGCCTAACATCATGCGGGGGCGGGGGGGGGGGGGGGGGCTTAGATTAACGGCTGGGTTGGATATTCTCTCTACTCAGGGACTGGATGTTGGTGTTGTCTTCATCATCCTCATTTCATCCTCATCGACTCCCAGGTCACCGGAGTGGCGTCTCCTCAAAAGACTTGCACCAGGCGATCAAGAGTAACCGCCGAGAGGCCATCGCCACACGACGTTTCATTTCATTTCTACCTTACATGATCTCACTCCACAGAGCGTTTTCTAATATGATCAAGTATGAAAATATTATATACGTAACTGAGAAACGTATACAACAGAAACGAATTAGAACAACTATGACGATTGGTTAGTAGGTTTCTTAGTAGAGATTGCTCAACAGTCTTTCATGATTGTACTTGAATCGTAAAGGTCTCCTGAGTTGCCGTGTTTATCGAAAAACTCATCCTGCATCAGCGGAATTAAATGACGAACAAGATCCGGCTCACATCTTTTACAGGGCACCTCAGGGACTTCTTCTTACGCGTAATGACGTTGCACCGTGTGCAAGACACTGAGCTACTGCGTGGAAGGAGTGGTGCTCAAATCCCTGTTCGAAAATCGTGATTAGGGCTTTCCATGGTTTCTTTTCAATGCTTTAGGCTGATGAATGTTCTTATTCTACCAACTCATGGTCATTTCCTTGACTAGACTTGTTCAATCGGGAATCGCTCCAGAATTATGTATCGACATATCGATTCAGGCACTAATCCTACTAAGGTATAGGATCCACCTTTGGTGGACTTAGAGAAGCAGTTTGCCTTATGGGACGACTCAGTTCTCTTACACGTTAATCGGGTCACAATCACAACGCGAACACTGAGTCGGGAACTCAGGTCGGGGTCAGGAGTAGGGCAAGTGCCTTGTGCAGCACTAAAAACTTAACTGACCCACTGCGTTCATGTTTACCCGCCAGTGAGTTTAGGCAAAGCATTTATTGTGGTGTCAGCATTAGACGATGGGAAGACGCACCTTTGAAATACTGTACGGCTTTTGTTTGCGCTGGAATCTTTTAGATCTTCTCTGTACCGAGAGAAGACGAAGAGCTACGAGTTTGACTTTCTTTATTCCTTTCCTTGCTTCTTTTCAACACGATAGTATTGCAGTTACTGTTCTTTCAGTCCTACTTCCAGAAATGCTTATAGTTCTCTTCTATACTCTTGTCAGAGGAGTGGAACAATTATCCGTGACCACTACCTATTTTCTTTTTTTCCGTAGATTCCCTTCCAACACTAACCGAAATACTTACACGTTCTTTCCCAGTGGTCGGAACTTGAGCCTATGCAGTGCTGTACATCAGTACCCCATTATAGAGGGAAAAATTTCGTCTCGCTAGAGGACAAATTGACTTCCGTGAGCCGGCCGGGGTGTCCGTGGGGTTTAGGTGCTACAGTCTGGAACCGCGTGAACGTTACGGCCGCAGGTTCGATTCCTGCCTCGGGCATGGATGTGTGTGATGTCCTTAGCTTAGATAGGTTTAAGTAGTTCTAAGTTCTAGGGGATTGATGACCTTAGAAGTTAAGTCCCATAGTGTTCAGAGCCATTTGAACCTTTTTTTTTTTTTTTACTTCCGTGCTCTTCTGGTGTTTCCCTATAGATACATAACCTTGTGGTAGATCACATTAGCGATATACGTCATCCAATCCTGGACGCTGTCTTTGTCTAAATGTTGGCAACTGATTGTACAGCGTCCAGTTATTACTGAAGAACACCTATTTCGGCGACTTCTTTATTAAGAATCGCTCTATTTGAGAGTTGTAGTTGTGGCGTGGCGTGGCCACTGAGATGAAGAGCAATATATCTGTGAACAGGATAGTGAAATATGAAAAATAAAGTCCATGTGAAGGACGGACCAGTTCCTTAACTGAAGTATCATTTGACCATTGTGTAGCTACGTATGTCCTCTAACAAAATGAAAGTTCTCGACTCTTGCAAAAATGTGACAAACTTGTGATGCACCCCGAAAACTTCTGTGTAGGCCCAGAGAATTCCTCAATTAAGCCCCTGAGAGCTTCTTGTTTACGCGAACCACAGTATGGAAAATACAACGATCCAACGGTGACCTAAGGTGACGCATGAAAAGCCATGTTAAGTGAGTGGTCAGTTTCACGAATACAGCCAGCATTTTCTCTCATTACCAATATCTCTCTTAAAATAGGCGGCACGGCCTCTTAGACTTGAAGCGTCAGAATCTTTAAAGTGTGTACCTTGTAGACATGTACATGATGATTTCTCCTGTTTTGAACCTGTTCATGTGTCACTGAAAGAAGGGAACCATTTACAGGTGGAGATTTTCTTTCCCCTTTGTTTTTGCCTTGGTGGAGTGCGCCGACTGTTAAGGGGAGAGGTAGCTGGGCTTTTCAGTTCGTCCATATAAGCATCGACCTCTACACAGTTATTTTCACCGTCGGGCAGCGAGAGCGCTCTGCGATTCGCCGGCTGTAAGTGCCCGCCTTTGTTTTCCCTCAGTTCTTTCCAGCGGGCTTCTTTCTGCTTGTATGAGGCGTTGTCTGCGAAGAGGGGAATGCTTTTGTGCTGTATTACTGCGATGCTATAACTGTATTTCTCTGAGAACCTGCAGTATATACAATCAGTTTGGAATCAGACGTAGCAACTTCGAATGAGACGTAAGCGACGTAACATTAATACTTGGCAAATATATTTTCACATGAAGTTATTTGTGCCAATCTTAGTGGTAGATATAACATAAAAGATCGTATTTCGAGATTTATATACCGGATCGTTGTGATATCATTCAGTACAGATACACTGAACGTAAAGAGAAACTAGTGCTTGCTCCAGTACGCGGTTTTATGACTTCACGAAATTATTCACTTATACGATCTCCAGATATGTCCATTCGTCGCGCAAATTCTTCACAGTCATGCCTATGACAAGTCTGCACAATATCCATACAAGGCGAATGTGGCGTGACGTTCACAAAGGAATGACATAAATCTAATTTCCTTGTTCCTCCTAATTTTAATAAATGTTGAGAAGCAGTGGGCGTGTAGTACGATATTTTTCTCCCACAGTTTGGCGTTTCCTTACAGTTATTTCACCGCAGAAGATCGTAACATTATCCCTCATTTCAAACGTCGTGCGAACGTTGAAATGGCAGATATTGAGACAACCGATCGCATTATTGAAAAGCAGCTACAATCGCTTAGTTGTGGCATGGCTTCAGGACCAGATGAGATACCTATACGGTTTTATAAGGATTATGCGAAAGAATTTGCTCCCCTTTTAGTAGCAATTTAACATAGATCGCTTGAGCAACGAAAGGTACCTAACGACTGGAAAAAAGTGCAGGTCATTCCCGTTTTTAACAAAGGCCGTAAGACAGATCCACACAATTATAGACCTATATCATTGACGTCAACCTGTTGTAGAGTTATGGAACATATTTTATGCTCAAGAATTATGACGTTCTTGGAAAACGAACATCTCCTCTATAAAAATCAACATGGATTCCGCAAAACAGAGATCCTGCTAAACTCAGCTCTTCTGTTCCTTCATGAGATCCACAGCGCAGTGGACAACGGCGCTCAGGTTGATGCCATGTTCCTTGATTTCAGTAAGGCATTTGATGCCGTCCCGCATTGCCGTTTAATGAGAAAAATACCAGCTTACGGAATATCGGAGCAGACCTGCGATTGGATTCAAAACTTTCTTGCACATAGGACTCAAAACGTCGCTCTTAACGGAACTAAAGCGACAGATGCAAAGGTAATATCTGGAGTACCACAAGGAAATGTGATAGGACCGTTGCTGCTCACAATATATACAGGGCGGTCCATTGATCGTGACCGAGCCAAATATCTCACGAAATAAGCGTCAAACGAAAAAACTACAAAAAACGAAACTTATCTAGCTTGAAGTGGGAAACCAGATGGCGCTATGGTTGGCCCGCTAATGGCGCTTCCATAGGTCAAACGGATAGCAACTGGGTTTTTTAAAAATAGGAACCCCCATTTTTTACTACATGTTCGTGTAGTACGTAAAGAAATATGAATGTTTTAGTTGGACCACTTTTTTCGCTTTGTGATAGATGGCGCTGTAATAGTCACAAACATACGGCTCACAATTTTAAACGTACAGTTGGTAACAGGTAGGTTTTTTAAATTAAAATACAGAACGTAGGTACGTTGGAACATTTTATTTCGGTTGTTCCAATGTGATACTTGTACCTTTCTGAACTTATCATTTCTGAGAACGCATGCTGTTACAGCGTGATTACCTGTAAATACCACATTAATGCAATAAATGCTCAAAACGATGTCCGTCAACCTCAATGCATTTGGCAATAAGTGTAAAGACAGTCCTCTCAACAGCGAGTAGTTCACCTTCCGTAATGTTCGCAACTGCATTGACAATGTGCTGACGCATGTTGTCAGGCGTTGTCGGTGGATCACGATAGCAAATATCCTTCAACTTTCACCACAGAAAGAAATACGGGGACGTCAGATCCGGTGAAAGTGCGGGCCATGTTATGGTGTTTCGACGACCAATCCCCCTGTCATGAAGTATGCTATTCAATACCGCTTCATCCGCACGCGAGCTGTGTGCCGGACATCCAACATGTTGGAAGTACATCGCCATTCTCTCATGCAGTGAAACATCTTGTAGTAACATCGGCAAAACATTACGTAGGAAATCAGCATACATTGCACCATTTAGATCGCCATCGATAAAATGGGGGCCAATTATCCTTCCTCCCATAATGCTGCACCATACATTAACCCGCCAAAGTCGCTGATGTTCCACTTGTCGCAGCCATCGTGGATTTTCCGTTGCCCAATAGTGCATATTATGCCGGTTTACGTTACCGCTGTTGGTGAATGACGCTTCGTCGCTAAATAGAACGCGTGCAAAAAATCTGTCATCGTCCCGTAATTTCTCTTGTGCCCAGTGGCAGAACTGTACACGACCTTCAAAGTTGTCGCCATGCAATTCCTGTTGCATAGATATATGGTACGGGTGCAATCGATGTTGATGTAGCATTCTCAACACCGACATTTTGAGATTCCCGATTCTTGCGCAATTTGTCTGCTACTGATGGGCGGATTAGCCGCGACAGCAGCTATAACACCTACTTGGGCATCATCATTTGTTGCAGGTCGTGGGTGAAGTTTCACATGTGGCTGAACACTTCCTGTTTCCTTAATTAACTTAACTATCCGGCGAACGGTCCGGACACTTAGATGATGTCGTCCAGGATACCGACCAGCATACATAGCACACGCCCGTTGGGCATTTTGATCACAATAGCCATACATCAACACGATATCGACCTTTTCCGCAATTGGTAAACGATCCATTTTAACACGGGTAATGTATCACGAAGCAAATACCGTCCGCACTGGCGGAATGTTACGTGATACCACGTACTTATACGTTTGTGATTATTAGCGCCATCTATCACAAAGCGAAAAAAGTGGTCCAAGTAAAACATTCATATTTCTTTACGTACTACACGAATATGTAAGTCGGATGCTCTTTAAGGCTATTCGCAGATGATGCAGTTGTATATACCGAAGTAGCAACTCCAGAAGATAGTAAGAATTTGCAGAACGACCTGCAGAGAATTGATGAATGGTGCAGACTCTGGCAGTTGACCCTGAACGTAAATAAATGTAACATATTGAGCATACATAGGAAACGAATCCACTACTGTACAGCTACACTATTGATAACAAACAGCTTGAGACAGCGTCTGCCGTAAAATATCTAGGCATAACTGTCCAGAGCGACCTAAAGTGGAATGACCATATAAAACAGATAGTGGGAAAAGCAGACACCAGACTCAGATTCATCGGAAGAATCTTAAGGAAATGTAACTCATCCGCATTTAGGCGCTTGTACGCCCGATTCTTGAGTATTGTTCATCTATCTGGGATCCCTAGCAGGTAGGGCTGATAGAGAAGATCGAACGAAGAGAGGTGCGTTTCCTCACGGGATCGTTTAGGTGGCGAGAGAGCGTTACGGAGATGCTAAACAAACTCCACTGGCAGACGTTACAAGAGGGGCGTTGTGCATCACGGAGATATTTACTATTGAAATATCGGGACAGCACTTTTCAGGAGGAGTCAGAGAGCATATTCCTTCCCCCCCCCCCCCCCCCCCCCCCCCCCACATACACCTCTACATCTCTCGTACTGACCACGAGGAGAAAATTCGAGAAATTAGAGCCAATACAAAGTCTTACCGACAATCATTCTGCCCACGCACTATTCGCGAGTGGAACAGGTTTGTAGGGATCACATAGTGGTACCGAAAGTACCCTCCGCCATACACCATTAGGTAGCTTGCGGAGTATGATGCAGATGTAGATGTAGGTGTAGATCTGGCCACGCCCAGAACTTGCCAACACAGTCTCGGATCATTTCGTGCACCGGTGTGCGACTCTTTGCGTTCTACACGGAGACATGTCGTTTGTCATGATGAAGAATGCATAATGACTCGTCATAAAACGACATAGTGGTCACGTTCTTGATCTTCCAGCTAGGAATTCCCTCTACTGGTGTCTTCATGCTTGATAATGCCGAATAGTTGTTGGGATTCGAAGAGGCAATAAAATACTTAACGGAATATGAGCAGGTGACATTAGAAAACAAGTATCAGTAACCTACTTGCATGGAACTTAAGACTGTAATGTAGAGAAAATTCCAAATGGAGCACCTACCAAGAAATAAATGTCATACGGTGACGATGATGATGATTGGCTGATCCCGCTTGTTTAGACCGATGTACTCGTATTAGCCAGGAGCTAAGAGTTATAAGATCTACAGAAGATGAACTGCGTGTTCTATCTAGTAGCAAAAGCAGTAAATATTCACACCGATGCCTCCTTATAACAACGAAAAACATTTTTCACAATTTAAATTACAGAGTTCAGTCTCTAAGTATGTTTAGAAGTGAATTAGAAAAAATTATACAGTTTAAAAGTGTATGAAATTAGGACAAATACAAGAGAAGTATAAATTATTCTACAAAAATTAACATGGATGAGACTTTAGCTAAGTTTAATTGAGGACTAAAACCAATGATGTGTTCATTAACGTCAACACTAATCATGTGTACATATTCTGTAAATTGACTCGTTCCACATCATTCCGAAGAACAATCGTTCAAATGATCTATGGAACATGTGACTAATTAACTAAATAAGTATCTGAATGTTAAGTGCCAGCTGTATGAATCATCATATAGACATACCATCTACACTGTGGCCACTCTGCGTGGGCCAATAACACACATTTTGAAGAAAGTGTAGAGCAAAGGTAATCGTGCAGGAAATACCACGAACCGGGTTGGTTGATTCGGGGGAGGGGACCTAACAGCGAGGTCATCCGTCCCATCGGATTAGGGAAGGATGGGGAAGGAAGTCGGCCGTGCCCTTTCAAAGGAATCATCCCGGTATTCGCATGAAGCGATTTGGGGAAAACACGGAAAACCTAAATCAGGGAGGCCGGACGTGGGTTTGAACCGTTGTCCTTCCGAATGCCAGTCCAGTATGCTAACCACTGCACCACCTCGCTCCATGAATATGGGAAATTACCCTTCAGTACTTGATAGTTACAGAGAATAATACAATGGCGTGACACTACAGACTTTGCTAAGACTATGCTGCAACAAACTGTAAAAAAATTCAAGGATTTTAATTCGGGAATTAATTCCGATCCAGGCTTAATGACCTATGAATAGAATAATCGGTGTTATTGTTATTATCCATATTTTGTTATTTTGTCAATGTTTTAAAGCTATTTACTTCTTTGCTCACAACTGGCTTTAGAAAAGCATATTAAGCAGCACGGCAGCGTTACACTACAAATTTCGTACTGAAGTTATTATTCAAAACAGGTACACATGCTTTTTTAAACTTTGTGATAATTTGTTTACGTTGTGCGAAACATTTACTTAAGAAGGGTGTAATTATGCAAAGCGAGTAGAAAGTAAGGCTAGTTTATTTTTGCCTTATTTGCCTGAACTTTACGGCGAATGAAAGTAAGTCACCTGCAATGTAAGAGAAATGCGTTTCCAGTTAGAGTTAGTGCTCGTAGCTATATACGAGAAAATGACATGTCAAAATAGTCTGATGAGCTACTTATTCGTGTATAACAGTCCAAAACGCACCTTAAAAATGGAAAACATTGTGACTAAGTTATTAATTTGTTGCAACACTGTACGCTAGCGTTTTGTTCTGAAATACTGTAGCTCGGTCAACATTCCGCGTATAGCGCAGCAGTAGCAGCATGTTATTGCATAGTGCTACGGTTAGAGATGAAAGCTACAAGTACGTGCATTACATTTCAGCTGGTCACAAAGCCATTTTGTTTGCAAGTGGATAAACGCGTTTGTAGAGTCCTTGAAAACGTTTTACTATTGCCGATTACTTTAAAAAGATGACTAACTGAAGGCAAGTTAATATAAATAAGCTATATCTGCAGACCACTCTGTATAGGTGTTACATTTTGCAAAAAAATTCTTTGAAAAGCGGAAATTATAGATTATAGGAGTAATTTTGCGACAGTACATAAACTAACCAAAACAAATGTAATTATTGAAATTATCGAAAGCAAGTCTCATTAATGAAATTAGTAACATTTGTGAATGGTTTGGCAAAAAAGAAAAAAAAAATATTTCGCACAAAGCCACATTCGCGACCACAGTCAGTGTTGTGAGCCGCGCGAGACCAATGAGGCTGCGTATTGCTCTTCGGATTTAATCGGAAACCTTTTAGCGGACCCGGATTAATTACCCCAATATCCAGATTAAATAAGGATCGCCAGCCTCGCTTTGAGCCAAGAGTCAGTGTTAAACTTGAAACATCCCCTTAGAAAAATTAAGAATGACAGAGTTGGTAAACGTCTTACGTTATTTGATTTTCAAACAACTGAGCAAAACTGACAGTACTCAGATATTTCTCTCTTTACTTATTCTGACCAACAGTAAACTGACACACAATATTTATTTTTTAGCGCAACGCAACCTGACTTTCAATAATCCCTACAAAAGAATGGCCCTGACTAACAATAACCTATACCTTTCATGAATCAGTTACCTCACAAAAATCTTCGTTACTCAAACTACTGCAATACAGCGTGCGCCAGTACTGCCAGCTAAATAAAAGATTCTAACTACTGATAGGCATAGTTTGCAAATGTAAGATTTTGATGGAGAACAAGCAATGCATTTACCTTAATAGTGTTCAAAAGTCATTATATATATATATATATATATATATATATATATATATATATATATATATATATATATATATATATATATCAGTTCATGACATCCGTTCTTACAAATTCCGTTTTTCTGACGGACACACGTCCAGATCGTCCGCTCTCAAAACTCTGCCATCTCTCTTCCCACATCCACCACTGCTGGCGGCTCACCTCCGACTACACAACGCTACGCATTGTTCACATCCAACTGCCCAACACTACAGTAGCAAATATTCCAACAATGCAAACCAGCCACAGACTGCACAGCGCATAGTCAGTGATTTTCATGCAGAGCGCTACGTGGCGATACCAACATAAACACCTAAACAGCCTACTTGCAAACTTCGCAACTATGAAGTCAGTAATTGAAACCCTGTATTTACCTAACCAGTTTCAGGTAAGAATCCAAGATCTGGCCACTGAATTTGAAAGATTCACCGCTAATATTTCAATAAATCACCTTCAACTGGCTATTAGAAATTGCTGTTGATAATTAGCCCAACAACCAGATGGGAACACAAAGAGTTCAATATCGACAGGAAAAAGGTCACTCGGAAAACATAATTCTCAGGTGTGCACAGAAAACAGCCAAATTTACTGAGCGCAGTTAACGCTCTTCGAAATCGAGATACGAACTAGGAATCTTTACCTTTCGCGTTTAAGTGTTCCATCAACTGAGTTATTCAAGTTCGACTCACGGCCCGTCATTACAGCTCTTTCTCTGACAGTACCTCAACTCTTTTCTTCCAAGATGAGGTACTGGTGTAGGTAAACCTTAGTTGTTAGAGCAATTGCCTGCGAAAGGCAAAGGTCCAGAGTTCGAGTCTCGGTCACGTACACAGGTCTAGTCTGCCAGCGAGTTTCATATCAGCACACACGCCGCTGTAGAGTGAAAAATTTCGTTCTGCGAACGCTAGTCAAGCCTGTCTCATTCAAGAAACGAGTACCGGTACCGCACAGTTAGCTACTGGCTCCGCATTTCCATTGTGCTCTTAACTCACGAAAAACATCCACAGTCATTGCTCCGCAACGCTCATGGAGAACAACAGGTAAATTCCTAAACGGTAATCGATGCCCATACATGGGAACGCAAATTCGAATTTTCTATCGGCTTTCCGGAAGGGTAATTCCATTGATCATGGAGGATCCCTCACTACTGAGCTCCGAAATAACAACTTGAAAACAGAAACTCCGGCCAGAGAGCCCAAGACTTCCCATCCAACACCACGAGAACTGACAGCTGACTGCCCAATTTCCTGATCTCTCCACCGCTTCAGAAAATTTCTTAAAATATAGTGCTTTGAGCCAATCAGAAAACTAGAGCAATAGGTAGACACTGTCACTGACCATTCCTCTGCTCCCACTTACGGCTCACCTGAGAGTTGCTGAAATCTGACAGGACATTTAGAACTCTTTCTTACAACGGCCGTCATGGTAAAATTCCTCTCCCTGCAAAACCAACCGTTTAGATGGATTAGAGATATTGCAGCCCATATCCTTCAGCCCGAAAAAATTCCAGTTCTCCCAGACGCCGAAAGTTTGCTAAGACCGTTACCATACCGAAACAGGGCTACAACATGTGGGCGGCTAAGAAATAATATGTTACAAGACACACATGTCTTTCAAGGCTGAATTCCTTAGGATTCTTCCAGTGAACCTCAGTCTGGCAACTGTGTCCCTATAATTTAGACCACTCAACTCCTAGATATTTTTTCTTTCTGTTGGGCCGGCTAGAGCGGCCGAGCGGTTCTAGGCGCTACAGTCTGGAGCCGCGCGACCGCTACGTACGCAGGTTCGAATCCTGCCTCGGGCATTGGTGTGTGCGATGTCCTTCGGTTAGTTAGGTTTAAATAGTTCTAAGTTCTAGGGGACTGATGACCTCAGAAGTTAAGTCCCATAGTGCTCAGAGCCATTTGAACCATTTTTTTCTTTCTGTCGGCAGTAAATTATCACCGGCACGATTTCGACAACTCCTAGATAGGCTTCCAGAGACATGTGGCACAAGATATCTACGCATATGTCTCGCAATTCCGGTAAATTACGGTGTGGTGGGCTGTGGACGCGGCGCTAGCGCTCGATAACGTCCCACATGAGTTCCATTGGGTTCAGTTTAGGTGAATTTAGTGGACTGGACACCAATGTGTTTTCACTGTCATGCTCATTAAAACACTGTAGCATGATTTTGGTCTTGTGGGACGGTGATTGTCCTGCTGGAAGATGCCGTCGCGGCCGGGAAAGACATTAAGCATGGAGGGATGCAACTGGTCCACAATAACATCCATGTAGTCCACAACAGCCATGGTGCCTTCGATCACTACCACAGGTCCCCTGAAAACCAAGGTGAATGTCTCCCATAGCGCAACGCTGCACCCACCGGTCAGTGGTAGTGGAGGTTTCGAGTAGGTATTCGCCTGTATAATGGGGTATCCATACACGCCCATCGACCCAGGATGAAGTGATTTATCCGACCAAGCAACCCGTTTCCTTTCCTCCACTGTCCAATCTCGATGATCTTGTGTCCACCGCAATAGTAAATGACGATGACGTTGGGTCAATAAGCGAACACGTAGGGATCGTGTGCTGTACAACAATGCTCGTTGAACAGTGTGCTCCGAAGCACTTGGGCCTGCTCCAGCATCGTACTCTGCCGTCAGAAATGCCTCAGATTGCTGCCCATCCTTGCATTCTGTGATAACGCGTGGGCTACCAACACCTTGTTGCACAATGGTGACTTCGCCTTCCTCCAGCTACTTTGCACAGATGATCACGAGAGCAGGAAGCAAACAGCCGACCAGCTCCGTCGTTTCCGAAATGCTGATTTTCATGCTCCGGGGCCATAATGATCCACCCTTTCTCATAGTAGCTTATGTCTATGCAAATACCAATTTCCGACCCGTATCGTCAAAAGACTGATTTGCCAATCGTCTCTGCTCCAGTTATATACTTACATTTCCACATTAATTGCTCGCAACGCTGTATTCAGTATAACGGCGGGCGGTGGTAGTAATGTTTTCGCTCATCTGTGAAAGTGCTTTGAGAGTCTATCGTAGGCCCAGTATGAAACATCATAAGCATATATAACCAAACTGCGTGCCTATGGAATATCGCCTCAGTTGTGCGACTGGATTCGTGATTTCCTGTCAGAAAGATCACAGTTCGTAGTAATAGACGGAAAGTCATCGAGTAAAACAGAAGTAAAATTCGGCGCTCTCAAAGGAAGTGTTATAGGCTCCTTGTTGTTCCTGAACTATATTAACGACATAGAAGACAATATGAGCAGCCTTATTAGATTTTTTGCAGATGATGCCGTCGTTTACCGTCTAATAAAGTCATCAGATGACCAAAACGAATAGCAAAATGATTTAGATAAGATATCGGTATGGTGCGAAAAGTGGAAATTGACCCTGAATCAAGAACAGTGTGAAGTTACTCTCATGCGTACTATAAGAATTGAATAAATGAATACGGGCCTTGGGGGTCAGTACGTCTCGTGAGTTCGTGTCAACAGAAAATTTTGACTCATCTGTGAACAAGGTCTGCCACTATTGCACGTATTTACTTTTCAAATCTGCTACAGCCAATTGCAAATGCCGTTTCATAGTATTGAATATTTGGTGTACAAACTATTGACTTTCATTTAATACATTTACCAAATGATCTCTGTGAAGCATACACGTTGAATCAGGCTGCCACAAGAAGTGTATTGGTATGCAGTTTGTTTGTTGTGGCACTTCAGTTTCTTTGTTAAGTTACTCAAATGTTTTGGAAAGAAAAAAAAGTATAACTATGCTGCACACTACAGGCCTTCGCTGTAACTACGTGAACAACTGGGACAGATGGGGCAAAAATTTTACCTCTAGAAGACAATATGTTACAACCAGGTAACGTCGTCTCTACTGTTGATGATGAGTCCAGTTCTGAGAGGAAGAGAGTGTAAGTAGGCTGTTTAGGTTTCCTTATTGGTAACGCCACGTAGCGCTCTGTACGAAAATCACTGGCTGTGCTGTGTGCAGTCTGTGGCTAGTTTGCATTGTTGTCTGCCATTGTAGTGTTGGGCAGCTGGATGTTAACAGCGCGTAGCGTTGCGCAGTTGGAGGTGAGCCGCCAGCAGTGGTGGATGTGGGGAGAGAAATGGCGGAGTATTGAAATTTGTAAGACTGGATGACATGAACTGCTATGTATACTATGATTTTTCAACACTATTAAGGTAAATACATTGTTTGTTCTCTATTAAAATCTTTCATTTGCTAACTATGCCTATCAGTAGTTAGTGCCTTCCGTAGTTTGAATCTTTTATTTAGCTGGCAGTAGTGGCGCTCGCTGTATTGCAGTAGTTCGAGTAACGAAGATTTTTGTGAGGTAAGTGATATGTGAAAGGTATAGGTTAATGTTAGTCAGGGCCATTCTTTTGTAGGGATTTTTGAAAGTCAGATTGCGTTGCGCTAAAAATACTGTGTGTCAGTTTAAACACAGTCATGTATAATTTTTCTAAGGGGACGTTTCAAGGGTCCATACGTTTCTTCAAGTACACCATTTTGCACGGATGTTGCAGCCGCTGTTTTAAGTAGTCCCCAAGAATTTTCTATGAAAGTAAGCTCGAGTAATTTAGCAGACCAATTGAGGTGCAATAAAGTGACTGAATGTTGGCCAAACCAGGCACGTATGCGTGTAGTCCTGCATTTGTTGTAATCTTGGTAATCTTGGGAGACTGTTGCGAGCGCAGTAAATTCATCTTGAAAATGTAGAGAAAACAGCACCACTTACTCATCAAGAATGTTGAGATAAACGTCGTAGCTCATGTTCACGGTAACACGAGTGAGTTGGCCACGTCAGTGTAAGAAAAACAGCCCCAAGACGTCATGGAACCACCTCCAGGCTGAATACACCTCCCGCACTTTGTGGGTTGAACTGATTTGGCCGCCGGCACGCTCGATGCCATGTTTCATGTGAAAACGGACAAAATCGTGACTCGTCAGATTACACCACATGCCTCCAGACAACTGCTATCGCGTTTCTTTGTTGTTTGGCCTCTTGAAAACATGTAGCTTTATGTTCTGCTTTGAGAAGTGGCCTTGCGCGAGGTGCTCTATTCCTAACATCCATTTCATGCAGTTGCTTTAGCAACATTCGCTCGGAAACTAGTTGAGATGGATCTGCATCTAATCCTGTCGGATCTGAGATCTACTGCCATCGAAAAGGCGTGACACTAGTTTCCGATCCCTGTTGGTTCAGGTCATTTTACAGCCACTGTTCTCAAACCGTGTTACATGGCTTCGGGTGGTACATCATTCCTTGCAGTCACGTTGCACAGTCACCCACAAATCGGTCTACTTCAGTTACAGTGCAGTCATGACTGCTCCAAATAAAAACAGGACATATTAACCTTTCTGTCATGTCTCCATTTTGTCAGATCTTACGAGGAGAGTCCACGACGTTGGGATCACGGATTTATTTCAAACTTTACAACCCTCTTTAGTAAGCCATTCAAATAACAGTGTCCAAGTATGAAGGTGAACTACTCTGGCAATTCCGAGAAAGTCTCAAGAGAAGTTTTACGTATCAATTATGTAACTGATGTTTCTCTGCGTAGGTACAGGATGTTAGAGTGCACGGTGGTCAAGTGGTTTGGGTCGGAGGTTCGTAAGGCGAACGTGTATGAACCGTCGATTCGACTTCAGCTCAACCCTTAAGTTTTGTAGAAAAATTTGCACCTACACTATTCGTTCTGGCTACATTAGCAACGTTTCAGCGCTATGCAGGTTAACTGCCAAATGGGGCCAGTATCTGTGTCTGAAGTTCGAAGCGTCGGGGTGCAAAGTAGTTCCGGGTACCTTAGACTGCATGTGTAACGGATTTCGCAAATCACGACAGGCATACATCTTCCGGAAAACTCCGTGCGTTTCTTCATTTATTTGTTGATAGTTATAAATATGTTTGTTCCAATAATGAAATTTAATTAAAATTAGTGAGCAGTCATATAACATGAAATTCACTAAAACTTACGGAAGTTGAAAAAGAGAGAGGGAGAGAAACTAGTGACTGAGTGATCTATAAGTGTGTATTATAAACCTCCTCCCTCAAAACTACTTCTCTCCTTCGTACCTTCTCTGCGTTATAACAGATGACCTGTCACTGATCTCATTTGTACTAAGATTTCAGTACACGCAAGGTGCCTATTTTGTTCCACCACCCAGAGTGGAATACATAAGTTCTAACAAATGTCTACCAACCTGCAGTCTTCCTTAGTTGTCGTGAATCCATTATCTGGAGGCTGTAAGAAACTCTTACCGAAGAACTCTTGTTTTAGAAATGACTAAACTTCCAGTCAGTTTGTTTATAGGGGATGCCACTCGCTTTTTATTGGCAGAACACGAGAAACTGCACAATTACATTCCACTTTAGAGGCACAAATGATTTCTGATTAAACTTTCAGTCAGTTTGTTAATAGGGGATGCCACTCCCTTTTTATTGGCAGAACACGAGAAACTGCACAATTACATTCCACTTTAGAGGCACAAATGATTTCTGAACACGAGAAACTGCACAATTACATTCCACTTCAGAGGCACAAATGATTTCTGATCTTCAACAAATTAATGAACTGCATATTTCCGTAATTAGTATCACACTGTTATCAACTATATGCCCAAATAACCATACATTGCTAATAAAGTCTGAACTAACACCGAGAGCGACAGACTACATGTCTGTCTTCTGGCACTGCCGAACCAGCTCTATTCACAAACTAGACATTGCAAATTGAGTCTTAACTGATACCGCGGTGGACAACATGTTCTTCCTCCGACACTGCCGAATCAGCTCTGATCTTACACCCGAACCACATCGCCCGCCATCCAAGTTATGCTCGATCCGAAGATCATCGAAGTGCTTCGTCTGCCTTTTCGTTTTGCAGTTGTATATTATTCTGGTGGTTATTAATACTTGGGAAATAATGGATTGATAGCACGCTATTGAGAGATGCTTTAACTTGAATTTCTAGGAAATACGATGTTTGGCGCTCAAACTTCCGAACTCAGCAGCCAATCGCGGAGAAGGACAACAATTTAGGTGGTCTTTCTCACTATACCGTTACCTATCAAACCACCTGTCATCTGCACGTCACACCACATTAGCTCATCTTGCAACTGCTGCCTTCTCAACTGCTCTAAAAAGAGCTTCTGAATATGATGGCTGCAAAGCCAGAAATATTACAGACTTCATGCAAAATATACGTATTTTTTAAATTTTATCCATATTTTGCAGCTTCAAACGTGACTGTACTCAATACACTCGAGGTATGAATTAAAAAAAAAAAGCCTTCAGTCACAACATTTCGTGTTTTGGTTCGAATGGCTCTGAGCACTATGGGACTTAATTGCTGTGGTCATCAGTCCCCTAGAACTTAGAACTACTTAAACCTAACTAACCTAAGGACATCACACACATCCATGCCCTAGGCAGGATTCGAACCTGCGACCACAGTGGTCATCTTTGACCACTCAAGGTACAAAAACATCTGTGAAGTGTTTACAAACGTGTGCTTGCGAATGTGCCTCCTGAATGAAGTGATATGCTTGAAAACGATGGAGGAAAAAACTTATACTGTTACTAAAACGTTAAAAACTCTTTTCTTGGATTATTTAGTAAGTTTACACTATTCCTCTTTTCCACTATTTCACACATATTTTCCGCGTCCGACTTACGAAGTTCGTAACCTAACATCAAATCTTTTCGTGACAGTAATATGTACACTCCTGGAAATTGAAATAAGAACACCGTGAATTCATTGTCCCAGGAAGGGGAAACTTTATTGACACATTCCTGGGGTCAGATACATCACATGATCACACTGACAGAACCACAGGCACATAGACACAGGCAACAGAGCATGCACAATGTCGGCACTAGTACAGTGTATATCCACCTTTCGCAGCAATGCAGGCTGCTATTCTCCCATGGAGACGATCGTAGAGATGCTGGATGTAGTCCTGTGGAACGGCTTGCCATGCCATTTCCACCTGGCGCCTCAGTTGGACCAGCGTTCGTGCTGGACGTGCAGACCGCGTGAGACGACGCTTCATCCAGTCCCAAACATGCTCAATGGGGGACAGATCCGAAGATCTTGCTGGCCAGGGTAGTTGACTTACACCTTCTAGAGCACGTTGGGTGGCACGGGATACATGCGGACGTGCACTGTCCTGTTGGAACAGCAAGTTCCCTTGCCGGTCTCGCCGGCCGGTGTGGCCGTGCGGTTAAAGGCGCTTCAGTCTGGAACCGCGTGACCGCTACGGTCGCAGGTTCGAATCCTGCCTCGGGCATGGATGTGTGTGATGTCCTTAGGTTAGTTAGGTTTACTTAGTTCTAAGTTCTAGGCGACTGATGACCTCAGCAGTTAAGTCGCATAGTGCTCAGAGCCATTTGAATCATTTTTTGCCGGTCTAGGAATGGTAGAACGATGGGTTCGATGACGGTTTGGATGTACCGTGCACTATTCAGTGTCCCCTCGACGATCACCAGTGGTGTACGGCTAGTGTAGGAGATCGCTCCCCACACCATGATGCCGGGTGTTGGCCCTGTGTGCCTCGGTCGTATGCAGTCCTGATTGTGGCGCTCACCTGCACGGCACCAAAAACGAATACGACCATCATTGGCACCAAGGCAGAAGCGACTCTCATCGCTGAAGACGACACGTCTCCATTCGTCCCTCCATTCACGCCTGTCGCGACACCACTGGAGGCGGGCTGCACGATGTTGGGGCGTGAGCGGAAGACGGCCTAACGGTGTGCGGGACCGTAGCCCAACTTCATGGAGACGGTTGCGAATGGTCCTCGCCGATACCCCAGGAGCAACAGTGTCCCTAATTTGCTGGGAAGTGGCGGTGCGGTTCCCTACGGCACTGCGTAGGATCCTACGGTCTTGGCGTGCATTCGTGCGTCGCTGCTGTCCGGTCCCAGGTCGACGGGCACGTGCACCTTCCGCCGACCACTGGCGACAACATCGATGTACTGTGGAGACCTCACGCCCCACGTGTTGAGCAATTCGGCGGTACGTCCACCCGGCCTCCCGCATGCCCACTATACGCCCTCGCTCAAAGTCCGTCAACTGCACATACGGTTCACGTCCACGCTGTCGCGGCATGCTACCAGTGTTAAAGACTGCGATGGAGCTCCGTATGCCACGGCAAACTGGCTGACACTGACGGCGGCGGTGCACAAATGCTGCGCAGCTAGCGCCATTCGACGGCCAACACCGCGGTTCCTGGTGTGTCCGCTGTGCCGTGCGTGTGATCATTGCTTGTACAGCCCTCTCGCAGTGTCCGGAGCAAGTATGGTGGGTCTGACACACCGGTGTCAATGTGTTCTTTTTTCCATTTCCCGGAGTGTATTTCATCTCATTCAAGACAGCAAATAAATCATGTATTAAGACGTAGTACAGCTGGAGATCAACCCACAGGGTCCGAAATGCATCGTGTACTAAGTAAAACACGAAAAGTTGTGATCGAAAGCGATTTTTTAATTCGTATCTCGAGCGTATTTTTGTAATTACATTACAATTAAATGATATGACCAGTGACGGAAAAAATATAGATTAAAAGTTCAATTTGAGTGTGAGTCGAGCCGTCACTTCATACACGTTCGTTTTAGCAATCTCGAACGCTAACCACTTCACTAGCATGAACTCTATCGTCCAGCACCTACGCACAGATACGTCAGTTACATAATAGACGCGTAAAACTTCTCTTGCGATTTTCTTGGAATTTACAGAGTAGTGCACATTATGTTTTTTTAATGACTTACTAAAGGTGTACAAAGTTTGAAGTAAATCTGTGATCCCAAAGTCGTGGCCTCCCCTGGTTAATGCACTGATACCATATGTGGAGGGGAAGATGATCGATGATGCCATTTCTGCGCTATTTAAATCACTCCATACCAGCCATCGTGCTTTTTAAGGAGGGTGACAAATTTTTTTCCCTTGTTGTTGTTGTTGTGGTCTTCAGTCCTGAGACTGGTTTGATGCAGCTCTCCATGCTACTCTATCCTGTGCAAGCTTCTTCGTCTCCCAGTACCTACTGCAACCTACATCCTTCTGAATCTGCTTAGTGTATTTATCTCTTGGTCTCCCTCTACGATTTTTACCCTCCACGCTGCCTTCCAAGGCTAAATTTGTGATACCTTGATGCCTCAAAACATGTCCTACCAACCGATCCCTTCTTCTAGTCAAGTTGTGCCACAAACTTCTCTTCTCCCCAATCCTATTCAATACCTCTTCATTAGTTACGTGATCTACCCACCTTATCTTCAGCATTCTTCTGTAGCACCACATTTCGAAAGCTTCTATTCTCTTCTTGTCCAAACTGGTTATCGCCCATGTTTCACTTCCATACATGGCTACACTCCATACAAATACTTTCAGAAACGACTTCCTGACACTTAAATCTATACTCGATGTTAACAAATTTCTCTTCTTCAGAAACGATTTCCTTGCCATTGCCAGTCTACATTTTATATCCTCTCTATTTCCACCATCATCAATTATTTTACTCCCTAAATAGCAAAACTCCTTTACTACTTTAAGTGTCTCATTTCCTAATCTAATCCCCTCAGCATCACCCGATTTAATTTGACTACATTCCATTATCCTCGTTTTGCTTTTGTTGACGTTCATCTTATATCCTCCTTTCAAGACACTGTCCATTCCGTTCAACTGCTCTTCCAAGTCCTTTGCTGTCTCTGACAGAATTACAATGTCATCGGCGAACCTCAAAGTTTTTATTTCTTCTCCATGGATTTTAATACCTACTCCGAATTTTTCATTTGTTTCTTTTACTGCTTGCTCAATATACAGATTGAATAACATCGGGGAGAGGCTACAACCCTGTCTCACTCCTTTCCCAACCACTGCTTCCCTTTCATGCCCCTCGACTCTTATAACTGCCATCTGGTTTCTGTACAAATTGTAAATAGCCTTTCGCTCCCTGTATTTTACCCCTGCCACCTTCAGAATTTGAAAAAGAGTATTCCAGTCAACATTTTCAAAAGCTTTCTCGAAGTCTTCAAATGCTACAAACGTAGGTTTGCCTTTTCTTAATCTTTCTTCTAAGATAAGTCGTAAGGTTAGTATTGCCTCACGTGTTCCAACATTTCTACGGAATCCAAACTGATCTTCCCCGAGGTCCGCTTCTACCAGATTTTCCATTCGTCTGTAAAGAATTCGGGTTAGTATTTTGCAGCTGTGACTTATTAAACTGATAGTTCGGTAATTTTCACATCTGTCAACACCTGCTTTCTTTGGGATTGGAATTATTATATTCTTCTTGAAGTCTGTGAGTATTTCGCCTGTCTCATACATCTTGCTCACCAGATAGTATAGTTTTGTCATGACTGACTCTCCCAAGGCCATCAGTAGTTCTAATGGAATGTTGTCTACTCCCGGGGCCTTGTTTCGACTCAGGTCTTTCAGTGCTCTGTCAAACTCTTCACGCAGTATCTTATCTCCCATTTCATCTTCTTCTACATCCTCTTCCATTTCCATAATATTGTCCTCAAGTACATCGCCCTTGTATAAACCCTCTATATACTCCTTCCACCTTTCTGCCTTCCCTTCTTTGCTTAGAACTGGGTTGCCATCTGAGCTCTTGATATTCATACAAGTGGTTCTCTTCTCTCCAAAGGTCTCTTTAATTTTCCTGTAGGCAGTATCTATCTTACCCCTAGTGAGACAAGCCTCTACATCCTTACATTTGTCCTCTAGCCATCCCTGCTTAGCCATTTTGCACTTCCTGTCGATCTCATTTTTGAGACGTTTGTATTCCTTTTTGCCTGCTTCATTTACTGCATTTTTATATTTTCTCCTTTCATCAATTAAATTCAATATTTCTTCTGTTACCCAAGGATTTCTATTAGCCCTCGTCTTTTTACCTGCTTGATCCTCTGCTGCCTTCACTACTTCATCCCTCAGAGCTACCCATTCTTCTTCTACTGTATTTCTTTCCCCCATTCCTGTCAATTGTTCCCTTATGCTCTCCCTGAAACTCTGTACAACCTCTGGTTCTTTCAGTTTATCCAGGTCCCATTCCCATATTTTTTCCCTGATGAGTTTATTTTCCATTACCAACCCTCAACAACAGGATGCTACTATTTCCCAACAAACGGTAAATTTACGTGTAATGTTAAGGTAACCACACGCATATGCACGATGTTACAGTCTGGCAACACACACAATGTGGATGCATCTAGCTAGACTGAGTTTAGCGTCAGTTTGTTGACAGAAACAGTTCACAACCGATAATCTTTGCTAAACATCTGGTACACGTAAACGCGCGCCAAAGCAGCTAAAAGAGTGAATTATTTCTGCCACTTATATTACATCTAGTTACATTTTGAAGTATGTAAAATTGTGATTGATGATAGCACAGGTTGTTTCCATGTATCTCTAACTGAACGATTAATAACCAATAAATATTTTGGGTTTGTTGCCATATACCAAAATCCCTGTATCAACCAGTTACGTAGTAATTTGTGTATCAAACCCTAGCCCACACATTTTTTTCACTGAAACAGATTTCCTAAGAAAATGTCAGGCAATAAAGGGTTAATCAGGACGTCTTCAACAACCTATAATTCAGCGAGAATTGAACAATGAGTCGTTTTTCTGTGTCAGTCTATCTACTCATACCTCCAGTTGCAAGCGCCGGTAGTTCGTCGGGCGCTTGTTGCTGTCCGGAGTTTCCTCACGCCCTGCACAGGTACCGCAATACAATTATTCCGCCATTTGACTGTTCGGTCTGGCCGTACATGGTACCTTAATATTGTGCGTGCAGTGTTGTGGAAACGTCGCAGTCGGTACCACAAACAATTCAGATTAGTACAGATGGCCCGACGATGGTCAGAGTGTGACCAAAACAGAGTGGAAATGAAAGTACCTACAGCTGTGAATTGCTTGACGCTTTACTTAATCTTTATGAAAAAATTCAACAGCACCTGAGCAAAGTATTTCTTAATTCCGAATTAATTTAATGTTCATTATTTTGTATTAGCTTCCACTGTCGTTTGCTTTTTCCTGATTTTATGAAAAAAAACTTGCAATGTCCATAACAGTCGCAAATTAAACGCACCTTCACGAATTTTGTTACTGATAAATTCACTGTGTTACGCGTTTCGAGTAACCTCGCATCGTCAAGCAACAATTTAAAAAGTACATAATATTATTGCACTAATCTCGACCTACATTCCTCGGCATTAGTGATGTGACATTTGTCGGATGTTGCTGATGTTTGTCTCGTACTATTGGCGGTAGGTTTTTTGCGTAATGAATGAAAAACAGAGAGTTACTGTTAACTGGAGACCTAAGTTTGTAAAATTTCTGCCGGCCAGTGTGGCCGAGCGGTTCTAGGCGCTTCAGTCTGGAACTACGCGACCGCTACGGTCGCAGGTTCGAATCCTGCCTCGGGCATAGATGTGTGTGATGTCCTTAGGTTAGTTAGGTTTAAGTAGTTCTAAGTTCTAGGGGACTGATGACCTCAGATGTTAAGTCCCATAGCGCTCAGAGCCATTTGAACCATTTTTTTGTAAAATTTCTTCTTTGCTGCTATAACTTTAGTGCCGTGTTCCATCACTTTTCACTCACCATTTGGTGTTGCTGCATGGTGGTCTTTGCTTCCTAAAGGTCTTGCTTTTGAGACCTAACGCATGTACTCAATTCAGTGCTGCAGCTGTGATTGCAGTATTTCACAGATCCTCTTCATAGTTAACAAATTCGCTTCCCAGAGCAGTTCGTCATTACATTCAAATCAAACAACGACAAATATGGCACACAAATAGCTTGGACTTACGAGACATTTCCTTTTCACTGTGTTAGACAGTTTACTCTCACATTAATCATTGCAATTATTTTGTGACTGTAAAAGATATATTTTTCATGTGTGAACAATAACACGAAAGTTGTATTACAGTAGGTTTGACTGTCTGTCTACTGGAAATATTTTCTATAAACACACACTCATCCAACATGAGAGAAGCCCTTGGAATCGTGAGTGAAATGGACAAACAAAAGAAAAAGGAAGTAATTAATGAACTTGAGATTTCCATTCCAGTATTAAATAGGACAAACGATAAAATTGAAACTTATAATGCTATGCGTGTCAAGACTTCTAAACAATACTTATGTAAAATATGTTATTGTAAACCATATATTTAGTTATTTTTACAGTTATTCTGGTTACCATAGTACGTTTATGTCTAACTATACACAGTTTATAATTTAGTTTAGGCTGAATTTTATAATGTAACATACACTCCTGGAAATGGAAAAAAGAACACATTGACACCGGTGTGTCAGACCCACCATACTTGCTCCGGACACTGCGAGAGGGCTGTACAAGCAATGATCACACGCACGGCACAGCGGACACACCAGGAACCGCGGTGTTGGCTGTCGAATGACGCTAGCTGCGCAGCATTTGTGCACCGCCGCCGTCAGTGTCAGCCAGTTTGCCGTGGCATACGGAGCTCCATCGCAGTCTTTAACACTGGTAGCATGCCGCGACAGCGTGGACGTGAACCGTATGTGCAGTTGACGGACTTTGAGCGATGGCGTATAGTGGGCATGCGGGAGGCCGGGTGGACGTACCGCCGAATTGCTCAACACGTGTGGCGTGAGGTCTCCACAGTACATCGATGTTGTCGCCAGTGGTCGGCGGAAGGTGCACGTGCCCGTCGACCTGGGACCGGACCGCAGCGACGCACGGATGCACGCCAAGACCGTAGGATCCTACGCAGTGCCGTAGGGGACCGCACCGCCACTTCCCAGCAAATTAGGGACACTGTTGCTCCTGGAGTATCGGCGAGGACCATTCGCACCCGTCTCCATGAAGCTGGGCTACGGTCCCGCGCACCGTTAGTCCGTCTTCCGCTCACGCCCCAACATCGTGCAGCCCGCCTCCAGTGGTGTCGCGACAGGCGTGAATGGAGGGACGAATGGAGACGTGTCGTCTTCAGCGATGAGAGTCGCTTCTGCCCTGGTGCCAATGATGGTCGTATGCGTGTTTGGCGCCGTGCAGGTGAGCGCCACAATCAGGACTGCATACGACCGAGGCACACAGGGCCAACACCCGGCATCATGGTGTGGGGAGCGATCTCCTACACTGGCCGTACACCACTGGTGATCGTCGAGGGGACACTGAATAGTGCACGGTACATCCAAACCGTCATCGAACCCATCGTTCTACCATTCCTAGACCGGCAAGGGAACTTGCTGTTCCAACAGGACAATGCACGTCCGCATGTATCCCGTGCCACCCAACGTGCTCTAGAAGGTGTAAGTCAACTACCCTGGCCAGCAAGATCTCCGGATCTGTCCCCCATTGAGCATGTTTGGGACTGGATGAAGCGTCGTCTCACGCGGTCTGCACGTCCAGCACGAACGCTGGTCCAACTGAGGCGCCAGGTGGAAATGGCATGGCAAGCCGTTCCACAGGACTACATCCAGCATCTCTACGATCGTCTCCATGGGAGAATAGCAGCCTGCATTGCTGCGAAAGGTGGATATACACTGTACTAGTGCCGACATTGTGCATGCTCTGTTGCCTGTGTCTATGTGCCTGTGGTTCTGTCAGTGTGATCATGTGATGTATCTGACCCCAGGAATGTGTCAATAAAGTTTCCCCTTCCTGGGACAATGAATTCACGGTGTTCTTATTTCAATTTCCAGGAGTGTATTTTCTGAATCATCAGCGAATAATCCGAGGTTCTAAGTGCGTAATGAGACGTTTAATTTGATAATAAAATGCATATAGTAATAAGAAGTACAACTTTCGTGAGTAGTGCCACAATTTTAAAATATTAAGCATCATTTTGAAGCCCCGGAATCTCTGTCACAGAACTTTGCAGTAGTTTTTCAACCTTCGTCATATCTTCACTGAGTATATTACAACTTTCGGAGCGCTTCATTGACGACGATACGCTATCGGTTGCAATACTGGTTCACATTTTCCATAGTTTTCTCAAATACCTTGTAAAAATTTCGGAATGGTCATATGGTCACGTCATTAATCGCTCTTCTTACCTTCTCTAATCGAGGTTAGTGTTTAGTTTCTCATGTCCTCGATATCGACGACTGTTTAACATTCCTTTCTGTTGTCCATTGCAGTATTACATATGTTCCGCATTTTGAACACCTGTTACGTCGCATATTTTGTTTTCAGCCAGAAGCTCTTCACGGCGTCCATCTTGTGCACGCCTCCTCTCGTCTCCACAAGTATTGCATCCTACATACACCCGAACACGATTATCTGATACTCTTTTACAATTCTTAAACTTCCCTCTATTGCCGAGCACGGGGTCCCGGGTTTGATTCCCAGCGGGGTCGTGAATTTTCAGGTGCCTCGAGATGACTGGGTGTTTGTGTTGTCCTCATAATTTCATTATCATTCATGAATGTGGCGAGTTTGGACTGAGAAAAGGTTGGGAATTTGTACGGGCGCTGATAACCGCGCAGTTGAGCGCCCCACTAACCAAACATCTATTGGCGATTTGACTATTCTTTGACACCTCTGAGTGTGCTGTATCAACTGAAAGCTTATTTTAGTCAAATTGTGAAATAAATTGGTTTCTCCCCAGTTCTGTTCTGTAATTTTTCATCAGCTATCCTAACTATCCTTGCAATATCCAATATTATTCTGAAGCACCTCGTTCCAAGGACTCCTATTCTCTTCTAGTCTGCACTGTCTGTCGCCCTCGTGATACTTCTGCAAAAGGCTATATTCAAGACAAACAGCTCCTGAAAAAAATTTTCTAACGCTTAAATTTATATTTGTCGTTTACATACGTCTGTTTTACAAAACATTATTCTCTTCCTATTGCAAGCTCGTATCTTATATTTGCTTTATTTATTTATCTACGCATTTATTACACGTGACAAGATCCAACCAAACTTTCTCAGTGTGTTAATAATAATAATAATAGTAATAACGACAGTATGTGTATGTCGAATTAAGAAATATCAGCCTTATTAACTTTATGCACGTTCCTCAATACCTTCTTGTCGAAGATGAATAGTCACATTAACAAAAACGTATAGCAACAGCAGGGGCAATCTAAAGAAGAAGTTGGATGTCCAGAGGAAGAGTGAGAAATAATAGAGTAAGACAAGCAGCAGAGATAGACAGGAGAAAACAAGGTTGAGAAAAGCATAGAGAGAGAAGCTAAGTCGATGATAAAAGATGAAGCTTTAACCTCCTCTTGATCGCTGAGTGGATTTGAATAAGACGCAGGTTACAAAGGTAGTTTGCTCCAGAGTCGCATGGCTGAAATGCAGTGGAAGATGGAGAAACATTTAGTGCTGTGCAGTCAAGATGTTCTGGTATTGCAGTTGCAGAATGATGATGGGTATATGATACGTGAAGAGAGGCACTGAGGACACCAATGGTTAAGAAACCGGTGAAGTGCACAGGTATCATGAAAATCAAGCCGCTTATCTTCTCATGACTAATAAAACGGAGTACAAAAAGGACTGATATGATCAAACATTCCAACGCTGCTCAAATATCTCACGCAAGCGTTCGTACTAGATTAGTCGCCTGGAGTTTTCACTATCTGTGCCTCGTTGAATTTCATCACAGTACTATAGTTTTGGCAGGACTAAAGACTAAACTAATTTTTGTTTAAAAAATTTTCTAAGGTTTTGAATTGCATGTAGGCAAGATAGAGATTTCCTGCAATCTGCAACAGTTTTGTTCTTGCCAAATTTATATGCTCGTCCAAGATTAGGGCAAAGCATTTGACTGATTTTTGAAACGTTAACTGAATATCACGGAGAACAATTTGAGGGGTTGTTTCACAAATGTTTCCGCTGATCGACTGTTTGTGAGATATGGGAATGATCTGTGACTTCTGAAGGTATTTGTGGACAACTGGTATCATCAGCATATAAGTGGCAGCTACTACAGTGAAACACAGGCGAAATATCATTGATATACAACGAGAAAAGCAATGGACCGAAGACACAATCCTGAGGGACTCCAGAGAGCACATCTTTCCTTGGCGACTTCTCTGATCCACAGATGACTCACTGACATCTGCTTGTGAGGTAGCGTCGAGCAAAAGTATTGCACTGTTTGAGAAATTCACCTGCTTCGCTCTAATAACTAGCGTATCGCAATCAACCTCATCAAAAGCTTTGCAGAAATCAAGCAGTGTTCAAATGGTCGCTTCACATTCGTCCTTGGCATGTTTTATATCACCAGTAGTTGATGTGCTATGGTGTTTTCGGAAACCTGACAGATATTTATCATGGATGTTATAAATTTTAAAGTAATCCCTGAGCTGTTCATTAACAATACACTCCAAGGCCTAAGATATTGTGGATAATACGCTGAACAGTCAATAGACAGTTGGTGATTTTGTGTGATTATTCTTGGGTACTGGTTGAATTAAGCCTTGCTTCCACTCGTGAGCTTGTGTACCATAAACAAGAGAGAAATTTAAGGTAGTTGTGAGAACTGGCTAACAGTATCGACAGCGTTTTTAATCATACTTATCCATGGTCAACTACTTTGCACCCTAAATAGTAGAACTCGTTTACTACTTTGACAAAGGCCTTCTCTGAACTTCATTTTATTTATTTCAACTGTATACAATTGTGTACTGTGTGCATTGTGTATTGAACCGGGGCCTAGAAACGACGGAGAGGCTTCGTCCCGCCGTAGTCCTCAGTGATTCACAACGCCACAAAAGGCCACAGAATCCACCTACCCCACCGCCGCCTCACACAAACCCAGGGTTATCGCATACAGTTACTCTAGTTCTACTTCTTTTAATGTTCGTCTTATAACCTATTTCGATGACATAACCCTTTTCTTTCAACTGATCTTCGAAGTCCTTTGCCATCTCTGATAATGTACAAGGGCGTGCCGAAAAGTAATGCCTCCAAATTTTGTATGTGACAAATTTTAAGGCTTTCTAAACAAAACAAACGTTATTAACATTCTACATCTTTATTCATCATCCGTACATATTTGCTGCTGTTTGTCGCTAAAGGGTTCCAAATTGTAGCGAGTAACATGACAGTGTGTAACGTAACTATGTCGGTGTGTGAGAAACAGGGCACTGTAATAGAGTTTCTAATCCGAAGAGTTCGTCGACGTATGGGGTACCGTTTCCTTGAGCATATCAGTGCATGACCATACACGAGCGCAGCGACATTTCCAACAACCGACATTTTGTGTTCACTGTCATCGATCATCTTCCATACAATCCCGACTTAGCCCCATCTGATTTTCTTCTGTTTGCAGAACTTAAAGAACATCTTGTCTTTGATAATGATCAACCGGCGCAAGTAGAGATGAAGTTTGTTGAACAAAGTTAAACACACTTTAGTGACGGTATCAACAAATGGGTGTCTCTCTAGGAGAAATGTGCTCGCCGTCAGGGTGACTGTGCCGAAAAATAAATATGTAGACATGAAGAATAAGGTTTTACAATATTAATAACGGTCGTTTTATTTAAAAACCTTTGGGAGGTTTTACTGAAAGAATTCGGAGACATTACTTTTCAGCACGCCCTCAATAAACGAGTCAACTAAAAGTAATATTAGTAGACTCTGACCTCATGTTTATAGTTTTGCATGCTGTGAGGAAGAGTGATGTTGAGAAAATTCGTGTTCAGATTGTTAAGTAAATGTTGGCACTGGTACATAATGTCCGAAAAAGGAACACCTTTCCAGAAATAATTTTAAGAATTTTATTTGCAGTTTACATTATATGGCATAATTAAACTTAACTTGACATTATAGAAAAGCGGCAAACGCCGAATGAACCAAACTGTTATCATCCAACTATCTGTTTCTAATACAAATCCTTGTTGACAACACAAAACACATGGATTTGGTTGCTTATTTGTTGATGTTCTGTTATTATTTGCAGATGTTGAGAATGTAATAGAATACTGAGCAGCATTTCATCCGGACTGGAAATGGAGCACGAAAGTAGCGGTGAGTCGCAAGACGCGAGACGGCTTCATCTGCATGAGCAGCATCGATCTCGCGGGATGGAGCCGTTGGAGGCGGCTGTGCACCCCATCTGTGGGCCGGCGCGCCAACTGCCGCCCCAAATAATTGCTGGGCCTGAATGGCGCTATCGTTAACTTGATAGCGGTTTACGGCGGCCAACGTGATAGCCGAGAGCCCTCCACGACCGCTGCGACACGCCGCTCTTTTTCGGATTACTCCAAAATGAACCCCCAGAGAAGGAAGGTTGTTTAACTTGCCCAAGGACATAATGGCAGTGTCCCTCTTTGTATACGGCTAGGAGGATGCCGTCCCCCCTCTTGCAGTAGCATCAACAAAAAACAACAGAACCTTAATCACACACATAGTTGATCATCCTCGTTATATGTTCTAGAAAGAACGACGATTAGTCACGGGGAAATATGTCTACGAGACTGCGAAATGAAATATCCGATCTAAGGTTTGGGAGGAGAATGCATAAAAACCGTTCTCAAACTGTTCTAGCTTTTGTGGGACTAACCAAAATCGATGCGGCCTCTTCTAGTACCATAAAATATTACTAGAGCATAGAATCAATTTCAAGCGTGATACGGCACGGGAAACTGATGTTAGTGGGATATACGCACGTCGGACAGAAATAAATCACTCTCCCCAAGAGAAATAGAAGAATAGCGTATAACACGAACTCTAACCTTGTTATTGTCCTAAATTCGGCCAGCAGTATGGGCTGTGAAGCGCAATTTCTGACTAGAGGACGGAGTTTTTGGTCCGGAGGACAGAGCATGTTATCTTGGATGGAAAGTAATCGACATATGCAGAAATAGCTTCAGAGGTGCCCCAGGAAAGACATAGGAACCTTGCTGCTCATGTCGTTTATTAATATTGCAGACAATATTAATAGTACCCTCAAATTTTTCGCCGATAAACTACTGAAGTACTGTGTGAAAAAAGTACACAAATATTTAGTCAGCTATTGGGAAGATTTTGAAGTCGTTCGAAGACTGGCCACTTCCTTTAATTATTCAGAGATGTAAAATTTTGCTCTTCTCGAAATGAAAAAATGTTGTATCTTGTGAGTACAACTTCGGCGAGCTAGGACTGAAATTGTTCAACTCATTCAAAGCAAGGGGTGAATGAAGGAAGATTAAGTTTTTAAGTCCCGTCGATATCGAAGTCATTACAGACGGGAATAAGTTAGGAAACCTTCAAGAATGGGCAAAGGGAATCGACAGTGCCCTTTCAAAGGGACCATCCCATCGCCTGGGGCGATTAAAGGAAATCACAGAAAACCTAAATCCGTATAGCTGGACGCTGATTTGAACTGTCGTCCTCCCGATTACGAATCGATTGTGCTAACTGTCGCGCCATTTCGCTGGGTAACTCATAAAAACACCTTGGTGTATTACAATGAAGGGCAGGACGAATGGTCATATTTTGTTTGACCCATAGGAGAGCATAACGGATGTGCTGAAAGAAATAAACTGTCAAATTATCCCGTGAAAGCGTACTTAGCAACTTTCAACAACTTCAAGTGACGAATTTAAGAATATGATGTAAGCCTCTACGTGTCGCTGCCGTAGGTATCGCGCAGACCAGATTAGACTAATTACGTCGCACACAGACTACCGTGCACTTCATAGTGATTTTCAGAATACAGATGTAGATTCAGGAGAGAACCATAAGTTCCTTCAGGTATGCCACATTCAGCTGAAATCACCCAGTCATCCCTAGGTCTCGTAGAGTTACTAAACCTCGGCGATAATGATCTCTACATTTCACCAGCCTTTTCGAATAGTCCAAGACATTTTCTATTGGATGGCGATTTGCTGCTTTGGAGGGCCAGTCGACGTTCGAAAGGAAGCCCCGAGAATGTGGATGTTGCCATAATGAAGTTATAGAAGTAAGGGAAGCATTTCTCAGTGACTGTGTGGAAATAAACATCCTGGTTCATGTGCACGGTACCTGATTGAGTGGATCCAAGTTATGATACGAGAAGCATTCCCAAAGATAACGGAAACACATCCTGTCTGAACTTAGGCACCCGGGGTCAACATCGAACTGGTCGTCGGTGCATTCGACTCCTTCCACCACACGAAAGAAGACAACATTGCGACTCGGTGGGCAACACGTGACATATCTACTAAGCTAGTGTCTTGTTTCTGTTGTTTCTGTTGTTTCTGTTTAAGACGTGCAGCATTGTTTCACTGTGAAAAAAGGCCTTTTTTGCGCTACCAAACTCCAAATGTCCATTGTCATCAGTTTCCCCCGTAATGATCACTTTGAATCTGGTTGCAATGGACTTGCATTCCCTGATAGCTTCTCTGATTCAACTAAATTTATGATCGAGCAGACAGGCAAGTCTTCTTCACGCAGTTCAGCTTCTTTCCGGGAGCATGTTCCACTGCAAACCAATAGGAAACATTGTACCCCAACACTCTTCACCAGTTTTCTTCGTACTAATGCTAAATTTCTTGATACTGCTAGATGATGAATAGGTACCATAAAAGTGACCGCAGGAGCTACAACGAATGTGTATGGAAACGTAATCATGCTTGAAAGTATGTTGCGACATGGTCACATCTTCGCCGTAGCTGAAGTACGGTTCGCGAATTCATTTACGATGATGCATAGTAGGCCACAAAACCAGCGTACACATTCCATTTATCCACGTCATTCAAAAAAGAACTTTTGGACTACGGAAATGTGAATGATCATATGCATCGTGTTATCCTGTAGTTATCATGCAAACGGAATTATGTGCAATTAAAGGAGGCTGAGAGGAATCAATTCTGGGATGCACTGTTTTTTACATGGGATTGAAATGGACTCCAGTCCTAATCATTATTCTTCCATGACGTCTGAGACAGTTATCGTTATACTGAAAAATCTGCACAATAACGAGTAATAAAAGTAGTGTGCCACTATCGGAAGAGATAAAATGTCATAAAAACCAGAATGGCTACAATGGTCTCAGAAAAGTTATTCTGTCGAGCATTTGTGAGATGCTTCGTCGGCGACTCGCCGGCCATTCTCCCCTTCTACGGATCATGTAAGTGTAGAGAAATGGTCTTTGAGGATAATGATCCCAGATGCGACTAAATGTATCAAACACTTGCTATGGCTGTTCTGTAACTTGCACTGCTGCTCTGCACCATCTTTTTCGTCAATGGAATTCTTACTTGCAGTACCCGAGAACAATAATTGAGTTCGCTGCAAATTTTATGTACAGGGTGTCAGTTAGTGAGTTATATGAAAAAAGCATAAATTAGTTACAAACAACGGCGTGCACACATTTCATTCAACATGTAAACGTCACTAAAGATATTCGGGTTTAAGATATGACATCTCGATATGCCTGTCATCATTGGCGATGATGTGGCGCAGACGAATAGCGAAATTCTGCGTGAATCGCTAAAGTGTCTGAACATTGATGCTGTCGATGAACTGCTGAATGGCTGTTTTAAGCTCAGTAATTGTTTTGGGGCTATTGCTAAACACCTTGTCTTTAATGTAGCCCACAAAAAGATGTCAGTCGTGTTCAGATCCGGAGAATATGGTGGCCAATCTATGTCCACGTCAGTGTCCTCTGGGTACCCCAGAGCCAGAATGCCGTCCCCGAAGTGTTCCTCCAGGACATCAAACACTTTCTTCATGTGGTCGAGATCTGTCTTGCATGAACCACATCTTGTCGAAATCAGGGTCACTTTGGGTAAAGGGGCTGAAACCATCTTTTAAAATCTTCACGTACCGTTCTGTAGTATCACTGCCATCAAAGAATATTGTAATGATTATTCCGTCACTGGACATTGTACACCACACAGTCACCCGTTGAGGGTGAAGAGACTTCTCGATCGCGAAACGCGGATTTTCAGTCCCCCAAATGCGCCAATTCTGCTTATTGACGAACCCCATCTAATGAAAGTGGACTTCTTCGCTAAACCAAATCATACTAATTCCTATCATGCCCCTCGGCCAACTGTGCAGTTTGAACGTCCTAACGCAAACCGTTCAGAAGTTACAACGATTTTATTTCATATAGTTCAATAACTGCCACCCTCTATGCATTCAAGCTGATACTCCACAGGCGTATTTAGGTTTGGGAAGCGTAACCTATTCATCTCTGCGGACGAAAATATGAATTATCAACGGATAAAATTCAATAATACTGTGTTCCAACCTATAGACATGTATGAGCCGAGCAAAAAAAGACAGGAGGAAGATTAGGGCTTAACGTCCCGTCGACGACGCTGTTTTAGAGACGGGGCAAAAGCTCGGACAGAGGGGGAAAGAAATCTGTCGTCCTTTTCAAAGAAACCATATGGGAATTCATCGTACCCTCCCCTTGCGCTACATGGTGACTTTCGGAGTGTAGATGTCAATGTAGAATCACACAGCACTTAAATCAAGATGAACGGAATGGAATTAAATAGCCGTTCTCCTGCATAATAGTCGAGTATCATATTGCTATACTATTTCACTCGCTATCAGCCGAACAAGTGATGCCAAAGACATTTTATGGTTCAATAGCTACAGTAGAGAGTTTCTACGGAAATAGTGAGACCTATATCACGTATTCAAACGAAGTCAAATCTTAGTTCATAATAACTGAACGACACAGAATGAATGTAAGGAGAAGAATGCGAGAAACTTTCAGTGAATTGGAAAGTAACATTCTTCCTACAGATCTGACGAATAATTCTTAGACCTTTGGTCCTGCACGAGGTCTGCGAACGGAACAAGGTTAGATGAAAATATACTTATTAGAGAAAGCATTAATAAAAGTAAAAGCGACATTGAACAGGTACGTACTGTATTTTCAGCATTAAGGAATTACTAATATCATAGTTCATTAGTGACCAAAGTAAACATAAAATAAACATAATCATTGCTCACGTATTAGAACTTGGGCCTGTTCCGACTGTCCGACTGGTGCTAACAAGGCAGTGCAATGAGCGATCAGTGATAGTGAGACATGTGACCAGAATGTCGCAAATCCCTCCTGTTGTTATTGCCAGGAGATGAATCCCTACGGCGCTGCTACTTCTTTATTCAGGCAGTTTTTCTTCTGGTATCACAAGGTCTAAATGGACCATGTACCAGACCTCTCCACCACCGAAGAAATCTTAGAAAATTCCGGGAATTGAACCTGTTGTGACTTGGCAAGACAGCCAAGCCACTAGGAGGTGAAGCCGAAAGGCACGCGTTTAAGCTCACGCAGGCTGGCGTGAGGTCTGGAACAGTTAAAGGATTTGAGTCTAGCAAATAAAGTACGTAGCTGTTGGAATACTTAACTTTAATCCATAATTGGTGAACATCGGTCTGACGGTACATGCATCACAAGATAAATAGCAATGGATAATGGCGCCTTGCTAGGTCGTAGCAAATGACGTAGCTGAAGGCTATGCTAACTATCGTCTCGGTAAATGAGGGCGTAATTTGTCAGTGAACTATCGCTAGCAAAGTCGGCTGTACAACTGGAGCGAGTGCTAGGACGTCTCTCTAGACCTGCCGTGTGGCTGCGCTCGGTCTGCAATCACTGACATTGGCGACACGCGGGTCCGACGTATACTAACGGACCGCGGCCGATTTAAAGGCTACCACCTAGCAAGTGTGGTGTCTGGCGGTGACACCACAGAACCAAAGTCCGTTCGCACTGGAAACAGAGACACTAACTTTTCTTTTTTGTTCTTTGTTCGTTGCATTTGGTCGTGTCGGACGTCACATGACACCCATTCGAGTTCATCGTTGATCCCTTCTCTCAGATTTTTAATTACAGAGGGCAGCCATCACTCTGACCAAACGCGCTGAGCTACCGTGCCGGCACGTTTCGGCTACGGTGGCTGTCTAATGACGAACGTAAATTTCTTAATTCATGTTCTTAATATAGGATTCATGATAAATCAGACAAATTGCTGGGATCTGAGCGAACAGAAAAAGTAGTGTAATAACATAAACATATATTTACTCGAGAAAGAACTCGAGATGAACCCGACCTGTACCAAAATAATTTTGGAGATTATTCAGGGATATTTTCAGTGTATTTTTCTATGAAGAACCTTTACTCAGCGGTGGCCTATTACGGAATAATAATGTAATTATGATTTATTCGGTTTCTTACACAAATTACATTTTCTTCCGTGAAACTGCTGTTATGTAGCAGGATAATTTTATTCTGTACGTCTGATTTTTTTAAAAGTTCTAGTCTTCGAACACTATGAACCTTCAACGCCCCAGCGCCACCGCAAAATTAAACATAGGTGGAAAGAACGGAGCTCAGCGACCCAAATAATTATTAAGTTACCACTGCGGGACAAGGAGCGTAGTCGTTACCACACTGGACTCGCATTCGGGAGGAAGACGGTTCAATCCCGCGGTCGGCCATCCTGATTTAGGTTTTCCGTGATTTCCCTAAATAGCTCCAGGCAAATTCTGGGATGGTTCCTGCGAAAGGGCATGGCTGACTTCTTCCCCGTTCCTCCCTAATCCGATGAGACCGATGAGCTTGCTGTTTCGTCCCTTCCCCCAAACAACACAGCCGCAAGAAGGAGCGCTGACGGGCCTGATAAGAGGGAAAATACCGGGTGATCAAAAAGTCAGTATAAATTTGAAAACTGAATAAATCACGGAATAATGTAGATAGAGAGGTACAAATTGACGCACGTGCTTGGAATGACATGGGGTTTTATTAGAACCAAAAAAATGCAAACGATCAAAAAATGTCCGATAGATGGCGCTTCATCTGATCAGAATAGCAATAATTAGCATAACAAAGTAAGACAAAGCAAAGATGACGTTCTTTACAGGAAATGCTCAATATGTCTACTATCATTCCTCAACAATAGCTGTAGTCGAGGAATAATGTTGTGAACAGCACTGTAAAGCATGTCCGGAGTTATGGCGAGGCATTGGCGTCGGATGTTGTCTTTCAGCATCCCTAGAGATGTCCGTTGATCACGATACACTTGCGACTTCAGGTAACCTCAAAGCCAATAATCGCACGGACTGAGGTCTGGGGACCTGGGAGGCCAAGCATGACGAAAGTGGCGGCTGAGCACACGATCATCACCAAACGACGCGCGCAAGAGATCTTTCACGTGTCTAGCAATATGGGGTCTATCGTCTAAACAACCCGTGGCTTCGAACTTCGAAATCATTCTCGCCACAGCTGCATTTGTCAACGGACCTTTACCCATTCGAATCCCCTTCCTATGACGATAGGATCGTAACGCTGAACTAGCACATTCCCCATTCGGATAATACAGCTTCACTAAAAGCAACTTTTCAGGTAACGTCAACATGCTGCGACTGCTGGCGCATATGATTCTATCTCTCATTACAGCTCCTTTTATACACGATTGTCATGCGCAGTCACTGACGTTTTGCTGCCCAGCGCCATCTGTCAGACATTTTGGTCCTATAAAACCTCATGTCATTCCAAGTATGTGTGTCAATTTTTACCTCTCTATCTACATTATCCGTGGTTTTTTAAGTTTTCAAATTTATACTGACTTTTTGATCACCTGGTATGCTCATACACCAAGAGCCACTAGTCCACAGAAGTGGGTTTGGCCTTTAAATAACGAGACTTTCGGAGCTCAAAAACACATTCAGCTCAGCTGCCATTCTGACCGTGCCACTAGAATCAGTGAGAATGATATTCTATTGAACTTCAGCGAAATCACAATAAACTGATTAATAATAGCCTGCCTGCTACCTGCTTGCTGACGTCAACACCGAGACGTAGCCGACTTGAGGCAGCTGTGGTCTGTCGTTGCTGCCTACTGGGGCTTCACCAATGAGAAGACTGGGGTGCGGTCAGTCATCCTCCTCTACTGGTTCGTCGTGAGTGATCTGTACTCTGCCATCGTCACCCGGCCAGGCGTGGTGCGTTTGCGCACCTCCTGGACGCCTAGTGAGCGTCTGCTGCAGTCTCAGTAGATCGAGTCTGCATGACCAGGGCCTAGTTCTCACTACAGCCGACATCCCGAACCACAGTTGGCAGTCTCCACCTTAGCGCGCTGACGGGCTGTATTCGAGAGCGGAGTCCGCACTGTGTGCGGAATGTCTGGGCAGGCGACGCCTCCTCACCCCCTCGCTACCACCAGCCCGGCACGCGGCTGTGGCACTGACTTGCGGGCCAACGTCACGTTACACTGACGCAGCACGCGCGGTTGTGCCAAGCCACCGACTGCTACTCTGAGAACAATTATAATCCTGTCCACTTTACACGATAAATGGTCGGTAAAGCAGATGCCAGATTGAGATTCATTGGAAGAATCCTAAGCAAATGCAATCCGAAATCAAAGGAAGTAGGTTACAGTACACTTGTTCGTCCACTGCTTCAATACTGCTCACCGGTCTGGGATCCGTACCAGATTGGGATGATAGAAGAGATAGAGAAGATCCAACGGAGAGCAGCGCGCTTCGTTACAGGATCATTTAGTAATCGCGGAAGCGTTACGGAGATGATAGATAAACTCCAGTTGAAGACTCTGCAAGAGAGACGCTCAGCAGCTCGGTACGGGCTTTTGTTGAAGTTTCGAGAACATACCTTCACTGAGGGGTCAAGCAGTATATTGCTCCCTCCTACGTATACCTCGCGAAGAGACCATGGGGATAAAATCGGAGAGATTAGATCCCACACAGAGGCATACCGACAATCCTTCTTTCCACGAACAATAAGAGACTGACTTACCCACACACTGTGCTCATCGTCCTGTTCACAACGTGATCACAGCTCCCCGGGTTGCAACAATATCTTCACAACAGTGAAGAAACCGATAATATGCAAAAAACCAAAACGCGCAACAAAAAATACAGAAGTAAAAGTACTGTGATGTGCTTGGAGAAGTGCATGGTAAATACTCTGCTGTGTTGCAATACATTATGTGAAAAAAATGGTTCAAATGGCTCTAAGCACTATGGGACTTCCCATCTGAGGTCATCAGTCCCCTAGACATAGAACTACTTGAACCTAACTAACCTATGGACATCACACACATTCATGCCTGAGGCAGGATTCGAACCTGCTATCGCAGCAGCCGCGTGCTTCCTGAAGTATCCGGTCATTCCCCAAAAACATGCCTTTTTCGTAATAGGTGCATTGTGTTGCCACCTACTGTCAGGTATAGGATATCAGCGACCTCAGTAGTCATTAGGCATCGTGAGAGAGCAGATTGGGGCGCTCCACGGAACTCACGGACTTCGAACGTGGTCAGGTGATAGGTTGTCACTTGTGTCATTCGTCTGTACGCGAGATTTCCACATCCCTAAACATCCCGGAGTCCACTGTTTCCGATGTGATAGTGAAGTGGAAACGTGAAGAGACACGTACAGCACAAAAGCGTACACGCCGGCCTCATCTGGTGACTGACAGAGACCGCCGATAGTTGAAGACGGTCGTAATGTGTAATAGGCAGACATCCAGCCAGACCATCACACAGGAATCCCAAACTGCATCATGACCCACTGCAAGTACTATGACAGTTAGGCGGGAGCTAAGAAACCTTGGATTGCATGGACGAGCGGCTGCTCATAAGCCACACATCACGACGGTAAATGTCAAACGTAGCCTCGCGTGGCGTAAGGAGCGTAAACATTGGACGACTGAACAGTGGGAAAATGTTGTGTTGAGTGACGAATCACGGTACACAATGTGGAGATCCAATGGCAGGGTGTGGGTATGGCTAATGACCGGTGAACGTCATCTGCCATCGTGCGTCGTGTCAACAGTAAAATTCGGAGGCGGTGGTATAGTGATGTGGTCGTGTTTTTCATGGAGGGGGGTTTCTACCCTTGTTGTTTTGCGTGGCACTATCACACCACAGGCCTACGTTAATGTTTAAAGCACTTTCTTGCTTCCCGCAGTTGAAGAGCAATTCGAGGATGGCCGTTGCATCTTTCAACACGATCGAGCACCTGTTCATAATGCACGGCCTGTGGCGGAGTGGTTACACGGCTTGCACAGAGTCCGGACCTGAATCGTATAGAACACCTTTGGTATGTTTTGGAACGACGACTTCGTGCCAGGCCTCACCGACCGACATCGATACCTCTCCTGAGTGCAGCACTCCGTGAAGAATGGGCTGACACTCCCCAAGAAACCTTCTGTTTGAACGTATGCCTGCGAGAGTGGAAGCTGTCATCATGGCTAAAGGTGGGCCAACACCATATTGAGTTCCATCATTACCGATGGAGGGCGCCACGAACTTGTAAGTCATTTTCAACCAGGTATCCGGATACTTTTGATCACACAGTGTATATGGTATATGGCATCTTTTCTGGTTAAATAGCATGCATGACATGTCAAGTCATGACAATATTTTTCCACTGTGAAGATGGTCAATGATCGACCAGGTTGTGAATAAATGTATTGTAAGATAGCACAGTGTTTATCATGGATTTCTCCGACTACATTGATGCTGACATGAAAAAAAAAAGATCTACTGTGATGTAGTTGCTGGCGTAGCGGGAAGATCCAAGTATTGTGTTGTCGTGTCGCTCCTCCAAAAATTGTTCAAAAATGGCTCTGAGCACAAGGGGACTTAATATCTATGGCCATCAGTCCCCTAGAACTGAGAACTACTTAAACCTAACTAACCTAAGGACATCACACAACACCCAGTCATCACGAGGCAGAGAAAATCTCTGACCCCGCCGGGAATCGAACCCGGGAACCCGTGCGTGGGAAGCGAGAAAGCTACCACACGACCACGAGCTGCGGACTGTTGCTCCTCCATTTAATTCAGTGAACCCATAGACGAGATGTACACTATCTGATCAAAAGTGTTCGGACACGCCTATTTAGCGGCAACTTGAACACTATAAATCAGGATAGGCGTTCCCGCCAGTGTTAAAGAGGGCGGGGGAGTGTTGTGTTGTCAGCCGGCCGAAGTGGCCGTGCGGTTAAAGGCGCTGCAGTCTGGAACCGCAAGACCGCTACGGTCGCAGGTTCGAATCCTGCCTCGGGCATGGATGTTTGTGATGTCCTTAGGTTAGTTAGGTTTAACTAGTTCTAAGTTCTAGGGGACTAATGACCTCAGCAGTTGAGTCCCATAGTGCTCAGAGCCATTTGAACCATTTTTTGTTGTGTTGTCAGTAGAGACCCGCTAGCAGCAGAATGGATTGGTCAGGGTATCTCAGCAACTTCCAACGTGGGCTAGTCATTGGATGTCACCAAAGAAACAGATCTATCAGGGACATGTCAGCCCTTCTAAAGCTGCCCAAGTTGACTGTTAGCGACGTAAGTGCGAAATGGAAATGCGAATGGACAACCACAGCTAATTCAAGACCAGATCTCATGTACTGTGTGATAGCTACCGTGGAGCATTACGGAGAGTGGTTGTAAAAATGGCGTGAAATCAGTGGAAGAAATCACTCGAGAGTTCGAAAGTGCTGCCAGCAGTCCAGCAAACACAGTGACTGTGCGTAAAGAGTTGAAAAGAATGCGAGGCAATGGTCAAGCAGCTCCTAGTGAGTTACACATTTCTGTACTCAGAGCTAAGCGACGCTTGATGGGGTATAATGAACTACGCCCACTGTGCAGTGGATATCTGGGAACGAGTGAATTGGAGCGATGAATCACGCTATACTCTATGGCAATCCGGTGCAATCGACTGGGTTTCGAAGATTCCTGGAGAACGTTACCTTCCATTATGTGGATTGCCAACAATGAAGTACAGAGAAAATGGTATTACACTATGAGAGTCGTTAGGGTGTGGTACTCTTACTACACTTAGGAAAATGCTAAATGATGAAGGGTATGAACACATTTTACACCATTTTCTACTGGGTACCTTGGAGACGATATGTGTGTATCAGCATGACAATGCTTCGTATCGTATATCAGCATCTGTGAGGCAATGGTTTGTGGACAGTAGCGTTCCTGAAATAGACTGGCCGGCACAGGGTAAGACCTGAACCCAAAATAACACCTTTAGGATCAGTTAGAACATCTACTTCCCTCCCGACCCCAGTGTCCAACATAGTTGCGTTCTCTGGTTTCTACTTTTGAGGAAGAATGGGATGCCATTCCTCCACAGACATGCAGATACCTCACTGAATGCATCCCCAACAGAGTTCAAACCGTCATAAAGGCCAAGCATGGACACACCCCATCTCAATATCCACTAATGGGCATCCGGTTGCTTCTGATCAGTCAGTGTATATTGGCCAAATCTTCATCATCAAACCCATCCATATTCATTTGTATCATTGTTGACGTGCAAGAAACACTGCTCGAAAATCAAACCCGAGAAGCAAGATTGAGTGCTTGACGGGAAGTGGGCGCTACTGTTTTCAAAATCTAGTACAGTGAGTATACAAATAAAGTAAGTGGAAACATTGAGTATAGATAAACAGATACTAAATGAAAAGCGTTTTGCTGTGAATAAGACAATGCGCCAAGCCTTCAGGAACTACCACAGCACAATATTATAGCAAAATCTCTCTAGAGGGCCGAAGTGGCCGAGCGGTTCTAGGCGCTACAGTCTGGAGCCGCGCGACCGCTACGGTCGCAGGTTCGAATCCTGCTTCGGGCATGGATGTGTGTGATGTCCTTAGGTTGGTTAGGTTTAAGTAGATCTAAGTTCTAGGGGACTGATGACCTCCGAAGTTAAGTCGCATAGTGTTCAGAGCCATTTGAACCATTTGAACCAAAATCTCTCTCACAAGATAAATAGGAATTCTGGTCATGTGTAGTGGCTGTTAGTGGCACCAATGTTCGAGTACAGCCAGTCATGGACGAGACAGGAAAACAAAAATGCTGATCTCAGTTTTCAAATGTTCCTTTACAAAGAAAAATCCATGAGACTTGTCGTAATTGAATTCCTAGACTGCTGCAAGGATGAGCAAAACATATATTAGTGTCAGTGGCGCTACCAAATAGCGGAAACTGAAACTGAATAAACTCCAGCGGCCGATGGAATCCCTGTCCAATTCTATAGCGATTATGTCTCTGGGTTATCCCCTCTTTTCACAATAACCCACTGTCGATACTTGAAACATAAAACGGTGACCAGTTGTTGAAAGGAAGAAGGGTAGCACACGTGTTCCACAAATGGACCATCCAATATGCTTGACATCCATTTGTTGTAAAATATTATAACATAATGTGCACTCAAATGTAATGAGTTATCTCGAAGAGAATGGCGTCCTCCATGACAGCTTTCCAAGGATTCTGAAAACAATGATCACTCGAAACCTAACTTTTACTTTTTTAACATGTCGTCCTTAAAGCCATTGGTCAAGTGTTTTTGGTAGATTCAGTAATTTTTGGACTTCGGAAACGCTTTTGAATCAATATCACAACTGAGCATATTATCGAAATTACTATGGCACGGGATGTAAGGCTAAATTCGTGACTGGATTGAGCATTTCTTAGTGGAGAGAACGCAACATGGATGGAGAGTCATCGACAGATGTAGTAGTAGCTTCAGGTGTGCCTCATGGAAGTGCGTTGGGAAACTTCCTTCTGATGTTGTATATTGATGACCATGCAGACAACATTAATAGTAACCTCAGAGTTTTTGCAGATGATGCAGTTATCCGTAATGAAGTACTGTCTGATAAAAGCTCCACAAATATTCAACCAGATCTTCATAAGGTTTCGAGGTAGTCCAAAAATTAACGTCTTGCTTTAAATGTCCAGAAATATAAAATCTTACGCTTTACAGAGCGAAAAAATGTAGTGACCTACGAGCACAATATTGATGAGAGACATCTTCAATGGATCAACTCACACAAATACCTGGTTGTAACAATTTATAGCGCCACTAAATGAAATAATTCCATAGGTTCAGTCGTAGGTAAACCAGGTGTCACACTTTGGTTTATTGGTAAAATACGAGGGAAATATAATCAGTCTACAAAAGAGACTGCTAACAAAACACTCGTCCGATTCATTTTAGAATTTTACTCAATTGTTACTCAATTGTGTAGGACCCGTGCCAAATAGGACTAACAGAAAACGTCGAACGTACACAATAAAGAGCCGAAAAAGTAGTCACAGGTTTCCAAAGTACTCAGAAGAATTCGTGGATCAGCTTGAAAATTTTGTCGGTGGCGTTCGGTTTCACTCTGTATATTTACAAAAGCAGCTAACTGTATTTATTAGACGGTACATGTCGTCTTTCTGCTTTGTTCTATGCGCTTGTCTTTCTAAGGTGAAGCAACGAAAAAAATGCATTTCTCACCCTGAATGGAATTGACACTTTCAGTATTAAAGCAGTTTTCAATCACAAAACGTGAGCTACTGATATTCTTACTTATGACATGCGTAGGCCTTTGCTTTGTCCAGGTATTGTAAAATAAAAATAATTTTCATTTTCAAAAATTAGATCTCTTTAGTGGCACAACAACCGAAGAAAAGGCATCAGCTTCTCATGCCCTACGTGATGAAATCAAAGCAACCAATAAAATAGAGATTAATAAATTACAAAAGAACAAAACTACTACTCTAGTCTGAGTGAAAATGGTGAGAGAAGTTTATCTTCAGATTCAAAATATGTCGAGGTTATATACACTTACCTATTAAGCGACTCAGCAGCCTTATCGCGAGCTGCATGTTGAATATTCCTCAGCATGTAGCCATGCGAGGTATTAATTCGTGAAGGACTATGAAATTCGTCTTCTCTCTCGATTCCGTTTCACATTTCCTGGTGAAAAGGAAGGAAGATTAGGCTTAAGAGTCCCGTTAACGAGAAGGTCGTTAGAGACGGAGCAGGACTTAGAATGAGTAATGTGATCAGCTGGGCCCTTTAAATGGAACCGTTCCGGCACTTGCGGTTTGGGATTCAGGGCCATGACTGAACGAGATAGCGGATGGGGGATTTGTACATTGGTTCCCTATTATGCTTTTGTAGGGAAAATTTTGGTCGTATCCATTGTGAAAACTTAACGTTTCGCGGCTATGTCACACTACGACAGCATGTTTTCTCGTTTCTGATCGTTTGAGAGTCTTGAACTGTGTTATTGAATTCTGTGAGACAATTACTCCAGTTCCTTCGCAACAGTAGAATGAGGAACGAAGTGAATGCAAATTTTTAGTGTGCACGCTTCTTCTGTAGCAACGTTTTAAACGCTTGTGATACTTGAATACATCGTAGAAAATGTCACAGCACAACAAAATAAAGACAGAGAGCGCTGTTGCCTTTAAACCAATGGCGTCATCCTGTCAAGGCAAATCAGTTAAACAAGTTTTAAAGCTCCCTACGCACGGAACAGCGAGATGGACGAAACCAACTAACCCCACAATCCGATCCAGAACTTTGCGCAGTGGCTACCGACCATTGTTTCGCCTCATTGAACGGTAGAATTTGAGTAGCACATCGCTTGCAGATCGCTCATTCTGTCGTTAACCATGACGTGAAGACTACCAGTCCCAAGAATTTTTGAACAAGCTCCGTATTTCAAGCACAACGATGTATAAGCCTACGCATCATGTGAGCACAAAAGCTAAGTTTTGTAAACTGGAGGCATTACTACATTCATTCAAAATAATATTCTCGTCTCGACACGGTAAACGATGTGTTGTTGTGATACTTAGCCAAGTAGCGGCTATGCCGCTTTCGATACGCTCGCTCCTCTGCTGCCATAAATGTGCGAGGAGTAATGCTCTTGCGTTATGCGTTATTGCAGCGCACTGGCTACGAAGAGGTAGCGGAAAGCTGTGGCCCGAAACTGCCCGCAGAGAAGTATGGCCTTCGCGAAGGTAACGGTCTACTGTGAAGGCTGCCGCTGCCGCAGCCGCCACTGATCGTCATTAATCATCGCCGAGTATTCCGCTCCACTCTTGTTTCTCAGCTGAATAACTTGTTAAAGAACCGTATTCGATTAGCGCGTGAATAGCGGGAAACTGGTTTTAACGGCGCTAGGTAGACCGAACGGTGGAATTCTCAGATAGGTTTCTAAAATGCGCACGTTGCCTTTCTTCAGTCCTAAATTAGCACCATGTCAATATAATATACAGGTTTATATTCCTGCAGCTTTTGTTACATTTATGACTGAGTTCGACAGTGACATCTTTGTTTATCATTAAAGATTTCGCCTAGGAAAATCGTCTGCGCAGAGTGCTCAAAAGTTTTATCCCACTGTACATTTTCGAACAACAAATCTGGGGAAATCGAACGTATACAGAGAACGGCCCCACAGAGATCGCACTGACCAAATTAGGCAAATAATAGCTCGAACAGAGGCGTAGGAACAGACGTTCATCCCACTTTCCACCAGTGAACAGAACGGGAAGAAACCCTGAAGGTAACTATAAAATGTATCCTCTGCTAGCCGGCCGCTGTGGCCGAGCGGCTCTAGGCGCTTCAGTCTGGAACCGCGCAACCGCTACGCTCGCAGGTTCGAATCCTGCCTCGGGCATGGATGTGTGTGATGTCCTTAGGTTAGTTAGGTTTCAGTAGTTCTGAGTTCTAGGGGACTGATGACCTCAGATGTTAAGTCTCATAGTGAGCAGAGCCATTTGTACCATTTTTGAACCCTCTGCTACTCACAGATTGTAGGTGTAGATAACCGTAAAAATTGTCACAGCATAACTGAAAAAAAAAACATATACTTACGCCTCACACGGCCAATCGCGATACAATGCATGCACTTTGTTTTATGTACAGTACACTTTACCGACAAAGACAGTGGGACGACACATGCAGACAACTAAACTACAGGGAAGGAGGCGATTTCTGCCAGCGCTTTAAAACGCTAACGAGGCAACGACAGTCAATCAACACCACATTAAAAGTGGATAACGAGCCAACAACAGACAAAGCAGAACAAGCCGAGACGTTCAGACAAACCCTACAACAAGCATACGCCTTTCCACAAGTCGTTAAATTCGACGACAGCTTCAGACAACATAACAGAGACAGTAGACGAAAACACACTGACAGCAGTAATCACCGACACAGAAATCATAAACGCAATCCACTCAGGACGTAACACAGCCCCAGACAGAATGACATAAAACTAAGACGTCTCAAAAAGCCCCTGCCCACCTCCTAGCACCCATCCTCTCCCTCGTCTGCAACTAGTCCCGACTAACGAAACATTACCGACCGTTTCAAAAATTTACAAAACAATAACGATTGCAGAACCTGACAAATCAAAGACTGAACCGCGATCCTACTGACCGATATCCCTACTCAACCCCGTAGGAAAAAACATACGAACGAATACTAACTGACCGCATAAAAACGTACATAGAACGCAAGGGAATACATCCCTTGCCACAGTCAGGTTTCTGACAAAGTCATTCGACCAACGACCCGACCGACAGAATAACGAAAGGATTCAACAGAGGGCACTGCACACTCGCAGTCTTCTTTGACATAGAGGGTGTTTTCGACAAGCTCTGGCACACCGGACTACTGTACAAGCTAAACCAGTTGGGCCTCCCGACCAAATTTGGACGATTAATACAGGCGTCACCAACAGGAACTGCAAGGTATATGTCGGCGGTGCGTCCTCCCAAGAATTCATACCTCAAGCAGCAGTACCAAAACAGGGCATCTGGTTCCCGCTACTGTATGTGCTTTTCAGGGCTGACGTACCAGCAGCAACAACCCCTTCAGAAACAGTAGGACTCTAGGCTGACAACGCTACCTACTGGTGTACAGAACAACCATACAACGAAAGACAGAGACCCACCTACGACGACTAGAAAACTGGATGGTTAAGTGGAGAATCCGTCCAAACCCAAATGGTTCTATTCAGAAACAGACACCTGACTACAGACTGACAACACAATACAGACGACAGACAACTGACGCTATGGTACACACAACTGAGACTCAGTAATACCGCTAGGTGTCTAGGAGTGTTCCTAGACAAGTAAATAAACTGGAAAACGCACCTAACGTACCTGCTAAACAAGACAAGGAAAAGAAAAATTTAATCAGACGAGTCCAAGAATGATTCCACGGATGTGACGACCAATCCGCAATTCACACATACAAGGTGTACGTTAGACCCGTGGTAGAATACGCTGCAGCCCTCTTAGGGGGCATACGTAAACCTGTAGCGGAACGACTTTACTCGAGCGAAAGGTGACTTTTACGTGGCATCTCCCATATATGATCGGATGTCATTGTAACTTCCGACACGTACTTACCATCGGCGGGTATGTAAATGTTGGGATGGAAATCGCTTTGATAGGTAGAACATCCAACAGAGTGCACTGGTAGCAACACTTATCATGGACAACAGTAATAACTATTGTATGGAAACATATTTGAAGATAACACTGGTCACGGGAATATTGTGGTTAGGACATTTAAAAGGGGGAACCAATTTCCTGACCCGATGATTTACGCTACAACACACAGATGATCAAGTCAAGAAACATTGTCTTGGTGAACACCTTAACACATCTCTGTAACCGAGATGAGCAACGCATGGTTGTGAGGCAGTGTTCGAGTCACGAGTAGCCGGTGCGAATTCTGGTGGTGGAATAAAGATTCACCATAAGAATTTGACCGTCAATGAGAGGATTAATAGTCTTAGCTAAAAGTTCCTGATTACGAGGCCTTGCGTCAATGACCTAGGTTAAATTCCAAACCTCGTAACAGCATTTCGTAGAGTGAGGGCAAGTGATATTCCTGATGGTGACACTGATAAGCGTTTCTGCAAACAATGAAAACCCTGATTCTACATGATCGGATGATAATTAATCACCGTCCTCCGAATGTGAGTATGCTTGCATGTTAGCATTTGCGTTGTTTGTACATAGTCCAGATTCCGTGTTACCAGTTACACTAGGGGCAATGCTAAGCGTGTGGACAGGACGAGGAACAAACTTCTACATTTTTTAAAAAGAAAAATCTAAGCATAATTTCATTACACATTTTTCACTGCAAAACAGCTGTGTGTGTGTGTGCGTGAGAGAGAGAGAGAGAGAGAGTGTTATGTGTGTATCTTTTCTCCATAAATATATACGAGACAAGCTGCTACGACCAACTGTTTAATAGCGTGTTAGTCCAGCTTTGGAACGCAATACAACACCAACTCTGCCACCAACTCTGCGTGACATGGATTCGACACATTCTTTGCAGCTTTCCCGAGGTAATTGTAACCGGATATTTAGACACAGCTCACGCAGTTCCCATTATTTACGGACCAGTGGCTTGAAAGCGCTGAGCTGGCGATGCGTTCTATCGATTTCAGTTCAGGCGAATTCGGTGACCAAGACATCAACATGAGTTCACTATCATGCACATCAAACTACTGTAGTACGAGTCTGGTCTTATGACACAGATAGTTTCATCTCCATCTAAATGGTATTCAGCAAGTCACCTAACGATATGCGGCGCAGGAGACTTATGGCATCAGTAGCTGATCCTCGCTTCCCTGTTGCACTCGCGAATAACGCGTGTGAAGAATGATTGTCGGTAAGCTGCTGCATCAGCTCTAATTTTTAGAATATTCTCGTCACATAATTTTCGTGATAAAAGTTTGAGGGAATAATATGTTGTCCACTCTCTCTCTCGAGGATGAGGTTAGTGTTTAACATCCCGTCGACAAAAAGATCATTAGAGACGGATCACAAGCTCGAATTAGTGAAGGATGGAGAAGAAAATCGGCCGTGCCCTTTCAAAGGAAATATTCCGGTATTTGCCTTAAGCAGTTTAGAGAAATCACGGATACTGGATACTGGACGCTGGTTTGAACAGTCGTCCTCCCAAATAAGAGTACAGTGTGCTAAGCACTGGTCTTCCTCTCCCGGTTCCTCTGTCGGTATTTCAGTAGTAAACATCTGCATTATGAACGATGCACAACGCCTCTCTTGTAACGCCTGCCAATGGAGTTTGCTGACAAGAGAAACTCCTCATTGCACCCCCCTCAGATATAGTGGTGAGGCGGGCCAGTGGATAGCCCATAAAAAACTGAACACAGATCAAGCATGAGAACAGGGAAGGTTTACTGAACTGCGAAAAAAGAAGCAAAACAGAAACTGTGAACGATCCAAGTCAAGATATGCAAGACCGGGGTAAGCTAAATAGCCACGACATCCTGGTTGTTTGGTCACGGTGTTGGATTGCCATGCCGGAGATCCGTGTTTAAAACTCCCTTAAATTTTTTCAAAAAATTATGAACTGTCCATACGGCCATTGACGCGTCTGTGCGGAACATTCAAATTTGTGTCTGTATCGTGGTGCGTTTGCGGCGTCGAGGAGTAAGAAAGGGACCTCCAGACGTACGTACCTCCTATTTATTCTACACCATTTTGTGGCTCTTGCCTCCCGTTTTGAACGTTTTTCCTCCTGAATTCCTTTGGTGTAACGTAGTTTACACTCTTTTGCTTGTTTTCATTTCTGTGAGAGGTCTATGCAGCATCTCACCTGATGTCACTTTTTATCACATTTACTTGCAATGGTAATATATTTTTAATACGTGACTCATAGTCTATAACCAATGTATAGTATGGCAAGTGCCAAAACTGTGGAAGAAGAACAGACACGTCAATAACTTGACGGATAGTTCATAATATTGTGAAAAAATATGTGTGAGGTTACGAAGGATCTCGCGCTTTGCAATCCAACGCCGTCACTACACAACCACGATGCCATGGCTGTTCAGCTTCGCTCAGTGCTGCTTATGTTGAGCAAGGGCTATTCACGGTTTCCACTTTGTTTCTTTTTTCACAGTTCAGTACACATTCTTCCTGTTTTCGTGCTTGATCTGTGTTCAGTTTTTGATGGACTATTCGCTGAGCCATTTTACCACTAAATCTGAGAGGGGTGACACAGGGAGTTTCCCTCGTGACCATCTCTCTAACGTTTACGCACCGAGTAAACGAACCCGCGAAGAAACGCAACGTTCTTCTTTGGATCTTCCCCAACTCATCTCTCAGTCCTACCTGGTAAGGGTCCCAGATTGATGAGCAATATTCAAGAAACGGTCGAAAAAGCACCTTGTAATCCACTTACTTCGTGTATGAGCTACATTTCCTCAAGGTTCTTCCTATGAATTTCCGTCTGGCACGGCTTTTCCTAAATTTGTTTGATGTGGTCATCACATTTAAGGTCGTTCTGGATAGTTACTTCTAGATATTTTACGGTGGCCACTGTTTCCAGCAATTAGTCATTAGTAGTATAGTTGAACTGCAATCCATTTATTTTATTGGGTATGCGCAGTATGTGACATTTATGTACGTTCGGGTCAACTGCCAGACCCTTCACCATTCTTCAGTCTTATGCAAATATATAGGGGAACCATAGCTACGAGTGTGCAGTTAAGAAATAAACGTAGTCATCTGGGTTATTATCAACAGAAAAACAAAATCATTTTAGCTTTAAATCTATTAACACAAAACCTACGTGTTCAAACAACTACAGAAACAGAGTGGTAATGCTTTTATTGAAGTTTTCAAAAATACAAACAAATGGGAAATGCGCACTCTTTCGTTCCCTGCGCTTAAGAGCATGCGAAACATGCCCAAAGAGTAGGCATTTAGCAAATGTCACAAATGAACGCAGTAGCAGCCTTAAATGAAGAGCCAAGTTCGTGCCTCCATCTCCCACACTTAATGCACTGGATCCAGTTATCTGAAAACGCCAAAATCTATGTTTTCTGCTCACAGCTTTCAGTCTCTTCCCTAAATCAGACTTCTTCGTACCAAGTGCTGTGGCAACCTATGTCTGCTCTCTCCATTTACTATTCTTTGTCTAGCCTCACCGAGCAGCTCTTCAGTTGAGATGAGTTTCCTGTCCGATTACCGTATTTAATCTGATGTCATTCAGAGACAAAACCTATCCTTATAACTCCACAACGCAGTTAAGAGGTACAAATTGTCAGTTATACCCTAAAGAGAGGCTGAGCGAGGTGGCGCAGTGGTTAGCACACTGGACTCGCATTCGGGAGGACGACGCCTGAAACCTGCTTCCGGATATCCTGATTTAGGATTTCCGTAATTTCCCTAAATCGCTTCAGACAAATGCCAGGATTGTTCCTTTGAAAGGGCACGGCCGACTTCCTTCTCCATTCTTCCCTAATCCGATGGGACCGATGACCTCGCTGTCTGCTCCCTCCCCCCACATCAACTAACCAACCCTAAAGAGAACGCACACACTCTTTCGGGACGTTAAATGATCGCTTTTTAGTACAGAAACAATGATTCCAAGGGAAGTTAACAGACGGCAGCACACGTCAAATTTGCAAAAAGTATGGACGCAATATGGTAGATTGCAAGCCAGCCTTTCAAAATGCAATCAAGAATTAAAGGCTGTTGCTCGTGTATTCTTTGTATAACGTATGTAAGAGAGTAACGTAACTACACCAAGAAAGCTGAAAAGTGATTCTTATCTTTTCCACTTCCGAAACACAGAATTTCTTCACGTAATTTCTACGAGGTGTTTTTGATAACACTCTTCGTCAGTGACGAGCTGGTCAGTTTAGTCAACTGCCAGTAATACAATTTGCGCTCTCTTTGGGACTGCGCACCCTTTGGTACAGTTGCCCTACAGTTTTCTGGCTATTTGTCGAACACTGGCCTTGATACTTTCTTACAGACAACCGCATCATCTGAGAACAATCTTAAAGCGCTTCCTACGCTTTCTACTGTATTCTGCAAGAAGATGCCATCGCCTTCGTGGAGGACATCAGTGGATGAAGATGGATCGAGAGGGTTGTATGGGCGCACGACGTCAAGGTCTTCAGCGCCCGCTCAGTAACAGATTGAGACGGGTGTCAAGAAAATACTCAGAACAGTAAAATAAAACAGAACGTAAAACACAGGTAACAAGGTTTGATAAATATGTGCCTACCCACACCGAATCGTGGGACGAAGCATGTCATCAGCAGTAAAACATGGACAACACAGGAAGAAAATGGTAGAGGGAGCTAAAACAATATAGCAGATGGAAGTGGCTGGCTGATCGCAAGGAAAAAAGGGAGGAGCCAGCCACTCTGCAATACACTAAAACCACCAGCCTAAAAGTTTAGGCCAGAGTCCAGATACATCACAAACTTTAAAACCCTAGACACACACGTCTCATCGTTAGCTAAAGCCCAAGGCAGATCCCCATCAACTTGTGTTTCTGCCCTTGCATCACGGTATAAAATGCAGTCTGTTAAAATGTGCCTAACAGAGATGTGCACACCACAAAAAATGGCTCTGAGCACTATGGGACTTAACTTCTGAGGCCATCAGTCCCCTAGAACTTAGAACTACTTAAACCCAACTAACCTAAGGACATCACACACATCCATGCCCGAGGCAGGATTCGAACCTGCGACCGTAGCGGTCGCACAGCACCAGACTGCACCGCCTAGAACCGCTCGGCCACTCCGGCCGGCTGGTGTAACAAGAAACGTTATTAATCCGACCAGGTGATCGACCGATATCTCTAGGGATGCTGAAAGACAACATCCGACGCCAATGCCTCACCATAACTCCGGAAGTGCTTTACAGTGCTGTTCACAACATTATTCCTCGACTACAGCTATTGTTGAGGTTCTAAGCGCTGCAGTCTGCAGCCGAGCGACCGCTACGGTCGCAGGTTCGAATCCTGCCTCGGGCATGGATGTGTGTGATGTCCTTAGGTTAGTCAGGTTTAATTAGTTCTAAGTTCTAGGCTACTGATGACCTCAGAAGTTAAGTCGCATAGTGCTCAGAGCCATTTGAACCATTTGAACCACAGATCGCCGCATAACCTACTTTACAGAGCGGCCAAGCCTCCGACCTTGACGTTCTGTGATACAGTGTGGACTTCCAACATCTAGTCGCCCATCGTTGTTTCGGCGACCAGCCTAGCCGTTTCGAGATGCTCACTCCCAGGTGTCAGTCCTTACAAAACTCACATCATCGGAGTCGCTGATGCCAGAGGAATTCCTCATTTGCGGCACATATCATCCTTGGAATGATCTATTCATTTCTGCTTCACTCAAGCAAGATATTTCACAGTTCCCCTGACAGGCTCCTAGCAGTTGTAGAAGACATAACAGATAAAGTTTTGACGAGGAACCGTACCGCTCGGACATAAGTTCGAAGATGAGATCACTTTCAAACCTCTCGCTTCAGCGTATGGTACATAATGGCAGAGCTGCACAATGTATGTACCGAGAACGTTTTCCGAATCAGTGCAATCCGTCATACACCATTTTCGTCCTAGTACAACAATAGTTACGAGAAACTGACACCTTCGCAATTAGGAGGGTTGACTAACGTGCTCCACGGACGCGCACCATGTTTTGGGGAACTTATATATGAAAGCATGCGTCGCAGATACACATTGTGCAACGGACAGCACTGTTGCCACGTGAAACAGCTCCTGTAGAGCACACACGTCAGAGCTCATGGTCTCAGCTGTGTGTGTACCGTGAGGTCGGAGATTTAGAAGTGGTCCGATCCTCAAATTTATTTTATACCCTAGCGGCACACTTTCGGGTATGGGTTCCTCATGTAAATTTTATCTATTGCGTCCCCACTAAAACACTTAGAAGTTTGTTATATGTTTCTGTATCTCCCTGTAAACTTTCTTTGTCGCCCAAGGCTATCAGTCGGCATTCAATCTCGCAGTGAGCAGTGGCCATGTTTACATTTTTGTTTAACTATACAGGGTGAACATTAATAAAACCGTCAAACTGCATGGACGGATTCCTGACTGAAAATTGAGGGAAAAAGATTCTACGAACATGTGTCCGGAAATGCATCGTCGCCACAGAAGACAGCACTGACGAATGAATGTTCCTCGGACCACGTGCAGTGTGATCCTTGAGTGTTGAAAGCTGAGTGTGTAACGCAGCATACTTTAAGCAGCAGAATGATCTGGTATTCATGTCAAGAGCATGCCAAGATGACGTTTGTGTACAATAAACATATGCGAACGATCGAGAGGCAGCAAGGCTATATCGAAACAAGTACCCTCACATACATCAACCACATCACAAAATACTTCAAGCTCTTTTTCGGTGCTTGTCCTATCACGGGTCACACCATGTTGGCGGGCCACTTGCCTAGAGCTTGTACTTCTTTTCATTCCAATACCCTGTAGAACTCGATCCTCCAATCCGCCACCTCCCTGCACTTTCGTCTGTTTCAAAGGATCCATGGTCACACAAACGCCCAAAAAGGGTTTGAAATGTTGTGTAATGTGGTTAGCGCCTGTGAGGGTACTTGTTTTAGTATAACCGTGCTGCCTCTCGACCGTTTCCATCTGCTTGGTCGTACACAAACACCATCTCAGCTACTTCCCAACATGAACACCGGACCATTCTGCTGCTTAGAGTAAGCTGCGTCAGCCACACAGCCTGCAACACACAAGGAGCACACAGTACGTGGTCAGAGGAACTTCTTTCGTCTCAGCGCCATCTACCGTGGCAACGATCCATTTCCGGACACATGTGTCCAGGACCTTTTTTCCTCCATTTTGAGTCAGCAATCCGTCCCTGCAGTTTGTCGGTTTATTAATGTTCACCCTGTATGCTTTAGTGACATACAGATGAACAAGGAACGCCCAAGGATAGTAAAGCTTCAACTAAAATTTGCCTTTATCTTACGTGTGATATTAAATAATAACGTATTCGTAACTAAAAACACTGTGAAATTCGGTTATATCTCTGCTACTTGGAGAGTACTGTATGCAAGAATTCTCTTCAAACATGACCCTTGGGGTCCGTATGACACAAAACTAATATGGTCGTTTCTTATTCAGATGATATCAAAACCCAACACCAGAAAGTCATTCCAGAACCTATCTGAAGCTTTTCAACTTCCTGAAAATGAAAACACGTACTGATTATGTCATTGAAGGTGGGCTTCAGATGCTGAAACCGGCATGGCGAAATAATAAATAAATAAATTAGTAAAAGGGAAAAAGATGGCGATTTTTTTACTTCGTGTCGGAGACGGTCAAGGACGTGAAAGAACAGTGGATCGGAAAGCATATTGGCTTTAAATGAGGTTATAAAATGAATAAAAACAAATGTAAAACAAGGGTAATGGAATGTTATCGAATTACATCAGAAGATGTTGAGGAAATTCGATTAGAAAACGAGATAATCGAAATAGTGGATGAATTGTGCTTTTTGGGGAGCTGACAATGCCTTAAGTAGACAGGATATAAACTGCAGACTGGTAGTAGCAAGAATAACGTATCTGAATTTAAGTGTCAGGAAGTCTTTTGTGAAGGTATTTGTCTCGAGAGTAGCCTTGTAGGGAAATGAAACGTTTACTAGAAATGCTTGAGACAAAAAGATAATACAAGCATGTAAAATGAGGTTCTAAAGAAGAATGTTGAAGATTTTGAATGATATTTCCGCAATTTCAGTGTACAAACTTCTTTATTTCCTATTACGATCATGATTTCGGCCTTAAGCCGTTATAAAGTACAATAATGTTTCGTACAGTTAGACTTAGTTAAGTGACGTCATCGTCAAGATCACAAAACCAAATTATCGCCCACATTGTTGTACTTGATAATAGCTTAGAGGCGAAATCATGAAAGTAAAATAAAATAAATAAGATTGTTCAGTCAAATGTCGGAAATATCATTCAAACATAGCTACATGGCTGTGGACCAAAAATATGAGAAGATTATCAGTGTTTAAGAGTGTTGCATTGGTAGATTGGATAAGTAATGTGGAGAACTGAATCGAATTGGAGGTAGTGAAAGGAATTTATGATACAACTTGTCTCAAGAAGGGATCAGTTGTCAGAACACATCCTGAGGCATCAAGGAATCGTCGATTTGGTAATGGAGGAAGTGTGGGGGATAAATGTGTAGAGGGAGGTTGAAGTTTGACCACAGTAAGCTCGTTCAAATGGGTGTAGGTAGGTTCCAGTACGGGAGATTGCGTCCGGCTGTTAAAACTGTTTTCAATAGTTTGTGTACGAGAAGGTTTTAGAGCTATTTTAATGCGAAATACCTTATAACGTAGCACCAGTATTATAGATTTTCCTCCTTTATGTTCGCTGTCAGGAATATCACTGCCTTGAGATTATTTCCGGTCATGCAAATTGTAGCAACTTACCCCGTAGTGGAAGACGTTGTTACAGTGGACGGGGTAAAATGTTACACGTAGTGTAGCCTGCTAGGCATTGATCAAAAATGTTATACATTCATGTTCAGAAAAAAGAGCACCTTGAAGAACTAGAAGTAGGACATTCATATTCACAGGACATGTACATTAGTATATTTTGCAGAAATGATTAGCGTTTGAAATATGTCGGCCCGCGGGTCCAAGGTCAACATCGATACAGCGGCGTGCCACCACCTACCGTTAAAATGTCATTGCGCCTCACGTTGTCGCTATAAACCAAAGGTAACTGATCAGCGTGACTTGAGCAGACGTTCAGGATGCCTCGCAGACGTATGCGCGAACCTGAGCTCCAAATCAGTGAGCTTGAAAGAGGGCGCATTATCGGCATGAGAGAATGTGATGCATCCACCCGGGACACCACTGCTCGTGTGGGACGAAGTGTTTCGGCAGTGAAACGGGTGTGTGCAGAATGGTTCACGGAAGACCAGAAGATCGACCCCTCACTGCAGGACAAGTCTGTGTCGTCCTCGGCTCTGGCGCAACAGTGTAACAGTGTAACATCACGTACACAATCACGGGTGACAGTCCGTCGCCGTTTATTACAGCGTTGGTTACGCACTCATCGTCCACTTCTCCGCATACCTTTGACGAATGTGCAGAAACTGTATATGGAACGACGTCACTGGGGACAGAAATGGCATCATATAGTGTTTTAGGACGAATTCAGGTTCTGCTTGTTTGAAAATGATGGCTGCATTTTGTTTCGCCGCAGACAGGGGGAGCGGCATCACAGTAATTGCATTCGCACAAGACATACAGCGCCCCTTCAAGGTCTTGTGGCGTGGAGTGCTATTGAATACAACCACAAATCACAGCTGATGCGCGTTCAGGGCTCTGTGACCAGTGTGACTTACATGAACGATATCCTACGACCCTTAGGCAAACCCTTTCTGCACAACAACCCAGACGCCACTTTTCAGCAAGACAATGCTCAACCACGTTTTGCTGCATGAACAAGTGTCTTCTTGGCGTAACAGGATGTCAGCCTTTTGCCCTGACATGCCAGATCACCAGACTAGGCGCCAATCGAAAATGTATGGGATATGGTGAAATGACGGGTACTGCGTTGTGACCTAATGCCAACCACCACTGATGAACTTCAGAACCAGGTGAATGCAGGATAGCTGGCTATACCACAGGACGCCATTCGCGCCTTATACATGTCGATGGCATTACATGTAGAACAAATTATCAGAGCCCATGCGGACCCCAATCCTACTAGGGCGCAGGACGCATGCTGATCCGAGGTGACTGAAATGCTAACCATGTCTGCAGAACATGCTAATGTACATGTTCTGTGGATATGAACGTCCTATCTCTAGTCGTTCAAGGTGTTCTGTTTCTTCTGAACGTGAGTGAATTTTTGTGGTATTTATTTTTGCTTTTCTCTTGCACGTAATTCGTTATCAATATTATAAAAAATCTGTTTTGTTTTTACAAATTACTGGTAATTTGACATTGCTTCTTTTGGCACTTCGCTATACATTTCTTTTGGAATTATACCTCTATTTGTCTTCTTGTAATTTAGCACGTCACTTTCAGAAAGAAAATGCGAAAGCTATTCGAAAGTAAGGTCCGATCGATCGCGCAATGGAAACCACAGAGAAAACCCGAAGAAACTTTCGACAGATGTGTGGGACAGTGTCTCCAAAATGCCCGTCGATCGCATCACGCCGCTCTTTTCAAGTCTGAGCCCACTGTGAGCACGTAAGAATGCCTGGAAAATAATGTGTCCCTCCAAGTACGAGTGCCTGTAAAAGATTTCGCCTGATTTCGTGCAGCCCATACAACTTAACTGTCAGGCATGTCCTTCTTCATGACAATTCTCCGCCGCACACTACGAGGACGCTCCTGCAGCGTTTTCGATGGGAAGTATTTGATCACCCACCATACAGCCCGGACTTGGTTCCCTCTAATATTCATCTTGGCTCACAGGAACCGCTGGCTATGAAGACAAAATTTTGAGCCCTACAACAGGCTGCAGATCGGCGTAGAGAGTTCGATGAACGCACACGATGCCGCCTTCTGTGACGAGGGTACTGGAATTGTGGTACAATGCTACGACAAATGTCTTAGTTGGAATGACGATTACGTAGAGAAGTAGCTGGAAGTTGTAGCTAATTGTTGCAAATAAAGCACGTTTGATTTTTACTGTGGTTTCCATTTCGTCAAAGATCGCACATTAGTTTCCGAATAAGTAAAGAGAGTCTACACCTAAGATGCTGCACTTCTCAGCCGTAGAGGTTCGTTGGTCGATTGATTCGTGGGAGGAGACCCAACTGGAAGGTCACTGGTCCCATCGGATTAGGGAAGGGAGTCAGCCATGCCCTTTGAAAGAAACGTTCCCGGCATTTTCCTGAAGTAATTTAGGGAAATCACGGAAAACCTAAATCAGGGAGGCCGGACGCGGATTTGAACCGTCGTCCTCCCGAATGCGAATCCGGTGTGATGATCACTGCGCCATCTCGTTCCGTAATTGTAGAGAAATTTTTAGCCTTCACTTACTTGAAGTTGACTTCCACAAGATACAGCACTTGCACTGATAAACAGGAAGGCTACACTGCTATTAAAAAGGTGCTGAAAGAAGAAATAATTACAGAGAGAAACACAAAGTTTCCTCTCGCGGTCTACATCTACATCTACATCTACATCCATACTCCGCAAGCCACCTGACGGTGTGTAGCGGAGGGTACCTTGAGTACCTCTATCGGTTCTCCCTTCTATTCCAGTCTCGTATTGTTCGTGGAAAGAAGGATTGTCGGTATGCTTCTGTGTGGCCTCTAATCTCTCTGATTTTATCCTCATGGTCTCTTCGCGAGATATACGTAGGAGGGAGCAATATACTGCTTGACTCCTCGGAGAAGGTATGTTCTCGAAATTCCAACAAAAGCCCGTACCGAGCTACTGAGCGTCTCTCCTGCAGAGTCTTCCACTGGAGTTCATCTATCATCTCCGTGACGCTTTCGCGATTACTAAATGATCCTGTAACGAAGCGCGCTGCTCTCCGTTGGATCTTCTCTATCTCTTCTATCAACCCTATCTGGTACGGATACCACACTGCTGAGCAGTATTCAAGCAGTGGGCGAACAAGCGTACTGTAACCTACTTCCTTTGTTTCCGGATTCCATTTCCTTAGGATTCTTCCAATGAATCTCAGTCTGGCATCTGCTTTACCGACGATCAACTTTATATGATCATTCCATTTTAAATCACTCCTAATGCGTACTCCCAGATAATTTATGGAATTAACTGCTTCCAGTTGCTGACCTGCTATATTGTAGCTACATGATGAGGGATCTTTCTTTCTATGTATTCGCAGCACATTACAGTTGTCTACATTCAGATTCAATTGCCATTCCCTGCACCATGCGTCTTTGTAATACTGAAAGTCCACCCCCCTCCCGCCCCCCCCCCCCCTCCCTCCCAGCGGTCGTCAGGAGAACTGTCGTATCAGATGCTACCATCTACTGGGAGGAAAGTACGTCACTACCAGCGGTTAATTCAACATTTGAATGTAGCTAGTTGCCCTTCCTAACAAGTAGCCCTGGTTTCCACTACTTATGCAGAGATGAAGAGGCATGCAAGGGTGTGGTGTACGTACTGTAAAACCTTCAGTACACACACCATCAGAGCCTTTGACTTGTCGCTCTAACGAAGTAGGCGAGTGTCAGCAATATGTCTCGTGGTCTTATCGTGGCGTGTTTATCTTCTGCGGTTAGGTCAGACGATAGAAATGCCACTTGTACGCTTAGAGTAGCAGATTGACAGTGACCAACTTTAAACAGAACTTGTTTAATTTTTCACACACATTTATTAAAATAATAACAAGCATAAAAATTACTTAACTTGGTTCTGGATGCTATTTGCAATTGACAATCTGAAGTTCGTTTGGTATTGCTACGTTAATCTTATTCTCACATATATCTCTGATACTTGACAAAAGTGTCTATACATTTATCTTCATGGCTATCTACAGGAATATGGTAATCTTATTAGGCGCAGACTGAAACTTGACTACAGACTGGTACAGACAGATGTAGAACTCGTACAGACTGGTACAGACTAATGCAGACTGGTACAGACTGGTGCAGACAAATGCAGACTGGTGATCGGAGGTCTGTACACTCGTTATAATACTTCCCGCGTTCATGTATCACTGCGCGAGTGTGATCCGCGAGGAGAAAAGGTTCTACGTTAGCAGCAATCTCATTGGCTGCGTTACATATTAATACGCGGATCGGCGGAAGCAGAATCGGGTCCGTCTCTATGGCAGCGCCATCTCGTAGTGCAGAGACGGACGAGCGCTGCGCCTGCGCTGTTGTGCTTAGCGGGGCGCGCTCTAGTGGGAAAGTTGTGTACGTGCTGACTACGCGGAACTATGTACACAACAATAGGATAGGCTTAAAGTGGAGAGTTGCACCAATTAAGTCTTCAGATTTAAGACGATGACAACAACGACACGATGCAGCCTGCCTTCCGTAATGCAAACGCAACACACGAATTCTTTGGTTTGTATAACGTCCAGCACTATAATAGAAGAATATGCACAGATAACTGGTCAAGTACTCCCTGAAAGATGGCCTGTTGAAAGGGAACGTACAACATATCCCTGAAAACGCAAGAAGGTAGCGTGTGACGGGTTCGGTACATTTTGGTGTGGCGGGCTTTCTTGCGGCGTGGTGCAGTATAAGGAATAAGAAAGGCCGCGGCATCATTGCGTCTGCGGAGCTGGCGTACGCAGCAGCGCCTCGCCTGGCGGGACGGTGTGCGCGCTTTTTGCACGCGCCTGTCGTCTCGGGAATGCTGCGCTCACTTCAAAGGCGGCGGCGCAGGGCGCGTGCTCGGCCGCTGCCCGGGCCCCACTTAGGCCGGAGCCTCCTCGCCAGTCACAGGGACACTCTCCGCGGCGCATGTGGGCCTTGCCGAGCAAAACGACGGATTTCTCTAGCTCGTTTGTTCCAAAATTAATAAGACACACCTAACTGAATCGGAACCGAGCTAGATGGCACGATGATAAGTCACTGCACTGACTCGTTTTCGGAAGAAGCGAGATTCAGATCCCCGCAAATTCATCCACGCTTATGTATTCTGTAGTATCCCTAATTTTAAACTCAATTTAGACTGAAGAGCCAAAGAAATTGGTACACCTGCCTAATATCGTGTAGGGCCATCGCGAGCACGCAGAAGTGTCGCAACAAGACGTGGCATGGACGCGACTAATGTGAGACGTAATGCTGAAGGGAATGGACAACATGAATCCTGCAGGGCTGTCCATAAAACAGTAAGAGTGCGAGGGGCTGGAGATCTCTAATGAACAGTTTTTTGTTAGCAGAAGAGCCAACACCGAGTTACGAGTTGAGGCCGAAATGCACGCGTTTTAGCTCACGCAGGCTGGCGTGAGGAGGGAAGAACTGTACTGACGTGAGGTCTGGAACATGACAAGGAATGAGAATTCAGAAAGCGGACGTAATTAGTTTGATACTTAACTTTAATCCATTAATGATGAACGTCGCTCTTAACGGTACATGATTCACAATATTATCTGTTCAGAACACATTCTTGAAGTAATTATAGTAACTGAATATGGCGCCTTGCTAGGTCGTAGCAAATTACGTAGCTGAAGGCTATACTAAACTGTCGTCTCTGCAATGGAGAGCGTATGTAGACAGTGAACCATCGCTAGCGAAGTCGGCTGTGCAACTGTGCGAGTGCTAGGGAATCTCTCTAGACTAGACCTGCCGTGTGGCGTCGCTCGGTCTGCAATCACTGATAGTGGCGACACGCGGGTCCGACGTATACTAAAGGACCGCGATCGATTTAAAGGCTACCACCTAGCAAGTGTGGTGTCTGGCGGTGACACCACAAACAGTACGTCGCATGGCATCCTAGATTTGCTCAATAATGTCAATGTCTCGGGAGTTTGGTCACCAGCGGAAGCATTTAAATTCAGAAGAGTGTTAGTGGAGCTACTCTATAGCAGTTCAGGATGTGTTGGGTGTCGCATTGTCCTGCTGGAATTGCCCAAGTCTGTTGGAATGTACAACGGACTTGAATGGATGCAGGCGATCAGACAGGAAGCTTACGTACGTGACACCTGTCAGATTCTTAACTAGACGTATCAGGGATCTCATGTCACTCCAATTGCAGCCTCCACCAGCTTGAACAGTCCCCTGCTGACATGCAGGGTCCATGGATTCATGAAGTTGTCTCCATACCCGTACACGTCCATGTGCAAGATGCAATTTGAAACGACACTCGTCCGACCAGGCAACATGATTCCAGTCATCAACAGTATAATGTGGGTGTTGAAGTGCCCAGGCGAGCCGTAAAGCTTTGTGTCGTGTAGTCATCAAGGGTACACGAGTGGGCCTTCGTCTCCGAAAGCCCATACCGATGATGTTTCGTTGGATAGTTCGCACGCAGACATTTGTTGATGGCCCAACAATGAAATGTGCAGCATTTTGCGCAAGGTTTTCACTTACGACACGTTGAACTATTCTCTTCAGTCTCTGTTGGTCCCGTTCTTCCAGGATCTTTTTGCGGTCGCAGCGAAGTCGGAGATCTGATGTTTCCGGATTCCTGATATTAACGGTACACTCGTGAAATGGTCGTACGGGAAAATCTGCACTTCATGGTTATCTCGGAGATGCTGTGTCCCAACCACTTACAGGGTGTTTCAAAAATGACCGATATATTAATAACGGCAATAAAAACTAAACGAGCAGCGATAGAAATACACCGTTTGTTGCAATATGCTTGGGACAACAGTACATTTTCAGGCAGACAAACTTTCGAAATTACAGTAGTTACAATTTTCAACAACAGATGGCGCTGCGGTCTGGGAAACTCTATAGTACGATATTTTCCACATATCCACTATGCGTAGCAATAATATGGCGTAGTCTCTGAATGAAATTACCCGAAACCTTTGACAACGTGTCTGGCGGAATGGCTTCACATGCAGATGAGATGTACTGCTTCAGATGTTCAATTGTTTCTGGATTCTGGTGGTACACCTGGTCTTTCAAGTGTCCCCACAGAAAGAAGTCACAGGGGTACATGTCTGGCGAATAGGGAGGCCAATCCACGCCGCCTCCTGTATGTTTCGGATAGCCCAAAGCAGTCACACGATCATCGAAATATTCATTCAGGAAATTAAAGACGTCGGCCGTTCGATGTGGCCGGGCACCATCTTGCATAAACCACGAGGTGTTCGCAGTGTCGTCTAAGGCAGTTTGTACCGCTAGAAATTCACGAAGAATGTCCAGATAGCGTGATGCAGTAATCGTTTCGGATCTGAAAAATGGGCCAATGATTCCTTTGGAAGAAATGTCGGCCCAGACCAGTACTTTTTGAGGATGCAGGGATGATGGGACTGCAACATGGGGCTTTTCGGTTCCCCATATGCGCCAGTTCTGTTTATTGACGAAGCCGTCCAGGTAAAAATAAGCTTCGTCAGTAAACCAAATGCTGCCCACATGCATATCGCCGTCATCAATCCTGTGCACTATATCGTTAGCGAATGTCTCTCGTGCAGCAATGGTAGCGGCGCTGAGGGGTTGCCGCGTTTGAATTTTGTATGGATAGAGGTGTAAACTCTGGCGCATGAGACGATACGTGGACGTTGGCGTCATTTGGACCGCAGCTGCAACACGGCAAACGGAAACCCGAGGCCGCTGTTGGATCACCTGCTGCACTAGCTGCGCATTGCCCTCTGTGGTTTCCGTACGCGGTCGCCCTACCTGCCCTACCTTTCCAGCACGTTCATCCGTCACGTTCCCAGTCCGTTGAAATTTTTCAAACAGATCCTTCATTGTATCGCCTTTCGGTCCTTCGGTTACATTAAACCTCCGTTGAAAACTTCGTCTTGTTGCCACAACACTGTGTTCTAGGCGGTGGAATTCCAACACCAGAAAAATCCTCTGCTCTAAGGAATAAACCATGTTGTCTACAGCACACTTGCACGTTGTGAACAGCACACGCTTACAGCAGGAAGACGACGTACAGAATGGCGCACCCACAGACTGCGTTGTCTTCTATATCTTTCACATCACTTGCAGCGCCATCTGTTGTTGAAAATTGTAACTACTGTAATTTCGAAAGTTTGTCCGCCTGAAAATGTACTGTTGTCCCAAGCATATTGCAACAAATGGTGTATTTCTATCGCTGCTCGTTTAGTTTTTATTGCCGTTTCAAATATACCGGTCATTTTTGAAACACCCTGTATATCTTCATAACCTGCCACTGTTGCAGCAGTAACCGATCTAACAACTGCATCAGACACTTGTTGTCTTATATAGGCGTTGCCCACCGTAGCGCCGTATTCTGACTGTTTCGCGAGGTCTAAAAGCGTCTTGCCACGGTTCGCGTGTTATCCGTTATCCCCCCCCCCCCACGTCGGAGGTTCCAGTCCTCCCTCGGGCATGCGTGTTGTCCTTAGCGTAAGTTAGTTTAAGTTCAATTAAGTAGTGTGTAAGTCTAGAGACCGATGGCCTGAGCAGTTCAAAAGGAAACGAGCCGGAGTCTGGAATACACAAACCGGTGACGGGAGGGTAACGAGGTGTGATTCCGACCAGAGCGTAGAAGTTCACAGCCCGTCGCTGGAAGGCACGCGTGCACGTCACGTGACTATACAGAGCTAGCAGCAGCATTCCATTCGCATTGCAGACAGTGACATGGAAGAGTCACAAGACGAGCAAAGAGGTGTTTTTAGTTTTCTGACAGCGGAAGGAGTAGGAGGAATGGACATTCATCGACGAATCCCACAAGTGTACGGCGAACACTGCATGTCCCTTGCAATGGTCAAGGTGTGGCACAAGCGTTTCAGGGAAGGACGGGTGTCGTTAGCCGATGATGCAGGTCTGGAGTACCGCACTGCATTACCGATGACATCGTCCAGCTGGTGGACGCACTCATTACACAGGACCGCCGAGTGACAGTGAAAGCCACAGCCGCCGTGGTCGGATTGAGCGTCGGAAGTGTTGACACCATCATGAAGGAACGACTGCACATGCGCAAAGTGTGTGCCCAATGTAAGCCCCACAGTCTTCAACCACACCAAGAAGCATGTCGAATGGCCCACTGTCTTGCTCATCTGCAGCACTATGCTCGGGAAGGGAATTCTTTTCTGACACGACTGGTGGCTGGAGATGAGTCATGGTGTCATCACTTCGAACCAGAATCAAAACGACGAAGTCTCCAGCGGAAGCACCCAGGGTCAACACCAAAAAAAAAAAAAACAAAAAAAAAAACAGTGCCATCCACACGAGTGCACGAAAGGCTATGCTGACGTTTTTCTTTGACGAAGATGGCCCCCTTCTGATTCACTTCCTGCAGCACGGGACAGCGTTACTCGCAAACCTTGACCACCCTTCGCCAAGCGGTCGAATCAAAACGACCAGGCCATCTCACCCGTGAGGTCATTCTGCTCTACAACATTGCAAAGCCTCATACCTCCAACACAGTCGCGACACTCATGCAGAAATTCAGATGGGAGGTTCTCGGCCACCCCCTTACACTCCGAACCTCTCTCCCTGTAATTACGCCATTTTTGTCCCCTTAAAAAGGCTATGAGGGGCAAACGATTCACCTCGTACGACGACGTCCAATTGTACGTGCGAAACTGGTTAACTTCGCAGCCCCGGGAATTTTATGAGACAGCCAGTCACCCACCTTGTGTCACAGTGGGACAAGTGTCTCAACAGCCAGGATCAATACTTCTGACATACAGGTACTGGTTTCTGTAATTATACCTCCGGCTTGCTTCTTTTTGAACACCTCTTATACCACAAATTTCCATATTTCTGCCTGTTTACCTGCCTATACCAGTTTCTTTAGCGCTTAACTGTATATCGTAATTAAGATAACACGGTTATTCAATCGACATTTATTTACCATGGAGATAACCAATGGAAATTTTACATGGGCGACTGCATCCATGTATGACCAATACAGCCATTATGCAGACCACATCAGTGACCTAACAATGCATGCCAGAGGCAAATAATTAGTGACCATTGCTGACATTAATTCCAGATCCACCTTCTCTAACTCAGAAAGAACAAGTGACCGAGGACGAATAATCACCGACCTAATACAAGAAACACAGAGTAATAAACACAGAGAGACCTATACCAAAATACGTAGGATTCAATGGCACGAGGAGTAATATCGACTTTACGCTAGCAACGGCGTATGTGACGAACTGGACAGTACACGACAATGAAAGCAGTATTGACCACAATGTTATAGCACACACACTAACACACGCGCAGAACCAACTAACAACACACGCACCAGATACTCAATGTGCCACAAAGCAGACTGGAACAAAGTAACAGAAATTACACAACAACACGATCTATAAAACATCAATGTAAGGCTTGATTACAGAGCACACAAATTAACACAGGTAATACAACATGCACAAGACACATCAATACCGACTGCAAAAAACACAAAACGCTAACCAATTCCATGGACCAACGAACACACGAGACCCAAATAAGATACCAGACGCAAACAAAAATTATGTAAAGGGCGTTACTAGATGGAGACAGATGCGTAAGACTTGAGGCATATAGGCATGCACAAGACTTACACAGACGGAATCTATACAACACGCGTAATCAACACTGATGACGATTTATAAAAAACACAAACAGTGCAAAAGATATGGGGCTGGGGGGGTGGGTGTACCATACAAAATACTGACAGAGAAGATAAAAACCCAACTAGTTCTGGGAACGCTAAGGCAGGATGACGGCACGATGACTAGGGTATGGAGGAATATAGCGGAATTTCTGCTGTATAAACTGCTCCCTGACAACATAATCGAAACAGACACACAATATCACAAAACACTAAGAGAAGATCTACACACACCATACAACAATGCGACTGTCACCTGTCCTTTTTCGGAAGAAGAGGTTACCCTAGCAATGTCGAAGTTCAAAAACAAAACACCACTGGAAAACTACCGCAAATCACTCCTTTCCCGACAACGTTATCAACGATGCCTTACGGCTGGGCAGCGTACCTACAATATGGAAAACTTCCAAAGCAGTCGTTATTAAGAAATCAGCAGACAGGGATCCTTCAGATCCACAGACCTAATGCCTAACGAAGATTCAGGTGAAGCTACTGTGTAAGAATTTGCAAACCCACAGAGCTCTCAGGGGCTTGAGCCAACACCAATTCGGTTTCAAAACCGGCAAATCCATAGATGATGGCATCAAATACGCCCTACACATAGTTAATAACAAAACACTGAACTACACCATGGCAATAATGATTGACACTGCCGGGCATTCGATATACTCTGGTCGACGGCAATGTTTCAAAGGTTAAGACATCTGGACGTACCGCAATAACTGTACAACAGTTTCATAGGCTACTGTAAACGCCGTGTAGTCTAATGGCAGATGGACAGAGGGAAAGTAATTAAAAGAATTATCAAAGGCTGTCCTCAAGGGTCGATCTATGGTCCAGCTTCTGGGACTTAAAAATTGAACATTGCTTACAACTTCTATATGGGGATGACGGGTCAGACGGAATTGTCACCTACAATGATGACTTGTTCGTTGTAGTCACTGCAAACAGTAAAGTCCAGCTAGAAGAGAAAGCCACTATAAACAATTACGTGATTTTGTCACAACAATAAACTCAGGATATCCGAAACCCAAACAATTTACTCTCTTCCCCCAACAGAACAACTATTCCTGCCACGGCAAAAGCCACATACATCACTACCGGCTACTCTTAAATTAGTAATATACCGATAATGTTACTCCCGTGAAAGGATTTTTAATTTGTGACCGTGATGGTGTAATGGTGACCTATCTGACTAATTTTATTTCCTTAAAGATTTCTGTTGAAAGACAACAGTAGCAAGATAAACGGGAATCGAACCAAAGTTCTATTAGAGATAAAGTAAACTGTGAACTGTGAATTTTTAGCCAGATGCCTACACTTGATTGCTGTTATTGTAATATGACATTTAAATCTGGTTCAACTCTCAACATGGGGACACAGACACAAATCTATAGGTAGAGTCGGACCGAGGCTGAACACTTTAGACACAAAAATATGGGAAACATTGTTAACCACATAACACATAAGCTGTAAACACTATTACACCAATAAGAAAAAGAAAAATCTTTTAACTGAATACTTTAATCTTCTCTTAGTAATTGTACTTTGATGAAACTTTAACTGTCCATTTATGAAAACAAAGTGGACTATTGTAAAACTTATCCCCATGAAATAATTATGTATTCTACAACTCCACAAGGTTTGTTAACTTTTGGTTTAATTGTTATTCAGTACAGCAAAATAGGATACTCGCATTCATCGTTGCACTTGGGATAGAACCCTGTGACGGTAAATCACTAAAGATAAAATACAGTGGCTCAACACAAAATTTACAGAACAGAGAATTATTAATCAAATCGAAACCACGTAACCAGTCCATACAATTATACAATACTAAATGGTTCAAATGGCTGTGAGAACTATGGGACTTAACATCTATGGTCATCAGCCCCCTAGAACTTATAACCACTTAAACCTAACTAACCTAAGGACATCACACAACACCCAGTCATCACGAGGCAGAAAAAATCCCTGACCCCGCCGGGAATCGAAACCGGGAAACCAGGCGCATGAAGCGAGAACGCCACCGCACGACCACGAGCTGCGGACATATACAATACTCAACTGATAATTTGAGATGAAGGTGGTGGCAGAGTCGATCTCCTGTGCTATTCAGAAAAGGTGTAAAACATATATGCATGGCTCTTCCTGTGTAACAAGCTATGAAAATTCTCTTCTTAGCACCAGATTTTCATAGCACAGAGCTAATCAAAGTATGACATGAATAATATGCCGCATTATTTCCGCATCAGAGGCTATATTATATAATTTACAGTTCTTCTCGCCTCTTTCATTTCACAAGGTGCGCACCCATTGCCCGGTAGCCACCGACTGACACATGCCTCACAGGAGCCTCACAGCTCGACCGCTAGATCCATCTTTTGTCTTCCCGCCTAGCCAGTTCCGTTGCGGAGGGACTTCCCTCCAAGTTCTACATGATTACAAACCTACTTTCCCTGTGCATGAAACAGTATTACAATTAAAATTTTAGTTTTTACACTCTTTTACAGCACATTACTTTCGAACTTACACCCATAGATTAATTACAATTATATAAATTATCATAGATAATGAATAAAGAAATTAGTATAAGACGGTTATAGGTAATATCGATAATAGTGTTACAAGGTCAGACGGAATTGTCGCTGATGACCTATTAGTTGTAGTCACTACAAAACAACAGAGCCCAGCTAGAAGAGAAAGCCACTAGATTACTTCAAACAATTGCACAATGGTGCCACAACAAGAAACTCACGAAAACCGGAAAGCAAACAACTTACACGTTACTGGAAGGATCACTCCAAGGGAATGCAGTTAAAATAGGGGACAGAAACATCAAACTCCATTCGCAACATTCATCTTGGTGTACACATACTCGATAAATTGAATTTCCACGAGCAGATAAAGCAGAAGAAATACTACGTAAACTGGTGAGGGTACATTCAAAACGGTACAGACTGCTTCTACAAGTCATACGGTCATACCACTGTGCGTTCTTCGAATCAGTACACAGGTTCTCAGCTAGAACGTGGGCACACAGGGTGAACCTGGTCACCGACACAGCATCAGTCGGATGAGGGAAGAGAAATGTCCTACTTAGACTACCTGGAGCCTTCTGCATCTCCTCAGTGGATTCTCGGAATATGCTCGATAGATATGACGATCAAATACAAATCTTCAAAGTACTGGTTGATGGAGAGACTAGATAAGGTACAGTAACTGGTGTACCGATACAGACGACCCGTCACCGTAAAAGTTGGCGTTTGGATACATGGCAAGGTGAGTGGGATATGAGTGATAAGGCACGTACACAGTACTACTTCCTCCTTGATACAAGGGAGCGATTGAGAATGAAACATATCAGTGCCAGCCTCGGTATGGTACATTTCTTAACCGGACACGGTCCTTATACCACGCACTTAAACCGCGTAGTCGGAGACAGACATCTACATGCACATGTGGGGAAGAAGGTTCCCCAGAACACACTGTCTCTTTTGCGGGCAATACGCGAACAACAGACATACACTGCACTTAGACTACACAGAAACAGAAATTCACATATACCCAACAATAAGAGACGAAGAGCAATGGGCGTAATTAATTGCACTAGCAGATAGTGTTTCAAAAACAACACATGAAGTGTACCCGCGGACACGACATAACAGACATTACTATATGCCAAGTTCACAACTCTTATGTGACCTGGGCTATATGCAACATAACAACAATCCCCAGAAAGTGGGCAGTGACTCCCATAGTGACAGCAACAACAGTGACACAGAAGAGAATGAGGAGGAGGAGGAATATGAGATGTAACAGTAAATGAGATACCTAGAATTATGGATCAGACATAACATACCAAAATTGTACGTGTCAGTCAAACAATTTTGGTGACAGCTGATACTTGAGTAAATATAGAGTAAGGTGCGGCCAGTCTGGTCAAGAAAGCACCCAGTTTTGTACACAAATGAATACATAATGTCAATGCATAGGATTAGCAGTACCATTTCTCTATTTTTAGCTGTAAACTATTTAGTTATGACTGGCGGTCAACAGTTCGAAGAAACCATTCCGTAGTACTCACCGTCAGTCACAATCTGTGATGGCAATAACAAATCTCTCCTCTGTCCTGTCATCTTAAATTTGGAAATTTGTGGTAAGTTTCTGTGGGACGAAATTGCTGAGGTCATCGGTCCCTAGGCTTACTCACTACTTGATCTAACTTACACTAACTTACGCTAAGGACAACACGCCCACGCATGCCAGAGGGAGGTCTCGAACCTCCGACGGGGGCAGCCGCGCGAACCGTGGTAAGCCGGCCGCCGTGGCCGAGCAGTTCTAGGCGCTTCAGTCTGGAACCGCGCGACCGCTACGGTCGCAGGTTCGAATCCTGCCTCGGGCATGAATGTGTGTGATGTCCTTAGGTTAGTTACGTTTAAGTAGTTCCAAGCTCTAGGGGACTGATGACCTCAGATATTAAGTCGCATAGTGCTCAGAACCATTTTTGAACCGTGGTAAGCCGCCGTAGACCGCGCGGATACTCCGCGCGGCAAAAATCAAGTAACAGCTCTTTAAATAAATAGTTAATAAATAAATATTCCTACCCGCCTCCGTAGACGAGGTCGCCAACTCACGCCTGATCAGTGGCTCTCAACTACTACGTAAGCCTGGTAGTGATAAATTTTCGCTGCCAGAGGTTGGCAGGAAAGACGGATCAACAATCTTTACGTCAGTGTCCTTCATTAGATCTCAAACATCTCCGTAGCGTTTCATGAAGTGAGGACATGTGACACTGTTAATGGGGATTGTTCGTTGGATTGCGACATAAAGCTCGGCAGCCACCCCAGAGCTATTCGAAAGGAGTGGGCTATGTGGCCGCACCGGGTTTCACCCTTTCCATTTCATTCATCTATAACATTACAAACCTAACTCCACACTGCACCAGTACCCATCACAATCATCCACACGGCACAGACACACATTTGACACTTCATCTGAGGTCGCAGGAACGCTGTGGCAAACCACTTTCACAAGGACATTGTCAGTATAGAGACAGGGACTAGAGATCACAGTGTCATTATGGTGGCGGTGTTTAGTAAAATTAATAAATCCGTCAAGAAGGTAAGGAGAATATTTATGCTGGAAAGAGCAAATAAGCAGTTGCTAGCATCCTACTTAGAAAGTGAATGGACATTATTTAGTTCCAATATGATGGACTTAGAGGAATTACTGGGAAAGTTTAAACTGATCTTAAATCGCGCTCTAGAGAATTATGTGACGAGTAAGTGGATTAAGGACGGAAAAATGCCCACCGTGGTTTAGTAACAAGACAAAATGATCACGAAACACAGATTGTTGTACTCTCTGAAGGAAAAAAAAAGTGGAAATGTCGAAGGGCAAAAGTTTGTAGAAAGTCGTGCGTTTATAAAAAAAAATCGATGCGTGAAGCATACAACAACTTGCACCGCCATACCTTACCGAAAGATTTTGCCGAGAACCAGAGAAAATTCTGGTCCTACGCAAAATTACCAAGATGGTCGAAGGCTTCTATCCAGTCTCTCATCCATCTGTCTGGTGTGGCAACAGCAAACAGCAAAACGAAATCTGAAGTCTTAAATTTCGCGTTTAAGAAGTCACTAACGGAGCAGGATCGTACAGACATACTTTCGTTTCGTTGTCGTACGGCGTTCTTTGTGGAGGACTTAGTAATTGGCATCCCTAACGGAGAAAAGGAACCGAAAGACTTGAAAACAAGTAAGCTGCCAGGATCGAATTGAACCTCATTTCGGTTTTAGAGAGAGTACTCTACAGCATTAGCATCGCACAGATCCAAACGACTGAAAAAAAAGCGCAGTTGACTCCCGTATATATGAAGGGTAAAAAAACAGACCAATGTCCTTAACGTAAGTTTGCTGCAGAATTCTTGAACATATTTCAAGTTCGATTATAATTAATTTTCGTGAGACAGAAAACCTCCTGTCCACCAATCTGCACGGATTTAGAAAGCACTGCTCGTGCGAAACAGATTTTCCTTTTCTCACATAACATAATGCGAATTACGGGTGAAGCGCCACAAGAAGATTCCAAATTCCTAAAATCGTTTGACGCAGTGCCCCACTGCAGAATGTTAACGAAGGTACGAGCATACGGAATAGTTACCCAGATATGCGAGTGGCTCGAAGACTTCTTATGTCGTGCATCCCAAAACATTGTAGTCGAACGCGAGTGTTTGTCAGAGAAAAGAATATCGTGAGGAAGGCCCCACAGAAGTGTGATAACACCTATCTTGTTCTCTACATCCATAAATGACCTGACGCATACGGCGAGCAGCTGTCTGCCTCTGTTTGCTGATGACGCTGTAGTCTGCTCAAAAGTACCATCATTGAGTGTCTGTAGAAGGATAAAGGATGACTTAGACAGAATTTCTATTTGGTGTCATGAATGGCAGCTAGCACTGACTGTAGAAATATGAAAGCTAATGCAGATGAATAGGAAAAGCAGTCCTGTAACTTTCGAATACAGTATTAGTGGTATGCAGCTTGACACAGTCACTTCGAATAAGTATTTGGGCGTGACGTCGCAAAGCGATACGAAAACGGAGGAGCACGTAAGGACGGTGGTAGAGAACGTGAATGGTCGACTTTTTTATTGGGAGAAGTTCAGGAAAGCTTAAATCATCTGTAAAAGAAACCGCCTATAGAACACTTATGCAACCCGTTCTTGAGTACTCCTGGAATGTTTGGGACCCCAGTCAGGTCGGATTAAAGGAAGACACTAAGGAGTTCAAAGGCGTGCGGCAAGATTTGTTACCTGTAGGGCCGATCAACAAGTGTTACGGAGGTGCTTCGTGAGCTCAAATGGGAATCGACGGAGGGAAGACGAGGCTTTTTTCGCGAAACGCTGTTGAAAGAATTAAGAGAACTGTCGTTTGAAGCTGACTGCAGAACGATTCTACTGCCGCCAACGTACATTTCGCGTAAGGACCACGAAGATAAGAGAAATTACGGCTTATGCGGTGGCATATAGACAATCGTTTTCCCCTCCCTCTATCTGCGAGTAGAACAAGAAAGGAAGTGGGTAGCAATGGCACAGTGCTTCCCTCGCCACCGCCTTACGGTGGCTTGCGGAGTACTATACAGATGTTGAGGTATAAGTTGCCCAGAACGGCGATACAGAATTTCTGCATCTGCTTCCCAACACTCAATCCCTGAGTATGGTACTCTATATTATACAGTATCCCTACACCGATTAAGGTGCTATTCGAGATTGTGCTCCGCCGCTGATGACTTCACATCTACGTTTGCATACAAGGTGAACCAAGAACCCCACCTACAGACTTCAGAGATGGTAGTATGAACCATAAATGTGAAAAAACGTCTCTTTTACTAGAAGCTCTCCGCTTTTCATATGTTGAGAGTATGGACCAAAACACGAAAAACAGGTCCAGTAAATATGACCTCTAAAACGCATACCTTAAGGACGATGAGTGTTTTTTCTTCTTCGCCACTGTGAAACACATCTCTTACACTGAACAAGGGATCACAGCGCTTACTACACATTTTTACCAGAATTTTTTGCTGCGAATAGTTGTTCCTGATAAATCTCTTAATATTGACCATTACTCCTGGGACAACCTGTATAGTTTACTTATGGCAGCTCTTTCCATCCTAAGTCGGGTCTTGCTTTACTGTATCATAGTTTTCCGTCATTTCAAATCATCTCGGCTAATTTTACAGTACTCTTTCTAGCCACTGCTATCTACATCCACATCTGTACTCAGCAGCCCCCTTGCGATGTGTGGCGACGGGTAGTTAGTGCACAACTTCCGTCCTTTCTTGTTCCAGTCAGGAATGATTTGCAGGAACAGCGATTGCCGGTAGGCCTCTTTGTGGGCTCACGTCTCTCTGTTTTTATCATGACGGTCTTTTACATCTACATCTACATCTACATCTACATCTACATCCATACTCCGCAAGCCAGCTGATGGTGTGTGGCGGAGGGTACCCTGAGTACCTCTAACGGTTCTCCCTTCTATTCCAGTCTCGTATTGTTCGTGGGAAGAAGGATTGTCGGTATGCTTCTGTGTGGCCTCTAATCTCTCTGATTTTATCCTCATGGTCTCTTCGCGAGATATACGTAGGAAAGAGCAATATACTGCTTGACTCTTCGGAGAAGGTATGTTCTCGAAACTTTAACGAAAGCCCGTACCGAGCTACTGAGCGTCTCTCCTGCAGAGTCTTCCACTGGAGTTTATCTTCTCTATCTCTTCTATCAACCCTATCTGGTACGGATCCCACACTGCTGAGCATTATTCAAGTGGTGAGCGAACAAGCGTACTGTAACCTCCTTCCTTTGTTTTCGGATTGCATTTCCTTAGGATTCTTCCAATGAATCTCAGTCTGCCATCTGCTTTACCGACGATCAACTTTATATGATCATTCCATTTTAAATCAGTCCTAATGCGTACTCCCAGATAATTTATGGAATTAACTGCTTCCAGTTGCTGACCTGCTATTTTGTAGCTAAATGATAAGGGATCTTTCTTTCTATGTATTCGCAGCACATTAAACTTGTCTACATTGAGATTCAATTGCCATTCCCTGCACCATGCGTCAATTCGCTGCAGATCCTCCTGCATTTCAGTACAATTTTCCATTGTTACAACCTCTCGATACACCACAGCATCATCTGCAAAAAGCCTCAGTGAACTTCCGATGTCATCCACCAGGTCATTTATGTCTATTGTGAATAGCAACGGCCCTATGACACTCCCCCGCGGCACACCTGAAATCACTCTTACTTCGGAAGACTTCTCTCCATTGAGAATGACATGTCGCGTTCTGTTATCTAGGAACTCTTCAATCCAATCACACAATTGGTCTGATAGTCCATATGCTCTTACTTTGTTCATTAAACGACTGTGGGGAACTGTATCGAACGCCTTACGGAAGTCAAGAAACACGGCATCTACCTGTGAACCCGTGTCTATGACCCTCTGAGTCTCGTGGACGAATAGCGCGAGCTGGGTTTCACACGACCGCCTTTTTCGAAACCCATGCTGATTCCCACAGAGCAGATTTCTAGTCTCCAGGAAAATCATTATACTCGAACATAATACGTGTCCCAAAATTCTACAACTGATCGACGTTAGAGATATAGGTCTATAGTTCTGCACATCTGTTCGACGTCCCTTCTTGAAAACGGGGATGACCTGTGTGATATACGTAAGAGGAAGCAATATATTGGTTGAATCTTCAAGCAACGTTCGCTCTCGGAACAATAAGCCACAGCCGATGCAGAACGCCTCTCTTGCAACATCTGCCACTGGACTCGGTTCATCATTTCCGAGATACTCTCGTGTTTACTAAATGAACCTGTAACGAAACGCGCCGCTCCTCTTTGGATCTTCTCAATCTCCTCTATGAACTTGTAGTGTCACAAGGCTTAGGCCTGTCCCACCCCTCATTAAAGCGACCAAGACTTATACGAATAATTGTAAGAACAGTTATTATTACTATGTTCTTTAAGTTTGTTTTTGGGTGTTCAGAAATACTCTGGGAAGAAAGTTTATTTATGTTGCAGATAAAGTGGAAGACGTTGCCCAACGTGGGCAAGGAATAAAACGAATGTTGCAAACTACCACGAGCCGTGGAAGAGCCTGGGCGTCGAGCTTCCTAGGTCGTTGTTGGACAACGTCAAAGGAAGAGATGTTCTGCTTTCTCTTTGTAAACAGATCTATCGAGTCTTGAAAGATTCATGTAAAACATATAGGCGGGTGACACATTAGGTGGGACCCGATGCCTGTAATACTTCCACAGTTATTAAAAAGTTGTTAAACGGCAAAACCAATAGTTCATCATTTATATAGATAAAAAGTAGTAAAGATATAGGAAAGGAAGAGTTGCGACGTCAGAACGAAAAGTGATACATCGCTCAGCAACGAAGAAGGACGTAACCCGCGGGTGTTACGTGGTGAAAACGAATCAACTAAATAAATAGTAAGTCTATAATTAAGCATAAAGCCACGTAACACTGCAAACTCTATCGGTTACGGATTCCATACTGACGAACAATATTCAAGTATAGGTCGAACGAGAGTTTAGTAAGTTACCTCGTTTATTGAAGGACTGCATATCTACATCTACATCTACATCGATACTCTGCAAATCACATTTAAGTGCCTGGCGGAGGTTTCATCGAACCACCTTCACAATTCTCTATTATTCCAATCTCGTATAGCGCGTGGAAAGAACGAACACCTATAGCTTTCCGTACGATCTCTGATTTCCCTTATTTTGTCGTGGTGATCGTTTCTCCCTATGTAGGTCGGTGTCAACAAAATATTTTCGCATTCGAAGGAGGAAGTTGGTGATTGAAATTTCGTGAGAAGATTCCGTCGCAACGAGAAACGCCTTTCTTTTGATGATGTCCAGCCCAAATCCTGTATCATTTCTGTGAGAATCCCTCCCATATTTCGCGATAATACAAAACTTGCTGCCCTTCTTTGAACTTTTTCGATGTACTCCGTCAGTCCTATCTGGTAAGGATCCCACACGGTGCAGCAGTATTCTAAAAGAGGACGGACAAGCGTAGTGTAGGCAGTCTCCTTAGTAGATCTGTTACATTTTCTAAGAGTCCTGCCAATAAAATTCAGTCTTTGGTTAGCCTTCCACACAGCATTTTCTGTGTGTTCCTTCCGATCGATCCACTTTTAATCCTTCCGTACGCATACTCCTGGATATTTTATGGCAATAAGTTGCATTCTAACACAAATATGTAGGGCAATCATTTTTGTTACACGCTTGTAATTCGTAAATTATTTGTATCCTAGGGCAACTCACAGGAAACCAACGTATAATCTGTATTGATGAAAGCATGAAAAAACCGTCTGATGATGAATTGTAAAAAATTCTAAACCGGTAACGGTACTTTTTGAATAAAGTAACTTAAAGCCAATTAGTGCCTGGTTACTGTTCACTATCAACAATCTATAAAAAGTTATTTGTCCTTCCATAACAATGTGTAACTTAGTTTTTCAAGTCTCTTCGTAACAGATCGGAATTTTTCTAGCCAGTCGACGTTGAGGAGAGAATCAGTAATCATAAGGCTATGATAGCATCAACGACTACGTGTGTTACAAGGAGTCTCCCCCATATCAATCAATCAACCAACCAACCGATAGCGCGTGCTCATTTACGTCGTAGCTGCCGATGTCGTGGTGTTAACATTGGCACATGCATGGGTCGTCGGCTGCGAAGGCCCATCGTTAGCAGTGTTCAGTGCACTGTGCGATCAGACACACTTGTACTCTGCCCAGCATTAAAGCCTGATGTTAGTTCCGCCACAGTTCGCCTCCTGTCCAGTTTGACCAGTCTTCCCGGCCTACGACGTCCAATATCTGTAATGAGCGATGGCCGCTCAACCCCAGGACGTCTGGTCTGATTTCACCTTGGTTTCACCACGTGCTGAAGGCATTCACCATAGCTCTCCTCGAACACCGACATGGCGTGCAGTTTCCGAAATGCTGGTGCCAAGCACCCGGCCATCACAATCTGACACCGGTCAAACTCATATACGTAGATCGCGCATCTTCCTCATTCTATACATGGACAGCACGCTCACTGATACTATATGCACCGTGCGTGTGTCTGACTAGCAGTCATTCCTCGCCAGGTGACGCTGCTATTGTCTGGACGGGTTTGCATCGATAGTAGGTCAGTGGAAATAATGTTCTGTCTGATCAGTGTATAAGACATCCTCATCAATTTACACTGACTCACAGCCACCCACCCACACTCTCACTAACACACACACACACACACACACACACACGAATTATTTACTATAAAAAATTGTAACGACAAGAAAGTTAGAGAAAATAGCCACTGATTGATTTGCGGCAAAATTTCCTCTCTTGTATTCTTGTATTGTTTTGTTTCACGGTTATTACATATCTTCACTCCATACTGCCTTTGCGACTCCAGGACTTTCTGGGAGGAGCTGCCATCATTCGCTTTTTCGTCTTCTTGACCTTGTGTGGTTGCCCGACGGGGATCTAAATGCGGATCTCAAAAGAGCGCAGTTCACCCTATTTTCACTTCAGTACTCCCCTTATTGATGATTTGTCTATATTAAAGTATATAATAACGCTGTAACGCTGGATGTGAGACCCTCCAACAACTTTCTCCACGACACTACCTTCTTTTAGGCGTTCCCCGAATGTTTTTTTTTTTTTTTTTTTTTTTTTTTTTTTTTTTTTTTTTTTTTTTTTGCTGAGCCAAAGCAAAGGTTTTGTGCACGTGTCTACTGCTATAATATTATTGACGCTTCTCTATCACAACTGTGGCTTCTAGTTTCTCAAAATATGTTAGTTTGTTATAAGAATACAGGTTGGCTGGTTGTTTATTGCATTAGGGCGCAAAGAACAACTGGGGTCATGCGCGCCCAAGTCTAAACTATAGAACACGAAGACAGAAAGGAGCTAAAAAACGACTATACGTCAGTCCCAATTGATATAAGAGAAGACAACTAAAAACAGGGACATGGAAAAAGGGCTAAAGAAGACGAAACGGAGGTCCAAAACTAAACATTAAATGGCCTTCGCCATATTGCTTTGGTGGATAAAAAGTAAAACGCGGTCGACAGCCTGCGTATCATTTGCTAAAACGGCCGATAACTCAGACGGCAAACCCAAGTGGCAACGTAAACGGTTAAAAAATGGGCATTCCGCCAGGAAGTGGCGGACAGTTAGGACTTGGCCGCGATTTGTAGTGGGGGGCCAGCGCAGCTTATCAAATGACGATGGCTAAAAAGGCAGTGCCCAATACGCAGCCGAGTTTAAATGACCTCCTCCCGGCGGGTGGGCCGAGAGGATGTCGTCCAAGCCGCTGGGAGAGGCTTAATAAGCCTGAGCTTATTCCCGTAAAGGGAGGACCATTGGCGTTGCCAAAGGGACACCACCTCCTGACAGACGGCAACACAGAGATCATCGGAGGGATTTTCACTGTGGCTCCAACAAGTGTGAGCAAGTGACAGTTTTCCTGGACCTGTTGCACTATGGGATGGGCGGTGTACAGCGCAAATAGACTTTGAAGGGTATAGAGGAACAAGTTCAGAATGGGAATCCAAGACGAGAAACATACAACGAGGCATTGCGTTTGGCTTGCGTTTCTTCGGCGGACAAAGCCACTTTCGCTGCAAAAGGGGTGGTCTAGCGGCAAGTGTGCTCCCTTATTGTACACGCTTTCTCTAAACACGCTGGGGAGCTAAAAATTACGACCACCGTCCAACGCGAGATTAAATGCAGCCTGGTAGCTTGCGGGCTGTGACGCAATAACGAAAGTATATAAAGTGGAGCAGAGGCGAATGGGGAGTCATTCTATCGATGACACGGGCCGAATATGTGGTAATCAACTGCCATAAGCGACTTTGACAAAGGGTAAATAGTCATGGCCCGGTACCTGGTAACGAGTGTTCGCGTAATACTGTCGTCAGTTTCTATGGAAAGTGGTTGGAGGACGGCGAAACCGCGAGTAGGCGAGAGGGTGTTGGAATCTGTTCCTTATCACAGAACCAGATCTTCAACATATCAAGTCCCGCAACCGACCGATCAGTGCCAGAAGTGCCAACCCCACGAACGGACTTCTAACGTCTGGCCCCAAGGTAAACTTTTTGAAGTGACACGTAAGTTAAAATTTGCTTCAAATTTCTGTCTTCATTCGAGTAGGAGAAATTGTCTTGTGAACCGTATTATTTGATCTGCAAATAAATGAATCTCGGCCATCCAATCCAAAACGGACAACGCTAAACCGTCGACACAGATAGGATCACACAGCGGGCGAAACTGGACGGTCTTGCGTATTACACCGTGGATATCTCATTCTCTGCTCACATCCCGTGATCCAGTTGAAACATCCCCTTAGAAAAAAATTATGAATTACTGTAAACCTCTTACGTTATTTCATTTTCAAACAGTTGAGCAAAACTGAACGTACTCAGACATTCTGATCATCACTAAACTGACACACAATATTTTTAGCGCTATGCAATCTGACTTTCAATAATCCCTACAAAAGGATGGCGGTGACTAACAATAACCTATACCTTTCATGAATCACTTACCTCACAAAAATCTTCGTTACTCGAACTATTGCAATACAGCGATCGCCAATACTGAAAGATAAATAAAAGATTCTAACTACTGAAGGCACTAACTACTGACAGGCATAGTTAGCAAATGGAAGATTTTGTCGGCCGGGGTGGCCGAGTGGTTCTTGGTGCTACAGTCTGGAGCCACGCGACCGCTACCGTCGCAGGTTCGAATCCTGCCTCGGACATGGATGTGTGTGATGTCCTTAGATTAGTTAGGTTTAAGTAGTTCTAAGTTCTACGGGACTTATGACCTCCGCAGTTAAGTCCCATACTGCTCAGAGCCATTTGAACCATTTTTTTTTAAAGATTTTGATAGACAACAAACAATGTATGTACCTTAATAGTGTTCAAAAGTCATAACATCATAACATATATATCAGTTCATGACATCCAGTTTTACAAATTTCGTTTTTCTGACGGACACACGTCCAGATCGTCCGCTCTCAAAACTCTACCATCTCTCTTCCCACATCCACCACTGCTGGCGGCTCACCTCCAACTGCGCAATGCTACGCGCTGTTCACATCCAACTGCCCAACGCTACAATAGCGAATATTGCAACAATGTCAACCAGCCACACACTGCACACAGCATAGCCAGTGATTTTCATACAGAGCGCTACGTGATGTTACTAACATAAAAACCTAAACAGCCCACTTACACAGTTCTCATTTGTACTTGCAGAATATTCTTTTCTTTGCGCTAGCTCCACTTACAAGATCTGTTCAAAAAGTTCCGGAACATTCATAATTTCGCGCCAGTGGTGTGCTGAAGCGAAATGCGGTTGGCGTCCTGAAAACGCCTGTGTTTATTGTATAACTGCCGGAGGTTTTATTGTTGTATATTTTTTAGTTATTGTTCAGTGGTGTACTGAGTAGAACGTTGTGTCGCACAGTTAGCGAATTTCGAGATGGCACAGTTAGAGGAGCAAAGCGTCCGCATTAAACTTTGCGTGAAACTCTAGAAAACCTTTAGAGAGTCACACTAAATAGTGCAGGAAGCCTACGGTGATGAGTGCTTAAGCCGTACTCGATTTTAAGAATGGTTCACACGGTTTAAAAATGGCCCGACAGAAGTTAAAGAAGACCCTCGTTCAGGACGCCTTTCGACGTCTACCGTCGACGTTCGTGTCAGGAACGTCAACGAAATTGTGAGTGCCAATCGAAGATTGACAGTCCTAGAGATTTGCAGAAGTATCCTGACACAGCATCTTGGAATGCATCGTATTGCTGCAAGTTCGTCCCAAAGCTCATGAGTCAAGACCAGAAAGGCTTTCACCTCGCAATCTGTTAAGAGAACGAGATGTTCCTTAAGACAGTCATAATTGATGACGAGACGTGGGTCTACGGTTGCAATGATGAGACCAATGTTCAGTCTTCACAATGGGTCGGGAAATGTTTTCCGAGACCAGTAAAAGCTCGTCAAGTCAGGTCGGATGTCAAAGTCATGCTGATAGTTTTCTTTGACTTTGAACGATTAATTCATTATGAATTCGTGCCACAGGGGCAGACTGTTAATCGATGGCCGGTCGGTGTGGCCGAGCGGTTCTAGGCGCTTCAGTCTGGAACAGCGCGACCGCTACGGTCGCAGGTTCGAATCCTGCCTCGGGAATGGATGTGTGTGATGTCCTTAGGTTAGTCAGGTTTAAGTAATTCTAAGTTCTAGGGGACTGATGACCTAAGATGTTAAGTCCCATAGTGCTCAGAGCCATTTGAACCATTTTTGTTAATCGATGGTATTACTAGGGCGTGTTATGACGCCTGCGAGAATATGTGAGAAGGGAAGTGTGGTGTCACCGCCAGACACCACACTTGCTAGGTGGTAGCCTTTAAATCGGCCGCGGTCCGGTAGTATACGCCGGACCCGCGAGTCGCCACCGTCAGTGATTGCAGACCGAGCGCCGCCACACGGCAGGTCTAGAGAGACTTCCTAGCACTCGCCCCAGTTGTACAGCCGACTTTGCTAGCGATGGTTCACTGACAAATTACGCTCTCATTTGCCGAGACGATAGTTAGCATAGCCTTCAGCTACCTCATTTGCTACGACCTAGCAAGGCGCCATTATCATTTGCTATTTATCTTGTGATGCATGTACCGTCAGACCAATGTTCACCAATTATGGATTAAAGTTAAGTATTTCAGAAGCTACGTACCTTCTTTTGCTAGTATAATTACTTTACCTGTTCCAGACCTCACGCCAGCCTGCGTGAGCTTAAACGCGTGCCTTTCGGCTACCCGTCACAGTGGATTGGCTGTCTTGCCAGCCCACAACAGGAAGAGTCTGGAATGTGGCGAGACAATTCATGGCCCTTGCATCACGATAACGCACCCGCACATTCATCCCTCTTGGTGCGTGACAACTGCACAAAAAACGAAATCATTATGCTGCCTCATCTTCTGTACTCTCCAGACCTGGTCCCTGGGAGCTTATCTTTATTCTCGAAGTTGAAAACCCCGCTGAAAGGGCAAAAAAAAAAAAAATGGAAATCAGCGTTTGGCGTCAGTGTCCACTTGCGGGGCAAGTCCGGCCGCCTTGGTGCAGGTCTTATTACATATGACGCCACATTGGACGACCTGCGGGCTGGATGGGGACGAAATTATGATGAAGACAGCACAACAGCCAATCCCTGAGCGGAGAAAATCCCCGACCCAGCTGGGAATCGAACCCGGGCCGGGCCCGTAGGACGGCACTCCGTTACGCTGACCACTTTTTTTTTTTTCGCGGCGGACGTCCCATGACACTCGTTCAGGTTGTTCGTGGATCCTTTCACTCAGTTTTTTATTACAGAAGGTAGCTAAACCCTCCGACGGAACACGCTGAGCTACCGTGCCGGCACCACTCAGCTATCGGGGCGGACATTGAAAGGTCCAAGACTTGCAAAGACAGACGAGATAAAGGAAAATTCGCGCGATCCAGTAAAAGGCGTACCAAGACAGCTCCCGGGTGTAGAAATGGCGTTGGAAGCGGTGTATCAATTGTGGAGGACAGTATTTCGAAGGATTCCTTGCACAATAAGTAAAAGGTAAGGGCATAATAAATTTGAGGTCAAAGTTCCGGAATTTTTTGAACAGAGCACGTACCTTCAACGTCGTAACACCATGAGTTCTACTGAAGAAAATATTATCGTACCACAAACGCCAGTAGGACGTAAATACTTTTCCAGTTCGTTTCTCAGTTGTCCATTGCCAAGAGAGGCGGCGCCTCTGTGCAGTGCTGTCCACTGTTGCTCAGGTAGCGTGCGTAGCGAGAGGCGTTGGTTTTTCCGTGGGAGGCGGCGCGGCGTGATGCGGCGCTGGCGCTCTCACCTCAGCCAGCCAGCGTCTGCCAGTGAAAGTCCTGCCCACTGGACGCACCTGTGGGAAAGTAGTGCGTTCGCTTTTTTCGTGCAATAAAAATAAAGCTTGACGCCGAAGCGTGTGGCTGGCTACCGTGCTACCCACCTGCGTTTCACCAGACTTCTCACACGTCAGCCATGTACCGCCATTGACACGAACTTCCGATGTCAGCTAACTCCTAAGTCTGTCACTAACCACTTTGGAAGACAGGTCGAATGATAACTTAAATTCTCTTTCTGCAATAGCACACGAGCATTTTTCCGCAAGCCAATAAAAATACGGAAAATAACACTGAGCAGCTCGAAAATCGTGGTATGAATGTGAAAAAAAAAACGCTGAATCCATCGTTAGAAATTGTCGCAATGATATATGAACAAGAGAAAGGTGATCAGCAATTAACAACCTAGCCACGGATGTGTAAGTTTTACACTACTGGCCTTTACAATTGCTACACCACGAAGATGGCATGCTAAAGATGCGAAATTTAACCGACAGGAAGAAGAGGGTGTAATATGAAAATGATTAGCTTTTCAGAGCATTCACACAAGGTTGGCGCCGGTGGCGACACCTACAACGTGCTGACATGAGGAAAGTTTCCAACCGATTTCTCAAACACAAACAGCAGTTCCCTGGTGAAACGTTGTTGCGATGCCTCGTGTAAGGGGGAGAAATGCTTACCATCACGTTTCCGACTTTGATAAAGGTCGGATTGTAGCCTATCGCGATTGCGGTTTATCGTATCGCGACATTGCTGCTAGCGTTGGTCGAGATCCAATGACTGTTAGCAGGATATGGAATCGGTGGGTTCAGGAGGGTAATACGGAACGCCGTGCTCGATCCCAACGGCCTCGTATCACTTGCAGTAGAGATGACAGGCATCTTATCCGCATGGCTGTAATGGATCGAGCAGCCACATCTCGATCCCAGAGTCCACAGGTAGGGACGTTTGCAAGACAACAACCATCTGCACGATCAGTTCGACGACGTTTGCAGCACCATGGGCTATCAGCTCGGAGATCGTGGCTGCGTTTACCCTTGACGGTGCATCACAGACAGGAGCGCCTGCGATGGTGTACTCTACGACGAACCTGGGTGCACGAATGGCAAAACGTCATTTTTTCTGATGAATCCAGGTTCTGTTTATAGCATCATGATGGTCGCATCCGTGTTTGGCGACATCGCGGTGAACGCACATTGGAAGCGTGTATTCGTCATTGCCATACTGGTGATCAACCGGCATGATGGTATGGGGTGCCAATGGTTACACGTCTCGGTCATCTCTTGTTCGCATTAACGGCACTTTGAACAGTGGACGTTACATTTCAGATGTGTTACGACCCGTGGCTCTACCCTTCACTCGATCCCTGCGAAACCCTACATTTTAGCAGGATAATGCACGTCCGCATGTTGCAGGTCCTGTACGGGCCTTTCTGGGTACAGAAAGTGTTCAACTGCTGCCCTGGCCAGCACATTCTCCAGGCCTCTCACCAACTGAAAACGTCTCGTCAATGGTGGCCGAGCAACTGGCTCGTCACAATACGCCAGTCACTACTCTTGATGAACTGCGTGGTATCGTGTTGAAGCTGCATGGGCAGCTGTACCTGTACACACCATCCAAGCTCTGTTTGACTCCATGCCCAGGCGTATCAAGGCCGTTATTACGGCCAGAGATGGTTGTTCTGGCTACTGACTTCTCAGGATCTATTCACCCAAATTGCGTGAAAATGTAATCACATGTCAGTTCTAGTGTAATATATTTGTCCAATGAATACCCGTTTATCATCTGCATTTCTTCCTGGTGTAGCAATTTTAATGGCCAGTAGTGTAGTATCGTTCCGCGGATGACGTTTTTCCACTTTCCCTGTATGTAGCATAAATCTTCGATATGATTCTATTGAAGCACCAAACACTTCGACAAACTTGGTTACGGAAGCACGCACCATAAGAACAGCAACAGTTTGGCCACGTTCGACTCCACTTAGGTCAGACCTAAGGTTAGATCTGACCACGACTGACTCTTGCAACGAATTGAGGGCATTGTACAGGTGTCGTTCGTCGTCAAACATAACAGAGCAACCTTCAGGCATGGCTAGCATCTGTGTCTCATTGACACACACACACATATACTCACACACTAGTGCGGGCCCACCATACACACACACACACACACACACACACACACACAGAGAGAGAGAGAGAGAGAGAGAGAGAGAGAGAGAGAGAGAGGGAGAGAGGGGGACTCTCGTTCTACTGTCAGTAATGTACCTGACTGCTAAAATGATGTTTGATGTCGAAACATGTGGTGTGTATGAGTTTTGTCGCTACTCAACACCTCTCTCAACTTTCGTGTAATTTATCCCGAATTATTGTTTTCTGACAATCTGAGGAAAACTGCGTATGTAAACGATGAGAAGAATGGGTCCAGATTTGTTGCAGCAGTTAACAGGTAAAGTTAGTGATAGTTACTGAAACTGTTCACCATAGCCGGCCGGTGTGGCCGTGCGGTTCTAGGCGCTTCAGTCAGTCAGCCTTCGGCGGCGCAGCGGTTCGGACGGTGTTTACGTCCCTGCCGCACGTCTGCGCGAGAGGTGTTTACGTTACGTGTGTAGCGGTGTGTCGCGGTATACATAGAACGAATCATGGCCTTGTCGTTCCGCAAATCGACACTGAAATTTAGTTTTGTTAACGAATACGCTCGACCGAAGGCTTACGAGATAGAACGTTATTTACGGGACGAGGTGAAAATCGAACCTGACGTTCTAGTTGGAATACACTTATCTATAGTCAGCAGCGTGGTCTATGTCAAGCTCATCAATGAAGCGGCATGTGACGAACTACTACTTCGACACCGACAAGGACTTCGTTTCTGTCGCCGGTCGAAGTGGCCGTGCGGTTAAAGGCGCTGCAGTCTGGAACCGCAAGACCGCTACGGTCGCAGGTTCGAATCCTGCCTCGGGCATGGATGTTTGTGATGTCCTTAGGTTAGTTAGGTTTAACTAGTTCTAAGTTCTAGGGGACTAATGACCTCAGCAGTTGAGTCCCATAGTGCTCAGAGCCATTTGAACCATTTCGTTTCTGTCATTCGGACGGGAATGTTGGAGCGGTAACAGTTGAACACGCCGGCATGGGACTCCGAACGATCCGCGTCTTTGAGCTTCCATTCGAAGTGCCAGAATAATTGGTGACAGACGCCCTGCGTCCTTACGGAACGGTCCTATCCCACGTGGCTGAAAAATGGGTGAGTTTCAAGACGTATCCTGTCCTCAATGGCGTCAGACACATACAGATCGAACTCCGAAAACACGTCCCGTCATACTTGTACGTCGCCGGTTGTAGGGCGATTGTCATTTACGACGGACAACCAAGGACGTGCTCTGGGTGTGGGAAGGAGGGACACATACGTTCTGAGTGTGCTCAACGAAGGTTATTACAGCTGCCACGGGATGATCCACCCCTCACGCCGCATCCGAGTGTGCTCCCCATGACTTACGTCGCCGCATTACGCGATGACGTGGGCCGCGAGACAGACGCGTACCAGAACACACAGACAGCGGCGGATCGTGGCGAGCCACAGAAAGACGACGTTGCGCTGGACCGCCTGCAGCAGTCACAGGACGCCCTCTCTTCGGTTCCGCTTGAGGCCCCTTCAGATAAGGCACTTGGAGACGTCGATAATACGACGGCGCACGATTCCGACGCCCCCCACGAACAACTGGAGACCATGCTGACCTCTGATGCCGAGGCCCGGCAACGTAAACAGCGATCACCAAAATGCCGGAAGAAGCGCCGCCTCACGGTGGAGGACGACCACTCTGATCTAGCAGACATTTCTGAGACGTTTACGCGTACAGAACAGACGACTATGGATACAGCAGAACTGCCTAGCGTGGATGCAACGGTAGCCAGCGGGACGGCGGCACGACCTACCGCTGCCGATGCTCCAGACACAGCGAAGGAGCTCGATAGGTGGCAACAGGCTACTGAGGAGGCTACGGCGCCTGCACAGCACGACAACGATGGGACACTTGGGGACTGGTCAGAAGACCCACCCCCGTGGGGAACAGATGATGCCGGAGGAACTGCTCCCACGCACTCTCCCGGTGTAAGACCGGAAGAGTGCACGGAATAACGGAAGACCATATGAGGGGACGGCGGGGGATGTTAGTACGACAGCAGCCTATGTACGGCACAATTAGCGACCGTACGGCACCCTATCTACGTTGACCGCCATGCAACAAGCTTATCGGATAGGGTATGTTAACATCAATAGCATTGGGACGCCGGTACAAAATCAAGATGCTCAGTGACATGATAAAGGCTGTGGATTTAGACATAGCACTATTACAAGACGTTCGGGTACTTCCCCCCTCGAACTTTTACGGTTACGACATTTACTCTTCCCCGTGTGACGAGAGAGGCGTTGGCACAGCTATACTATTAAAGGAAGGGATACGTGCAGACGAAGTAGAGTATTTGCCTTCTGCCCGTGGTACGGCCGTGACCATAGGTGGAATACGTTTGATCAACATATACGCACCGTCAGGCTCGGATAAGAGAAGGGACAGAGCAGATTTTTACGTCCATGAGGTTACAGCGTTGTTCCAGGGACGATACGATGGTTGCATACTCCGCGGAGATTTTAATTGTGTGCTCGACAGAAAGGACCAACAACCTAACTATACTACTAGCCAAGAACTTAGAGAGCTGGTCAACGGGATGGAATTAGTCGATGCATGGGACCTGAAGTATCGCAACCAACCAGGATATACATTTTTTACTAGCCACTCCGCGGGCCGTTTGGATCGGATCTACGTTTCAAGGGCGTTAGCAATGTCGTCGGTGGACGCAGAAATATGGCCGACAGCATTTACAGACCACGAGGCATATATTTGCACGGTTAACCTTGATAGACAGCAGTTATGGAGACGGCGGGGTACTTGGAAGATGAAGGTCTCCCAACTGCGAGATACAGAATGCCGACGCATGGTGGAGGACGCGTGGCATGGCTGCCTCCGTCGACAAAATTCTTTCGGTTCTGTGCTGCAGTGGTGGATCGAGTGCGCGAAGCCAGCTTTACGGAGGACGTTCATAGGTTACGGGAAGGAGGTTTCTCAATGGCAGCGCACGACCTCTGAGTTTTACTTTATGGCTCTCCGGGAACTGTTAGCTCAACCACCTACACCAGAACGCCAGACGGCCGTCCACCGAGTTAAGGCGAAGCTGGTACAACTTGCGACGCAGAGGATGGCAGGTACGGTGATACGCGCGAGGTCGCAGGATTTCCTGCCCAGCGAGGTTCTCTCGATGCATTATGTGATAAAGGAAAGACGAAGAAGACGCAGGAATTTAATACATGAGATCGATCTCGGCGATGGCCGTCGTTTTACAACACAGAGGGGCATAGCACAGGCGTTCACGGATCATTTTAGCAGATTCCATGCGAGCAACGGGGAAGGTCAGAGGGAGCTGGGGAACGTCCTGGAAGCGATCCCAGACGCGACGAGTGTGAACGGGGAAGCGGACGGGTTATCTGAAATTACGTGTGAAGAGCTGGAGGAAGCGATTACACGAGGTGCCTGCAACAAGTCCCCAGGTCCAGACGGATTCCCGTTGGAATTTTACCGTGCCTTTGTGACCATTATGACACCGATAGGTTCATGAAATACCTCTTAGTTTGATCAAAAACAATAGAAGTCAATGATTAATTATATGGATTTCCTTCTTTACTAATCATCATCACTCAGGGACTGGGTGTTGTGTTGTCCAAATCATCATCATTTCATCCCCACCGACGCGCAGGTCGCCAAAGTGGCGTCAACTCGTAAGACCTGCACCAGGCGAACGGTCTACCCGACGGGAGGCCCTAGCCACACGACATTGCATTTTTTTCATCATCAGTAACTCGTAACTAGAAGACACAGAATTACAAGAAATTTAAAAAATAACTAATCTGTATCCAATACTTCGTGCCTGTTCAATGAATGTAGTAAATCAGATGTTACAAATAAGGTCCATTGTACCGTGCATTGCATCGTGGAAGTGTTCATCGCAAAAAATTCAGACGCTTTGCAGTGCAGGACAACTTAAACGGCCGGGTTGCCTGCATCAAGTGCTACTGCATTCTGATGCAACATATTTACATTCCGCTTATATGACGAAAAAGTCGTCCAAGAGTTCGTATGGGAGATAATCTCAAACTCTCTAAGCGCTGTGAACTTTTCTAGACTGGTTTCTTACTTCTTCCTGTCACTGACTGACAGTTGTCGAGAAACACCTTTCATTGACGAATCTGGGCCTTAATTAAGTTGATAGCTTCTTTTCGTATCAGCTGTTACACGTCCATAGTTGTGGGATCGACAAAGCGTCAGCTGTGGCAGATTATCGTTGTCATTGTGGAGAATATGTACTTGAGAAAGTAATTTTGGGACGTGGTATCCTTGGTGTGCTAAGATATCTGGATGAAGATATTGTCTGGGAGACAGTTTGTAATTGAGTCCCTTACAGCTACATTACAAAGCAGGAAAGGGCAGCTCAAGTCGCCGACGCAGTTTGGTTGTGACTTTTTTTTTCGGAGGGTAACTCCTCGTCGTTGTGCAATGCTGGAGGTCGTTTCACGATGACTGCAGCTGGTACAATGTCTCAGTGGCGTGGCGACTCTTATGAGTTAATCCTGAATGTTGTTATCGCAAACGGAGTAAATGAAACCAAATAATCTACTTGAAACAATGGGAATTGTACGGGAAATACCAGGATAAAGCGTTCCAGAAAAAGGAAAGCCAGTTACGACTATTATTTCCGGATAACAGTCAGTAACAGGTTAAACGGAAATGAACCACAGTGATCCTACGAAACCCCTAAAGGATGGACAATATCAACCCAAATCGTCCACAAACGCCTTCGTTTCTCTTTCTTAGGCAAGCTGTAATGTGTTTAGGACCCATAAGGATGAAACTTTTTTTTTTTTTTTTTTTTTTTTTTTTTTTTTTTTTTTTTTTTTTTTTTTTTGCGAAACATTACACTCATTGACAAGCCTAACAACTGAAGCTGTTCCGTTTTGATGGAGAAGTTACCTATGATTCACTACAAGATTTGTAGAGTGACCTAACCATTATAATAGTGGGGACAGTTTCTAGAAGAAATCGTCATTTGTGAACATTATTCGAACGGTTCCTTGAACCTTACCTTACCTAACGTAAGGAACAATATCCTAGGACTATTTTTCGACGCATGATGCGGCCTATAGTGATGTTTTCGTTTCTATGCCCGTTCTCATGCAGCTGCCTTACAGTTGATGGACAACATGTTTCAAACTGTGCATAGTAGTCGAATGCTGCGACCACCCTGCAGTCTGGGATTAAATCCTATTGATTAAGCTGTGAATATGTTCAGAAGAGGCTTTGCACTTCGGAAAATAGTAGTAGTAGTAGTAGTAGTAGTAGTAGTAGTAGTAGCAGTAGTAGTAGTGTTTAGTTCTATAATCCTTCAAGGGCTAATAGACAGCACATTGCTATAAAATTAGTTGATTATCTTCTTAAGCTTGTGTTAAGTATGTGTCTAAATGACATGCAAACTGAGGTAATTCGTTCAAATGGTTCAAATGGCTCAGAGTACTATGGGACTTAACAACTGAGATCATCAGTCCCCTAGAACTTAGAACTATTTAAACCTAACTAACCTAAAGACAGCACACACATCCATGCCCAAGGCAGGATTCGAACCTGCGACCGTAACGGTCGCGCGGTTCCACACTGAAGCGCCTAGAACAACTCGGCCACACTGACAGGCAAGTAATTCGTCAGGGCAGTAAATATTTGAGCATCCACATCTGTTACACAAGTAAACAGAGAGTCTTCTAACTAGTTGCTCCCTTGTTTTCATAATTAACATAACGCTGGAGTCAGCCATTTTGTGATGGTGAAGGTAGCCAAACAATAGGCTCAAGTGCCCCATACTGTCTAATTTTGTAACAATATTTTTTGGTATAAAATAACGAATAGCCCCTCTCGCTGCTAAGCCAGTGGGACTACACGCGTGAGGCTCCTTCACACTCTTACATAAACCGTATACTCGACGGTGAAGAAAATCCGACGCCACAGATTCTGGTTCCGTTCCAAATCATTCTTTGTCCACCTTCCCCGAGCACCACAACGACTCATGAAGCCCAAATGTATGATGTGGAGACAAGAAAAGGCATATTTCAAACTGCCAAGTGCTACTGACAATAATTCTTTATTTACTACTGGCATAGAACACCAGATCACCTTCAGGTGTCACAAAATTATTAACAAGAGCTAAGTCAAAACAAGGCCCCGGCAGTAGACAAGATTCCATTAGGACTACTGACAGCCTTGGGAGAGCCAGGCCTAACAAAACTCTGCCATCTAGTGAGCAAGATGTATGAGACATGCAAAATACCCTCAGACTTCTAGAAGAATATAATAATTCCAATCCCAAAGAAAGCAGGTGCTGACAGATGTGAAAATTATCGAACTATCAGTTTCATAAGCCACGACTGCAAAATACTAACACGAATTCTTTACAGACGATTGGAAAAACTGGTAGAAGCCGACCTCTGGGAAGATCAGTTTGGATTCCGTAGAAGTGTTGGAACACGTGAGGCAATACTGACCCTACGACTTATCTTAGAAAACAGATTAAGAAAAGGAAAACCTACGTTTCTAGCATTTGAAGACTTAGAGAAAGCTTTTGAAAATGTTGACTGAAATACTCTTTTTCAAATTCTGAAGGTGGCAGGGGTAAAAGACAGGGAGCGAAAGTCTATTTACAATTTGTACAGAAACCAGATGGCAGTTATGAGTCAAGGGGCTTGAAAGGGAAGCAGTGGTTGGGAAGAGAGTGAGACAAGGTTGTAGCCTATCCCAGATGTTATTCAATCTGTATATTGAGCAAGTAGTAAAGGAAACAAAAGAACATTTTGGAGTAGGTATTAAAATCCATGGAAAAAAAAGAAAAACTTTGAGGTTCGCCGATGACATTGTAATTCTGTCAGAGACAGCAAAGGACCTGGAAGAGCAGCTGAACGGAATTGATATAAGATGAACATCAACAAAAGCAAAACGAAGATAATGGTATGTAGTCGAATTAAATCGGGTGAAGCTGCGGGAATTAGATTAGGAAATGAGGCGCTTAAAGTAGTAAATGAGTTTTGCTATTTGGGGAGCAAAATAACTGATGATGGTCGACGTAGAGAGGATATAATATGTAGACTGGCAACGGCAAGGAAAGTGTTTCTGAAGAAGAGAAATTTGTTAACATCGAGTATAGATTTAACTGTCAGGAAGTCGTTTCTGAAAGTATTTGTATGGAGTGTAGCCATGTATGGAAGTGAAATATGGACGATAAATAGTTTAGACAAGAAGAGGATAGACGCTTTCGAAATGTGGTGCTACAGAAGAATGGTGAAGATTCGATGGGTAGATCACATGACTAATGAGGAGGTACTGAATAGAATTGGAGACGAGAGAAATCTGTGGCACAACTTGACTAGAAGAAGGGATCGGTTGGTAGGGCATATTCTGAGGCATCAAGAGATCCCCAATTTAGCATTGGAGAGCAGCGGGGAGGGTAAAAATCGTAGGGGGAGATCAAGAGATGAATACACTAAAAAGATTCAGAAGGTTGTAGGTTGCAGTAGGTACTTGGAGATGTAGAAGCTTGCACAGGATAGAGTAGCATGGGGAGCTGTATCAAACCAGTCTCTGGACTGAAGACCACAACAACACATCAACTATGGTGCCCAATAAAAATGAAATATACTCTGCACCACAGACGTCAATAGTAAATTATATTACGTAGTCAATAGCAAAATATACTAGTATGATGTACTATCGTTACAATCACGCTTCACCTTTCTGTGCTGGGGCATTCCACGTACAGTGTTGTTCAGGTTTTTAAAATCGTCATGAAATATTTTCATGGGGTCTTTGGTGAGAATATGTTGTGAACTGTATTGCTTTTATCTGCTATACTAACAATGGTACAGTTTTTCTTGTTTAAATTTTTCAAGGTGTCCTGGTTCATAGTTTGTAATGAAGGGATGTCAGTATCATAACTTTTTTGTTGTTCACGACTTATTACGTGTTTTGTTGCTATTATCTTATTTGAAGTGTATTTATTAACCATTTTTAATTAATTCAGCTTTTTTGACAGTTAACTGAAAGTGAGTATTTGAATCCTTTTCCTTGCACAGAGAGTTACTTTGTTGAAAGTACTGTGTTAGATGGATTTTTTACTTATTCTGGAAACTTTTCCTTGTCGGTTGCGGCTACAATTGCACTTCGATCAGATAGGCTACTTATTTTGTGTTTTCGGCCTTTGAACATATAAAGCGTTAGGTTACGACTGAGTTGACGAATTTTGCTGTCAAAGGTACCAAAATCAGAAATTTGAATATGTGCGTGATTGGCATATGCATCATTTTAAATTGCGTAAGGCATTGTCCTCAATGTAGTCCGCTTTTAAACTTCACGATTTCAACCTCTTTGGTTGCAGCTGACGTTTCTCTTTGCCGGATGGTAACTTAATGTGGTGTAATATGTAGTTTTTAGTGCTGTTTATAAATCCAAATGTTCTAAGTTGCATTAGCATAAAAGTATGAGTAACCACCTGTTCAAGATGAATAACATGTGTCGTATAGACACTCGTAATTATGCTTATGGATGCTTCCCTCACTTATTGGTAGAGGCATTTCATATTTAAGGATAAGGAGCACTGAAATTGCGTTCTGTTTTACTAATATTGGGCCGGCCGCTGTGTCCGAGCGGTTCTAGGTGCTTCGGTCCGGAACCCCGCGGCTGCTGCGGTCGTAGGTTCGAATCCTACCGCGGGCATGGATGTGTGTGATGTCCATAGGTTAGTCAGGTTTAAGTAGTTCTAAGTCTAGGGGACTGATGACCTCAGATGTTGAGTCCCATAGTGCTTAGAGCCAACTAATATTGGTTTGTTACAAACCGATTTTCGGCCTATTACGCAATCGTCAGGTAACAACTGACCGTTGTTGTCGTCGTATTCTGTTCAAAGACTGGTTTGATGAAGCACTTCATGCTAGCTTATCCTGCGCAAGCCTCTTTATCTCTGCGTGACTACCGCAAGCTACATCTAACTAGCCTGCTCACTGTATTCAAGCTCTGGTCTCCCTGTGATATTTTTACCACCCCCCCCCCCCCCCCAACCCACATCTTTTCATTACCAAACCGACAATTCCTTGATGATTCAGAATGTGTCTTCTGAACGGACTCCTTCCTTTAATAAAGTTATGCTATAAATTTCTTTTCCCCCCATTTCGATTCAGTACCTCCTCATCTGATATTCGATCAACCCATCCAGTTCTCAGCTTTCTTCTGTAGCACCACATTTCAAAAGCCTCTATTCTCTTATTGTCTGAACTGCTTATCGTTCACGTTTCACTTTCATACAAGTCTAATCTCCAGAATAGATTTTCTCACACTTAAACTAATATTAGATATTAACAAATTCCTCAGGTTCAGAAATGTTTTTCTTGCTATTGCTAGTGCACTTAATATCCTCTCTAATTGAATCTTCGTCACTTACACTCACGCTCATAAATGAAGGATAATTGCAGAATGTGGTGCCACACAACGTGGCACTACACAAAACTGGCGCTAATAGCACAGGCACATAGGGAACACACACGACACAGATCTGTAACGTCCACGGTATTGGTGATAAGTTGAAAAAAACGTCCCGAAACACATTTGCTACAAAACGCCACTGTTTCTGCGCATGTACCCCGACATCAAAATGGAATACGATCACCATGCACAAGTACACAGGTCGCACGACGGGTTGGCATACTCTGGATCGGGTGGTCGAGCAGCTGCTGGGTTCAGATGCCTCCCATTCTTGCACCAGTGCCTGTCCAGGCCACTCCATTCGCCTTATATCTTCTGTTTCAAGGTACTCCTCCACAATGGCAGCTCGATGGGGCCGTGCGTTATCATCCATCAGGAGGAAGGTGGGGCCCCACTGCACCCCTGAAAAGGTAGACATACTGGTGCAAAATGACATCCCGATACACCTGACCTGTTACAGTTCCTCTGCCAAAGACATGCAGGGGTGTACGTGCACCAGTCATAATCCCACCCCACACCACAAAACCACGACCTCCATACAGGTGCCTTCCAAGGACATTAAGGGGTTGGTATCGGGTTCCTGGTTCATGCCAGATGAAAACCCGGTGAGAATCACTGTTCAGACTATACCTGGACTCGTCCGTGAACATAACCTGGAACCACTGTTCCAATGACCATGTACTGTGTTCTTGACACCAGGCTTTACGGGCTCTCCTGTCACCAGGGGTCAGTGGAATGCACCTTGCAAGTCTCCAGGCGAATAAACAACGTATTTTCAGTCGTCTGTAGACTGTGTGTCTGGAGACAACTGTTCCAGTGGCTGCGGTAAGGTTCCGAGCAAGGCTACCTGCAGTACTCCGTGTCCGTCTGCGGGCACTGATGGTGAGATGTCGGTCTTCATGTGGAGTTGTACACTGTGGACGTCTCGTACTGTAGCGCGTGGACACCTTTCCTGTCTGCTGGAATCGTTACCATAATCTTGAGACCATACTTTGTGGCACACGGAGGGCGCGTGCTACGACCTGCTGTGTTTGACCAGCCTCCAGTCGCCCTAGTATTCTACCCCACATAACGTCATCAATACGAATCCTTTGAGCCATTTTCAACACACAGTCACCATTAGCACGTCTCAAAATGTCTGCCACTTACTCGCTGCACCGTACTCTGACATGCACCAACACACCTCTGCGTATGTGGCTGCTGCCAGCGCCACCGTGCGACGACCGCTGGTCAAATGCACCGCATGGTCGTACCCCGAAGTGATTTAAACTCGAAACCGATCACCAGAGCGTTGTTTCACCACGTATCACCATTATCCTTAATATATGAGCATGAGTGTATTTTGCTACAAAAACAGCAAAACTCATCTAGGCCTACCACTTTTGGTGTTTCATTTCCCAGCGTAATCCCCTCAGCAATGCCTGGTGTAATTGGCCTATATTCCATTACCCTTGTTATACTTTTTTGTTAATGCTAATCTTATACCCACTTTTTAACACAATATCCGTTCCGTTCAACTGCTCTTTCAAGCCCTTTACTGTCTCTTACAGGCTTACCATGTCCTGCAATTTTTTTTTGTTCTCTTTGAGCTTTAATTACTTTTCCAGATTTCGTCTTGGTTTCTTTCACAGTTATCTCAATGTGCCGGCTGAGTAATATTGAGGATAAGCTACAACACTCTCCCCTTCCGTCACAACTATGTCTTCCATTTAATTCTCCACGAGTCTTACAAATGCAGTCTGGCTCTTATACAAGTTATAAATAACCTTTATTTTGCCGCTGCCACCACCAGAATTTCAAAGAAAGTCGTCCAGTGAACAATGTCAAAAACTTCGTCAAAATAAACAAATGCCACAATGGACGATTTGCTTTTCTTCAACCCATGTTCTTGGATAAGTCACAGGGTCAGTATTTACTCACGTGTTTTTACAGTTAGTAAGTGTTATGTTCCATTTATCATTTGCGCAATTAACCACAGTGATATGAAACAAATCATTTTACATTCACATTACACATTAACATGTAACTATTATTACATCCTGAACTTTTACCAGTTTTTTTACAGATTCGAATTAGTAATTCGTACCTACCGACTCTTACTTGTTACTTAAATTGAAATTGATCTACGGATTAGAAGGAGTTATTAAGGAGAATATTTTTCAGTTTTCCTTTCAAATTTAACTTTTCTTTCTGTAAGGTATTTTATTTCATTCATTAAGTGACTATAAATTATACTGGCAGCATTGTGCACCCCTTTTTGTGCTAAAGACAACCTTAAAGCGGAATAGTGAATCTCATTTTCCTTGTAATTATGTATGTCATCCCCCATTGGAATTATATGGCTTATTTATAGTGAGGGAATAAATATACTGCGAAGCAGTAATCAAAATGCCTATCTCCTCGAGGAGCACGTTTTTGAGCAACGAAAACTTTCTTTCTTAAACATGAGTTACCCCAGAAAATTCTTCCTTTAGACGTTACTGACCGGAAATATGCGATAAATGTTAACTTACTGATTTTTCTCTACCCCAGATCTGCAATGATTCAAAGTGTAAGTGCGAATGAACTGCATGATTCGAGGAGTATTATATACACTCCAGGAAATTGAAATAAGAACACAGTGAATTCGTTGTCCCAGGAAGGGGAAACTTTATTGACACATTCCTGGGGTCAGATACATCACATGATCACACTGACAGAACCACAGGCACATAGACACAGGCAACAGAGCATGCACAATGTCGGCACTAGTACAGTGTATATCCACCTTTCGCAGCAATGCAGGCTCCTATTCTCCCATGGACACGATCGTAGAGATGCTGGATGTAGTCCTGTGGAACGGCTTGCCATGCCATTTCCACCTGGCGCCTCAGATAGACCAGCGTTCGTGCTGGACGTGCAGACCGCGTGAGACGACGCTTCATCCAGTCCAAAACATGCTCAATGGGGGACAGATCCGGAGATCTTGCTGGCCAGGGTAGTTGACTTACACCTTCTAGAGAACGTTGGGTGGCACGGGATACATGCGGACGTGCATTGTCCTGTTGGAACAGCAAGTTCCCTTGCCGGTCTAGAAATGGTAAAAAGCACCCTGGCACGAAGCAGCACTCCAATGTAACATCGGTACATGGCAGTCTGAACCACTAAGCTTCACTAGTCTGCAAGGTTACCAGCCACCGATACGAAGCACCTTCCGTAAGATAACGTTGGTGTAAAGCACTCTCTCCCATGCATTAGTGGTACAAAGCACCCTCCGCCTCACAACATTAGTGTGGAGTACTTTCAGTCGCTAAAAATCGGTGCAGAACTCCCTCTGCCATGTTACATGGTAAAAAGCACCCTGACATGAATTATCACTCCAATGTAACATCGGTACATAGCACTCTCAACCGGAAAGCATCAGTAGTCTGCAAGGTTTCCAGCCATAGTTAAGAGCACCTTCCAAAAGACAACGTTAGTATAAAGCACTCACTCCCATGCAACATTGGTACGCAGCACCCTCCACCACACCATTTTTAGTCAGAAGTACTTTCCGTCGTTAAGAAAATGTACAGAGCTCCCTCTACCATGTAACATGGTAAAAAGCACCCTGCCATGGCGCAGCATTCCAATGTAACATCGGTACATAGCAATCTCTACCATAACGCATCAGTAGCCTGCAACGTTTCCAGCCATAGCTACGAAAAACCTGCCGTAACACAACATTGGTATAAAACACTCTCTCCCTTGCAACATTGGTACAAAGCAGCCTCCGCCACACAACATTAGTGTGAAGTACTTTCAGTCGCTAAAAAACGGTGCAGAGCTCCCTCACCATTTAACACGGGTTAAAGCACCCTGCCATGAAGCAGCACTCCAATGTGACATCGGTACATAGCACTCTATGCCACAAAGCATCAGTAGTCGGCAACGTTTCCAGCCATAGTTACGAAGCACCTTCCGTAAGACAACATTGGTGTAAAGCACTCTCTCCCATGCCACATTGGTACAAGGCACCCTCCACCACACAACATTAGTGTGAACTACTGTAAGTCCCTAAAAAACGGTGCAGAGCTCCCTCACCAGTTAACACGGTTTAAAGCACACTGCCATGAAGCAGCACTCCAATGTGACATCGGTACATAGCACCCTCTGCCACAAAGCATCAGTAGTCTGCAACATTTCCAGCCATAGTTACGAAGCACCTTCCGTAAGACAACATTGGTGTAAAGCACTCTCTCCCATGCAACAATGGTACAAAGCACCCTCCACCACACAACATTAGTGTGAACTACTGTCAGTCGCTAAAAAACGATGCAGAGTTCCCACACCATTTAACACGGTTTAAAGCACCCTGCCATGAAGCAGCACTCCAATGTGACATCGGTACATAGCACTCTCTGCCACAAAGCATCAGTAGTCTGCAACGTTTCCAGCCATAGTTACGAAGCACCTTCCGTAAGACAACATTGGTGTAAAGCACTCTCTCCCATGCAACATTGGTACAAAGCACCCTCCACCACACAACATTAGTGTGAACTACTGTCAGTCGCTAAAAAACGGTGCAGAGCTCCCTCACCATTTAACACGGTTTAAAGCACCCTGCTATGAAGCAGCACTCCAATGTGACATCGGTGCATAGCACTCTCTGCCACAAAGCATCAGTAGTCCGCAACGTTTCCAGCCATAGTTACGAAGCACCTTCCGTAAGACAACATTGGTGTAAAGCACTCTCTCCCATGCAACATTGGTACAAAGCACCCTCCACCACATAACATTAGTGTGAACTACTGTCAGTCGCTATAAACCGGTGCAGAGCACCATCACCATTTAACACGGTTTAAAGCACCCTGCCATGAAACAGCACTCCAATGTGACATCGGTACATAGCACTCTCTGCCACAAAGCATCAGTAGTCTCCAACGTTTAAAGCCATAGTTACGAAGCACCTTCCGTAAGACAACATTGGTGTAAAGCACTCTCTCCCATGCAACAATGGTACAAAGCATCCTCCACCACACAACATTAGTGTGAACTACTTTCAGACGCTAAAAAACGGTGCAAAGCTCCCTCACCATTTAACACGGTTTAAAGCACCCTGCCATGAAGCAGCAGTCCAATGTGACATCGGTACATAGCACTCTCTGCCACAAAGCATCAGTAGTCTGCAATGTTTCTAGCCATAGTTACGAAGCACCTTCCGTAAGACAACATAGGTGTAAAGCACTCTCTCCCATGCAACATTGGTACAAAGCACCCTCCACCACACAACATTAGTGTGAACTACTGTCAGTCGCTAAAAAACGGTGCAGAGCTCTCTCACCATTTAACACGGTTTAAAGCACCCTGCCATGAAGCAGCACTCCAATGTGACATCGGTACATAGCACCCTCTGCCCCAAAGCATCAGTAGTCTGCAACGTTTCCAGCCATAGCTACGAAGCACCTTCCGTAAGACAACATTGGTGTAAAGCACTCTCTCCCATGCAACATTGGTACAAAGCACCCTCCACCACAAAACATTAGTGTGAACTACTGTCAGTCGCTAAAAAACGATGCAGAGCTCCCACACCATTTAACACGGTTTAAAGCACCCTGCCATGAAGCAGCACTCCAATGTGACATCGGTACATAGCACTCTCTGCCACAAAGCATCAGTAGTCTGCAACGTTTCCAGCCATAGTTACGAAGCACCTTCCGTAAGACAACATTGGTGTAAAGCACTCTCTCCCATGCAACATTGGTACAAAGCACCCTCCACCACATAACATTAGTGTGAACTACTGTCAGTCGCTATAAACCGGTGCAGAGCACCATCACCATTTAACACGGTTTAAAGCACCCTGCCATGAAACAGCACTCCAATGTGACATCGGTACATAACACTCTCTGCCACAAAGCATCAGTAGTCTCCAACGTTTCCAGCCATAGTTACGAAGCACCTTCCGTAAGACAACATTGGTGTAAAGCACTCTCTCCCATGCAACATTGGTACAAAGCATCCTCCACCACACAACATAAGTGTGAACTACTTTCAGTCGCTAAAAAACGGTGCAAAGCTCCCTCACCATTTAACACGATTTAAAGCACCCTGCCATGAAGCAGCAGTCCAATGTGACATCGGTATAAAGCACTCTCTGCCACAAAGCATCAGTAGTCTGCAACGTTTCCAGCCATAGTTACGAAGCACCTTCCGTAAGACAACATTGGTGTAAAGCACTCTCTCCCATGCAACATTGGTACAAGGCACCCTCCACTACACAACATTAGTGTGAACTACAGTCAGTCGCTAAAAAACGGTGCAGAGCTCCCTCACCATTTAACACGGTTTAAAGCACCCTGCCATGAAGCAGCACTCCAATGTGACATCGGTACATAGCACTCTCTGCCGCAAAGCATCAGTAGTCTGCAACGTTTCCAGCCATAGTTACGAAGCACCTTCCGTAAGACAACATTGGTGTAAAGCACTCTCTCCCATGCAACATTGGTACAATGCACCCTCCACCACACAACATTAGTGTGCACTACTGTCAGTCGCTAAAAAACGGTGCAGAGCTCCCTCACCATTTAACACGGTTTAAAGCACCCTGCCATGAAGCAGCACTCCAATGTGACATCGGTACATAGCACTCTCTGCCACAAAGGATCAGTAGTCTGCAACGTTTCCAGCCATAGTCACGAAGCACCTTCCGTAAGACAACATTGGTGTAAAGCACTCTCTCAAAAAAATGGTTCAAATGGCTCTGAGCACTATGGGACTCAACTTCTGAGGTCATTAGTCCCCTAGAACTTAGAACTAGTTAAACCTAACTAACCTAAGGACATCACAAACATCCATGCCCGAGGCAGGATTCGAACCTGCGACCGTAGCGGTCTTGCGGTTCCAGACTGCAGCGCCTTTAACCGCACGGCCACTTCGGCCGGCAGCACCCTCTCCCATGCAACATTGGTACAAAGCACCCTCCACCACACAATATTAGCGTGAACTACTGTCAGTCGCAAAAAAACGGTGCAGAGCTCCATCACCATTTAACACTGTTTAAAGCGCCCTGCCATGAAGCAACACTCCAATGTGACATCGGTACATAGCACTCTCTGCCACAAAGCATCAGTAGTCTGCAATGTTTCTAGCCATAGTTACGAAGCAATTTCCGTAAGACAAGACTGATGTAAAACACTCTCTTCCATGCAACATTGGTACAAGGCACCCTCCACCACACAACATTAGTGTGAACTACTGTCAATCGCTAAAAAACGGTGCAGAGCTCCCTCACCATTTAACACAGTTTAAAGCACCCTGCCGTGAAGCAGCACTCCAATGTGACATCGGTGCATAGCACTCTATGCCACAAAGCATCAGTAGTCTGCAACGTTTCCAGCCATAGTTACGAAGCACCTTCCGTAAGACAACATTGGTGTAAAGCACTCTCTCCCATGCAACATTGGTACAAGGCACCCTCCACCACACAACATTAGTGTGAACTACTGTCAATCGCTAAAAAACGGTGCAGAGCTCCCTCACCATTTAACACGGTTTAAAGCACCCTGCCATGAAGCAGCACTCCAATGTGACATCGGTACTTAGCACTCTCTGCCACAAAGCAGCAGTAGTCTGCAATGTTTCTAGCCATAGTTACGAAGCAATTTCCGTAAGACAAGACTGATGTAAAGCACTCTCTCCCATGCAACATTGGTACAAAGCACCCTCCACCACACAACATTAGTGTGAACTACTGTCAGTCGCTAAAAAACGGTGCAGAGCTCCCTCACCATTTAACACGGTTTAAAGCGCCCTGCCATGAAGTAGCACTCCAATGTGACATCGGTACAAAGCACTCTCTGCCACAAAGCATCAGTAGTCTGCAACGTTTCCAGCCATAGATACGAAGCACCTTAAATAAGATAACATTGGTGTAAAGCACTCTCTCCCATGCAACATTGGTACAAAGCACCCTCCACCACATATCATTAGTGTGAACTACTGTCAGTCGCTAGAAACGGTTAAGAGCTCCCTCACCATTTAACACGGTTTAAAGCACCCTGCCATGAAGCAGCACTCCAATGTGACATCGGTACATAGCACTCTCTGCCACAAAGCGTCAGTAGTCAGCAATGTTTCTAGCCACAGTTACGAAGCACCTTCCGTAAGACAACATTGATGTAAAGCACTCTCTGCCATGCAACATCGGTACAAAGCACCCTCCACCAAACAACACTAGTGTGAACTACTGCCAGTCGCCAAAAAACGGTGCACAGCTCCCTCACCATTTAACACGGTTTAAAGCACCCTGCCATGAAGCAGCACTCCAATGTGACATCGGTACATAGCAATCTCTACCACAAAGCATCGGTAGTCTGCAACGTTTCCAGCCATAGTTACGAAGCACCTTCCGTAAGACAACATTGGTGTAAAGCACTCTCTCCCATGCAACATTGGTACAAAGCACCCTCCACCACACAACATTAGCGTGAACTACTGTCAGTCGCTAAAAAATGGTGCAGAGCTCTCTCACCATTTAACACGGTTTAAAGCACCCTGCCATGAGGTAGCACTCCAGTGTGACATCGGTACAAAGCACTCTCTGCCACAAAGCATCAGTAGTCTGCAACGTTTCCAGCCATAGTTACGAAGCACCTTCCGTAAGACGACATTGGTGTAAAGCACTCTCTCCCATGCAACATTGGTACAAGGCACCCTCAACCCACAACATTAGCGTGAACTACTGTCAGTCGCTAAAAAACGGTGCAGAGCTCTCTCACCATTTAACACGGTTTAAAGCACCCTGCCATGAGGTAGCACTCCAATGTGACATCGGTACAAAGCACTCTCTGCCACAAAGCATCAGTAGTCTGCAACGTTTCCAGCCATAGTTACGAAGCACCTTCCGTAAGACAACATTGGTGTAAAGCACTCTCTCCCATGCAACATTGGTACAAAGCACCCTCCACCACACAACACTAGTGTGAACTTGTGTCAGTCGCTAAAAAACGGTGCAGAGCTCCCTCATCATGTAACACGGTTTAAAGAACCCTGCCATGAAGCAGCCCTCCAGTGTGACATCGGTACTTAGCACTCTCTGCCACAAAGCATCAGTAGTCTGCAATGTTTCTAGCCATAGTTACGAAGCAATTTCCGTAAGACAAGATTGATGTAAGGCACTCTCTCCCTTGCAACATTGGTACAAAGCACCCTCCACCACACAACATTAGTGTGAACTACTGTCAGTCGCTAGAAAACGGTTAAGAGCTCCCTCACCATTTAACACGGTTTAACCCTGCTGTTCTGTTCACTTTTACTTGACATATATACTGTTCGGGTCAATATGACCCGACATATCAAAATGCTTTAGAAACATAAATTTTGGTACAGTTTTAGCTATCGACATTGTTGTTCTATTCCAGTACCTTGTTAGTAATAATAATAATAATAATAATAATAATAATAATGGTAATAATAATAATAATAACAATGCATACAACTTTATTGAGGGATATTTTTCATTTAAATATGCACATAAATTTGAAACAACAGACAGTTTCCATTACAGGCATTCAACTTAGAAAGCACTACAGTTTTTCCATACTTCTATTCTTATTGTTGACAGTTTAGACGTAAGTATTGACATTTTCTAACAACAGACAGTTGTCATTACAGATATTCATCTTAGAGCACACTACAGTACAGAACACACTACAGTTTTTTTATTACATTCCAACATAGAAAGCACTACAACTTTAGAATCCTCTCTTCTTACTGATTGTAGTTTAGGCACAAGTATTCACATAAATTTGAAACAACAGAATTTTCAATACAATCATCTTATAAAATACTACAGTTCTTTTCTTACTGCTTGCACTGTGGACACAAGTAGGTTACATGTTTCTTGCAAATATGTTTACTACATTTTCCACACACCATGTTTGTTTTATTGTCATTACTTGATGGACAGAACTTACAGCGTGCACGTTTTGTAGATTTTCTTGTTGTTACCGATTCTGACACACCACCCACATCATTCGGGTTTTGGATGCTTGTGACCATTCTCAAAGAATCTTCTGTTCTTGGGAAATGCGTTCTTGATGCAATATGTTCTTTTATCAGTGACTTTCCAAGTTCCTCCAAGAATATTCTCCTTCTAGTCAATTTGCTTGCATTCCAATTAGGGTCAACCGAAATCCACAAAACGTATGCATTATAAGCAGAAACATCAAGAATATTGTAGAAAACTATCATTGGCCACCTATTACTTTTTCGTTTGCATGTATATGTACCTAATAACTGATCAAGCGTGTCTACAGCACCTTTGGTTGAATTATAGTCCAAAATCATTTTTGGCTTCTTATCAGCCCTGTCACTGATTTCCGCATCATGGTGGAGAGTGCTCATAAGTACAACATTCTTGTGTCTCTTAGGAATATAATTAACCACAGTAGTGTCATTTGTGAAGTAAAATGAAGAGCTGTGTACCTCCTTGTTGGTCATTTTGTGTGGAAGCTCCGGCTTATTTTTCCGTATAGTTCCCAACATAGTCAATTTCCTTTTCAGAAGCAGCTGCCCCAAATTGTACGACGTAAAAAAGTTGTCACACGTGATATTCTGACCACGTAACTCAGAAGTGAGATCAGATACCACCCTCATTCCCTGATTTCTTTCTGGTGCCGCTCCACTCACCTTTCCTGTATAAATTTGGGCTTTCAGTACGTATGAAGTTTTGCTGTCACACATGGTCCATATTTTGATCCCATATTTTGCCGGTTTACTTGGGATATACTGCTTGAATGGACAGCGACCTCTAAATGCTACTAACTGCTCGTCAACAGTAACATTTTCTCCTGGATTATACAGTTTAGGAAGGACCTCTACCCACTTCTCCCAAATACTACGAATTGCGGCAAGTTTGTCAGTACGTCGTCTTTCCTCTCTAGTAGATTTCTTGTCAAATCGCAGGACACGTGATATCTTACAGAATGTTTCATGAGACATGGTTGCTCGAAATATGTTTCGCCCAGTATCTTTATCCCACAAACTTTTTGTAGACTCCCCATGAGATCGATATACACCCGCTAGGAGTAAGAGTCCTAAGTATGCATGGAAAACAGAACCATCAATATCTGTCCACTGTTCACCATAAACTCGCTGCCCTTCAATATTTGTCATCTCTATTATTTCATTTTGAAGCGCTGTGTGAAATACTGCTTCAAATGAACATTTTACATCAGATATTCTGCTGACTGCATACCTGGTAACTCCTGGGGTACTCTTGATGATGTTCGAAGCTGGTAGGCGACCATGTTGTGCTGGTGGATGCAACTGCCATTCTATATTCCCATTTTTAGAAAGAAAAGTCTCTACACTATTTTGTATGGGCTGTGGACTGTCGTAACTGTCATCGGAACACTCGCTTTCAGATGCATTGCTGATGTGATCTTCAAACTCAGAAAGTGATCCTTCATCTGGTGAGGCATTTACTATTTCTTCCAACTCACGATCATTCAATGGTCTCATCGCCATGGTGTCACAAGTCAAACTGGGCAGAAACAAAGCATTCCAATTATTGAGAACTGCCAATTATTATTTCCTGGGGAAAGCAACAAACAAGCCCATTGTTGTGAACGCATGGAGCTTTAGGTGATTGTTGAGAGTAAGTTGGAATGATGCAGTCACTATTCCCACACAACACAACAAAAATAATTTTCGCCATTTCCAGATTTTAGAAATAAATACGAGTTACACTAAACATATTTGTGTCGGGTCATTATGACCCGAACATTACATATGCAACTATTACAGTTGAAGCCCAAACTTCTTAAACTTTTTTAAAACCTTTTAAAACACATGCTGCTCATCCATTTTCAGACAAAGTCACAAAGTTTCATAAATATATATTGGTATTTACATAATGTAAAATAACGTTCATATTCGTTTCGGGTCATATAGACCCGAACAGAACAGCAGGGTTAAAGCACCCTGCCATGAAGCAGCACTCCAAAGTGACATCGGTACATAGCACTCTCTGCCACAAAGCATCAGTAGTCTGCAACGTTTCCAGCCATAGTTACGAAGCACCTTCCGTAAGACAACATTGGTGTAAAACACTCTCTCCCATGCAACATTGGTACAACGCACCCTCCACCACACAACATTAGTGTGAATTACTGTCAGTCGCAAGAAAACGGTGCACAGCTCAATCACCATTTTACATGGTTTAAAGCACCCTGCCATGAAGCAGCACTCCAATGTGACATCGGTACATAGCACTCTCTGCCACAAAGCAGCAATAGTCTGCAACGTTTCCAGCCATAGTTACGAAGCACATTCCGTAAGACATCATTGGTGTAAAGCACTCTCTCCCATGCAACATTGGTACAAAGCACCCTCGACCACACAACATTAGTGTCAACTACTGTCAGTCGCTAAATAACGGTGCAGAGCTCCCTCACCATTTTACACGGTTTAAAGCACCCTGCCATGTAGCAGCATTCCAATGTGACATCGGTACATAGCACTCTCTGCCACAAAGCATCAGTAGTCTGCAACGTTTCCAGGCATACTTACGAAGCACCTTCTGTAAGTCAACATTGGAGTAAAGCACTTTCTCCCATGCAACTTTGGTACAAAGCACCCTCCACCACACAACTTAGTGTGAACTACTGTCGGTCGCTAAAAAACAGTGCAGAGCTCCCTCACCATATAACACGGTTTAAAGAACCCTGCTATGAAGCAGCACTCCAATGTGACATCGGTACATAGCACACTCTGCCACAAAGCATCAGTAGTCTGCAACGTTTCCAGCCATAGTTACGAAGCACCTTCCCTAAGGCAACATTGGTGTAAAGCAATCTCACCCATGCAACATTGGTACAGAGCACCCTCCACCAAACAACATTAGTGTGAACTACTGTCAGTCGCTAAGAAACGGTGCAGAGCTGTCTCACCATTTAACACCGTTTGAAGCACACTGCCATGAAGCAGGACTCCAATGTGATATCGGTACATAGCACTCTCTGCCACAAAGCATCAGTAGTCTGCAACGTTTCCAGGCATACTTACGAAGCACCTTCTGTAAGTCAACATTGGAGTAAAGCACTTTCTCCCATGCAACTTTGGTACAAAGCACCCTCCACCACACAACATTAGTGTGAACTACTGTCAGTCGCTAAAAAACAGTGCAGAGCTCCCTCACCATTTAACACGGTTTAAAGCACCCTGCCATGAAGCAGCATTCCAATGTGACATCGGTACATAGCACTCCCTGCCACAAAGCATCAGTAGTCTGCAACGTTTCCAAACATAGTGACGAAGCACCTTCCGTAAGACAACACTGGTGTAAAGCAATCTCACCCATGCAACATTGGTACAAAGCAATCTCCACCACACAACATTAGTGTAAACTACTGTCAGCCGCTGAAAAACGGTGCAGAGCTCCCTCACCATTTAACACCGTTTAAAGCACCCTGCCATGAAGCAGCACTCCAATGTGATATCGGTACATAGCATTCACTCCCACAAAGCATCAGTAGTCTGCAACGTTTCCAGCCATAGTTACGAAGCACCTTCCGTAAGACAACATTGGTGTAAAGCACTCTCACCTATGCAACATTGGTACAAAGCACCCTCCACCACACAACATTAGTGTGAACTACTGTCAGTCGCTAAAAAGCGGTGCAGCGCTCCTTCACCAAATAACACGGTTTAAAGAACCCTGCCATGAAGCAGCACTCCAATGTGAGATCGGTACATAGCACTCTCTGCCACAAAGCATCAGTAGTCTACAATGTTTCCAGCCATAGTTACGAAGCACCTTCCACAAGATAACATTGGTGTAAAGCACTCTCTCCCATGCAACATTGGTACAAAGCACCCTCCACCACACAACATTAGTGTGAACTACTGTCAGTCGCTAGAAAACGGTGCAGAGCACCCTCACCAATTAACACGGTTTAAAGCACCCAGCCATGAAGCAGCACTCCAATGTGACATCGGTACATAGCATTCTCTGCCACAAAGCATCAGTAGTCTGCAACGATTCCAGCCATAGTTACGAAACACTTTCCGAAAGACAACATTGGTGTACAGCACTCTCTCCCATGCAACATTGGTACAAAGCCTCCTCCACCACACAACATTAGTGTGAACTACAGTCAGTCGCCAAAAAGCGGTGTACAGCTCCCTCACCATTTAACACAGTTTAAAGCACCCTGCTATAAAGCAGCACTCCAATGTGACATCGGTACATAGCACTCTCTGCCACAAAGCATCAGTAGTCTGCAAAGTTTCCAGCAATAGTTACGAAGCACCTTCCGTAAGACAACATTGGTGTAAAGCACTCTCTCCCTTGCAACATTGGTACAAAGCACCCTCCACCACACAACATTAGTGTGGACTACTGTCAGTCGCTAAAAAACAGTGCAGAGCTCCCTCACCATTTTACATGGTTTAAAGCACCCTGCCATGAAGCAACACTCCAATGTGACATCGGTACATAGCACTCTCAGCCACAAAGCATCAGTAGTCTGCAATGTTTCTGGCCATAGTTACGAAGCACCTTCCGTTAGACAAGATTGATGTAAAGCACTCTCTCCCATGCAACATTGGTACAAAGCACCCTCCACCACACAACATTAGTCTGAACCACTCTCAGTCGCCAAAAAACGGTGCAGAGCTTCCTCACCTTTTAACACGGTTTAAAGCACCCTGCCATGAAGCAGCACTCCAAAGTGACATCGGGACATAGCACTCTCTGCCACAAAGCATCAGTAGTCTGCAACGTTTCCGGCCATAGTTACGAAGCACCTTCCGTAAGACAACATTGGTGTAAAGCACTCTCTCCCATGCAACATTGGTACAACGCACCCTCCACCACACAACATTAGTGTGAATTACTGTCAGTCGCAAAAAAACGGTGCAGAGCTCAATCACCATTTTACACGGTTTAAAGCACCCTGCCATGTAGCAGAATTCCAATGTGACATCGGTACATAGCACTCTCCGCCACAAAGCATCAGTAGTCTGCAACGTTTCCAGGCATACTTACGAAGCACCTTCTGTAAGTCAACATTGGAGTAAAGCACTCTCTCTCATGCAACTTTGGTACAAAACACCCTCCACCACACAACATTAGTGTGAACTACTGTCAGTCGCTGAAAAACAGTGCAGAGCTCCCTCACCATTTAACACGGTTTAAAGCACCCTGCTGTGAAGCAGCACTCCAATGTGACATCGGTACATAGCACACTCTGCCACAAAGCATCAGTAGTCTGCAACGTTTCCAGGCATACTTACGAAGCACCTTCTGTAAGTCAACATTGGAGTAAAGCACTCTCTCCCATGCAACTTTGGTACAAAGCACCCTCCACCACACAACATTAGTGTGGACTACTGTCAGTCGCTAAAAAACAGTGCAGAGCTCCCTCACCATTTTACATGGTTTAAAGCACCCTGCTATGAAGCAACACTCCAATGTGACATCGGTACATAGCACTCTCAGCCACAAAGCATCAGTAGTCTGCAATGTTTCTGGCCATAGTTACGAAGCACCTTCCGTTAGACAAGATTGATGTAAAGCACTCTCTCCCATGCAACATTGGTACAAAGCACCCTCCACCACACAACATTAGTCTGAACCACTCTTAGTCGCCAAAAAACGGTGCAGAGCTTCCTCACCTTTTAACACGGTTTAAAGCACCCTGCCATGAAGCAGCACTCCAAAGTGACATCGGGACATAGCACTCTCTGCCACAAAGCATCAGTAGCCTGCAACGTTTCCAGCCATAGTTTTGTAGCACCTTCCGTAAGGCAACATTGGTGTAAAGCACTCTCTCCCATGCAACATTGGTACAAAGCACCCTCCACCAAACAAAATTAGTGTGAACTACTGTCAGTCGCTAAAAAACGGTGCAGAGCTCCCTCACCATTTAACACCGTTTAAAGCACCCTGCCATGAAGCAGCACTTCAATGTGATATCGGTACATAGCACCCTCTGCACAAAGCATCAGTAGTCTGCAACGTTTCCAGCCACAGTTACGAAGCACCTTCCATAAGACAACATTGGTGTAAAGCACTCTCTTTCATGCAACATAGGTACAAAGCACCCTCAACCACGCAACATTAGTGTGAAGTACTGTCAGTCGCTAAAAGACGGTGCAGAGCTCCCTCACCATTTAACACGGTTTAAAGCACCCTGCCATGAAGCAGCACTCCAATGTGACATCGGTACATAGCACTCTCTGCCACAAAGCATCAGTAGTCTGCAACGTTTCCAAACATAGTGACGAAGCACCTTCCGTAAGACAACACTGGTGTAAAGCAATCTCACCCATGCAACATTGGTACAAAGCAATCTCCACCACACAACATTAGTGTAAACTACTCTCAGCCGCTGAACAACGGTGCAGAGCTCCCTCACCATTTAACACTGTTTAAAGCACCCTGCCATGAAGCAGCACTCCAATGTGATATCGGTCCATAGCATTCACTGCCACAATGCATCAGTAGTCTGCAACGTTTCCAGCCATAGTTACGAAGCACCTTCCGTAAGACAACATTGGTGTAAAGCACTCTCACCTATGCAACATTGGAACAAAGCACCCTCCACCACACAACATTAGTGTGAACTTCTGTCAGTCGCTAAAAAACGGTGCAGAGCTCCTTCACCAATTAACACGGTTTAAAGAACCCTGCCATGAAGCAGCACTCCAATGTGTCATCGGTACATAGCACTCTCTGCCACAAAGCATCAGTAGTCTACAATGTTTCCAGCCATAGTTACGAAGCACCTTCCACAAGGCAACATTGGTGTAAAGCACTCTCTCCCAAGCAACATTGGTACAATGCACCCTCCACCACACAACATTAGTGTGTACTACTGTCAGTCGCTAAAAAACGGTGCAGAGCTCCCTCACCATGTAACACGGTTTAAAGCACCCTGCCATGAAGCAGCACTCCAATGTGACATCGGTACACAGCATTCTCTGCCACAAAGCATCAGTAGTCTGCAACGATTCCAGCCATAGTTACGAAGCACCTTCCGTAAGACAACATTGGTGTAAAGCACTCTCTCCCAAGCAACATTGGTACAAAGCACCCTCCACCACACAACATTAGTGTGAACTACTGTCAGTCGCTAAAATACGGTGCTAAGCTCCCTCACCATTTAACACGGTTTAAAGCACCCTGCCATGAAGCAGCACTCCAATGTGACATCGGTACATAGCACTCTCTGCCACAAAGCATCAGTAGCCTGCAACGTTTCCAGCCATAGTTTTGTAGCACCTTCCGTAAGGCAACATTGGTGTAAAGCACTCTCTCCCATGCAACATTGGTACAAAGCACCCTCCACCAAACAAAATTAGTGTGAACTACTGTCAGTCGCTAAAAAACGGTGCAGAGCTCCCTCACCATTTAACACCGTTTAAAGCACCCTGCCATGAAGCAGCACTTTAATGTGATATCGGTACATAGCACCCTCTGCACAAAGCATCAGTAGTCTGCAACGTTTCCAGCCACAGTTACGAAGCACCTTCCATAAGACAACATTGGTGTAAAGCACTCTCTTTCATGCAACATAGGTACAAAGCACCCTCAACCACGCAACATTAGTGTGAAGTACTGTCAGTCGCTAAAAGACGGTGCAGAGCTCCCTCACCATTTAACACGGTTTAAAGCACCCTGCCATGAAGCAGCACTCCAATGTGACATCGGTACATAGCACTCTCTGCCACAAAGCATCAGTAGTCTGCAACGTTTCCAAACATAGTGACGAAGCACCTTCCGTAAGACAACACTGGTGTAAAGCAATCTCACCCATGCAACATTGGTACAAAGCAATCTCCACCACACAACATTAGTGTAAACTACTCTCAGCCGCTGAACAACGGTGCAGAGCTCCCTCACCATTTAACACTGTTTAAAGCACCCTGCCATGAAGCAGCACTCCAATGTGATATCGGTCCATAGCATTCACTGCCACAATGCATCAGTAGTCTGCAACGTTTCCAGCCATAGTTACGAAGCACCTTCCGTAAGACAACATTGGTGTAAAGCACTCTCACCTATGCAACATTGGAACAAAGCACCCTCCACCACACAACATTAGTGTGAACTACTGTCAGTCGCTAAAAAACGGTGCGGAGCTCCTTCACCAATTAACACGGTTTAAAGAACCCTGCCATGAAGCAGCACTCCAATGTGTCATCGGTACATAGCACTCTCTGCCACAAAGCATCAGTAGTCTACAATGTTTCCAGCCATAGTTACGAAGCACCTTCCACAAGGCAACATTGGTGTAAAGCACTCTCTCCCAAGCAACATTGGTACAATGCACCCTCCACCACACAACATTAGTGTGTACTACTGTCAGTCGCTAAAAAACGGTGCAGAGCTCCCTCACCATTTAACACGGTTTAAAGCACCCTGCCATGAAGCAGCACTCCAATGTGACATCGGTACACAGCATTCTCTGCCACAAAGCATCAGTAGTCTGCAACGATTCCAGCCATAGTTACGAAGCACCTTCCGTAAGACAACATTGGTGTAAAGCACTCTCTCCCAAGCAACATTGGTACAAAGCACCCTCCACCACACAACATTAGTGTGAACTACTGTCAGTCGCTAAAATACGGTGCTAAGCTCCCTCACCATTTAACACGGTTTAAAGCACCCTGCCATGAAGCAGCACTCCAATGTGACATCGGTACATAGCACTCTCTGCCAGAAAGCATCAGTAGTCTGGAACGTTTCCAGCCATAATTACGAAGCACCTTCCATAAGACAACATTGGTGTAAAGCACTCTCTCTCATGCAACATTGGTACAAAGCACCCTCAACCACACAACATTAGTGTGAAGTACTGTCAGTCGCTAAAAAAACGGTGCAGAGCTCCCTCACCATTTAACACGGTTTAAAGCACCCTGCCATGAAGCAGCACCCCAATGTGACATCGGTACATAGCACTCTCTGCCACAAAGCATCAGTAGTCTGGAACGTTTCCAGCCATAATTACGAAGCACCTTCCATAAGACAACATTGGTGTAAAGCACTCTCTCTCATGCAACATTGGTATAAAGCACCCTCAACCACACAACATTAGTGTGAAGTACTGTCAGTCGCTAAAAAAACGGTGCAGAGCTCCCTCACCATTTAACACGGTTTAAAGCACCCTGCCATGAAGCAGCACTCCAATGTGACATCGGTACATAGCACTCTCTGCCACGAAGCATCAGTAGTCTGCAACGTTTCCAGCCATAGTTACGAAGCACATTCCGTAAGACATCATTGGTGTAAAGCACTCTCTCCCAAGCAACATTGGTACAAAGCACCCTCCACCACACAACATTAGTGTGAAGTACTGTCAGTCGCTAAAAAAACGGTGCAGAGCTCCCTCACCATTTAACACGGTTTAAAGCACCCTGCCATGAAGCAGCACTCCAATGTGACATCGGTACATAGCACTCTCTGCCACGAAGCATCAGTAGTCTGCAACGTTTCCAGCCATAGTTACGAAGCACATTCCGTAAGACATCATTGGTGTAAAGCACTCTCTCCCAAGCAACATTGGTACAAAGCACCCTCCACCACACAACATTAGTGTGAACTACTGTCAGTCGCTAAAATTCGGTGCTAAGCTCCCTCACCATTTAACACGGTTTAAAGCACCCTGCCATGAAGCAGCACTCCAATGTGACATCGGTACATAGCACTCCCTGCCACAAAGAATCAGTAGTCTGGAACGTTTCCAGCCATAATTACGAAGCACCTTCCATAAGACAACATTGGTGTAAAGCACTCTCTCTCATGCAACATTGGTACAAAGCACCCTCAACCACACAACATTAGTGTGAAGTACTGTCAGTCGCTAAAAAAACGGTGCAGAGCTCCCTCACCATTTAACACGGTTTAAAGCACCCTGCCATGAAGCAGCACTCCAATGTGACATCGGTACATAGCACTCTCTGCCACGAAGCATCAGTAGTCTGGAACGTTTCCAGCCATAATTACGAAGCACCTTCCGTAAGACAACATTGGTGTAAAGCACTCTCTCTTATGCAACATTGGTACAAAGCACCCTCAACCACACAACATTAGTGTGAAGTACTGTCAGTCGCTAAAAAAAACGGTGCAGAGCTCACTCACCATTTAACACGGTTTAAAGCACCCTGCCATGAAGCAGCGCTCCAATGTGACATCGGTACATAGCACTCTCTGCCACAAAGCATCAGTAGTCTGGAACGTTTCCAGCCATAATTACGAAGCACCTTCCAGAAGACAACATTGGTGTAAAGCACTCTCTCTCATGCAACATTGGTACAAAGCACCCTCAACCACACAACATTAGTGTGAAGTACTGTCAGTCGCTAAAAAAACGGTGCAGAGCTCCCTCACCATTTAACACGGTTTAAAGCACCCTGCCATGAAGCAGCACTCCAATGTGACATCGGTACATAGCACTCTCTGCCACAAAGCATCAGTAGTCTGGAACGTTTCCAGCCATAATTACGAAGCACCTTCCATAAGACAACATTGGTGTAAAGCACTCTCTCTCATGCAACATTGGTACAAAGCACCCTCAACCACACAACATTAGTGTGAAGTACTGTCAGTCGCTAAAAAAACGGTGCAGAGCTCCCTCACCATTTAACACGGTTTAAAGCACCCTGCCATGAAGCAACACTCCAATGTGACATCGGTACATAGCACTCTCTGCCACAAAGCATCAGTAGTCTGGAACGTTTCCAGCCATAATTACGAAGCACCTTCCATAAGACAACATTGGTGTAAAGCACTCTCTCTCATGCAACATTGGTACAAAGCACCCTCAACCACACAACATTAGTGTGAAGTACTGTCAGTCGCTAAAAAAAACGGTGCAGAGCTCCCTCACCATTTAACACGGTTTAAAGCACCCTGCCATGAAGCAGCACTCCAATGTGACATCGGTACATAGCACTCTCTGCCACAAAGCATCAGTAGTCTGGAACGTTTCCAGCCATAATTACGAAGCACCTTCCATAAGATAACATTGGTGTAAAGCACTCTCTCTCAAGCAACATTGGTACAAAGCACCCTCAACCACACAACATTAGTGTGAAGTACTGTCAGTCGCTAAAAAAACGGTGCAGAGCTCCCTCACCATTTAACACGGTTTAAAGCACCCTGCCATGAAGCAGCACTCCAATGTGACATCGGTACATAGCACTCTCTGCCACAAAGCATCAGTAGTCTGGAACGTTTCCAGCCATAATTACGAAGCACCTTCCATAAGACAACATTGGTGTAAAGCACTCTCTCTCATGCAACATTGGTACAAAGCACCCTCAACCACACAACATTAGTGTGAAGTACTGTCAGTCGCTAAGAAAACGGTGCAGAGCTCCCTCACCATTTAACACGGTTTAAAGCACCCTGCCATGAAGCAGCACTCCAATGTGACATCGGTACATAGCACTCTCTGCCACAAAGCATCAGTAGTCTGGAACGTTTCCAGCCATAATTACGAAGCACCTTCCATAAGACAACATTGGTGTAAAGCACTCTCTCTCATGCAACATTGGTACAAAGCACCCTCAACCACACAACATTAGTGTGAAGTACTGTCAGTCGCTAAAAAAACGGTGCAGAGCTCCCTCACCATTTAACACGGTTTAAAGCACCCTGCCATGAAGCAGCACTCCAATGTGACATCGGTACATAGCACTCTCTGCCACAAAGCATCAGTAGTCTGGAACGTTTCCAGCCATAATTACGAAGCACCTTCCATAAGCCAACATTGGTGTAAAGCACTCTCTCTCATGCAACATTGGTACAAAGCACCCTCAACCACACAACATTAGTGTGAAGTACTGTCAGTCGCTAAAAAAACGGTGCAGAGCTCCCTCACCATTTAACACGGTTTAAAGCACCCTGCCATGAAGCAGCACTCCAATGTGACATCGGTACATAGCACTCTCTGCCACAAAGCATCAGTAGTCTGGAACGTTTCCAGCCATAATTACGAAGCACCTTCCATAAGACAACATTGGTGTAAAGCACTCTCTCTCATGCAACATTGGTACAAAGCACCCTCAACCACACAACATTAGTGTGAAGTACTGTCAGTCGCTAAAAAAACGGTGCAGAGCTCCCTCACCATTTAACACGGTTTAAAGCACCCTGCCATGAAGCAGCACTCCAATGTGACATCGGTACATAGCACTCTCTGCCACAAAGCATCAGTAGTCTGGAACGTTTCCAGCCATAATTACGAAGCACCTTCCATAAGACAACATTGGTGTAAAGCACTCTCTCTCATGCAACATTGGTACAAAGCACCCTCAACCACACAACATTAGTGTGAAGTACTGTCAGTCGCTAAAAAAACGGTGCAGAGCTCCCTCACCATTTAACACGGTTTAAAGCACCCTGCCATGAAGCAGCACTCCATTGTGACATCGGTACATAGCACTCTCTGCCACAAAGCATCAGTAGTCTGGAACGTTTCCAGCCATAATTACGAAGCACCTTCCATAAGACAACATTGGTGTAAAGCACTCTCTCTCATGCAACATTGGTACAAAGCACCCACAACCACACAACATTAGTGTGAAGTACTGTCAGTCGCTAAAAAAACGGTGCAGAGCTCCCTCACCATTTAACACGGTTTAAAGCACCCTGCCATGAAGCAGCACTCCAATGTGACATCGGTACATAGCACTCTCTGCCACAAAGCATCAGTAGTCTGGAACGTTTCCAGCCATAATTACGAAGCACCTTCCATAAGCCAACATTGGTGTAAAGCACTCTCTCTCATGCAACATTGGTACAAAGCACCCTCAACCACACAACATTAGTGTGAAGTACTGTCAGTCGCTAAGAAAACGGTGCAGAGCTCCCTCACCATTTAACACGGTTTACAGCACCCTGCCATGAAGCAGCACTCCAATGTGACATCGGTACATAGCACTCTCTGCCACAAAGCATCAGTAGTCTGGAACGTTTCCAGCCATAATTACGAAGCACCTTCCATAAGACAACATTGGTGTAAAGCACTCTCTCTCATGCAACATTGGTACAAAGCACCCTCAACCACACAACATTAGTGTGAAGTACTGTCAGTCGCTAAAAAAACGGTGCAGAGCTCCCTCACCATTTAACACGGTTTAAAGCACTCTGCCATGAAGCAGCACTCCAATGTGACATCGGTACATAGCACTCTCTGCCACAAAGCATCAGTAGTCTGGAACGTTTCCAGCCATAATTACGAACCACCTTCCATAAGACAACATTGGCGTAAAGCACTCTCTCTCTCATGCAACATTGGTACAAAGCACCCTCAACCACACAACATTAGTGTGAAGTACTGTCAGTCGCTAAATAAACGGTGCAGAGCTCCCTCACCATTTAACACGGTTTAAAGCACCCTGCCATGAAGCAGCATTCCAATGTGTCATCGGTACATAGCACTCTCTGCCACAAAGCATCAGTAGTCTGGAACGTTTCCAGCCATAATTACGAAGCACCTTCCATAAGATAACATTGGTGTAAAGCACTCTCTCTCATGCAACATTGGTACAAAGCACCCTCAACCACACAACATTAGTGTGAAGTACTGTCAGTCGCTAAAGAAACGGTGCAGAGCTCCCTCACCATTTAACACGGTTTAAAGCACCCTGCCATGAAGCAGCACTCCAATGTGACATCGGTACATAGCACTCTCTGCCACAAAGCATCAGTAGTCTGGAACGTTTCCAGCCATAATTACGAAGCACCTTCCATAAGACAACATTGGTGTAAAGCACTCTCTCTCATGCAACATTGGCACAAAGCACCCTCAACCACACAACATTAGTGTGAAGTACTGTCAGTCGCTAAAAAAACGGTGCAGAGCTCCCTCACCATTTAACACGGTTTAAAGCACCCTGCCATGAAGCAGCACTCCAATGTGACATCGGTACATAGCACTCTCTGCCACAAAGCATCAGTAGTCTGCAACGTTTCCAGCCATAATTACGAAGCACCTTCCATAAGACAACATTGGTGTAAAGCACTCTCTCTCATGCAACATTGGTACAAAGCACCCTCAACCACACAACATTAGTGTGAAGTACTGTCAGTCGCTAAAAAAACGGTGCAGAGCTCCCTCACCATTTAACACGGTTTAAAGCACCCTGCCATGAAGCAGCACTCCAATGTGACATCGGTACATAGCACTCTCTGCCACAAAGCATCAGTAGTCTGGAACGTTTCCAGCCATAATTACGAAGCACCTTCCATAAGACAACATTGGTGTAAAGCACTCTCTCATGCAACATTGGTACAAAGCACCCTCAACCACACAACATTAGTGTGAAGTACTGTCAGTCGCTAAAAAAGCGGTGCAGAGCTCCCTCACCATTTAACACGGTTTAAAGCACCCTGCCATGAAGCAGCACTCCAATGTGACATCGGTACATAGCACTCTCTGCCACAAAGCATCAGTAGTCTGGAACGTTTCCAGCCATAATTACGAAGCACCTTCCATAAGACAACATTGGTGTAAAGCACTCTCTCTCATGCAACATTGGTACAAAGCACCCTCAACCACACAACATTAGTGTGAAGTACTGTCAGTCGCTAAAAAAACGGTGCAGAGCTCCCTCACCATTTAACACGGTTTAAAGCACCCTGCCATGAAGCAGCACTCCAATGTGACATCGGTACATAGCACTCTCTGCCACAAAGCATCAGTAGTCTGGAACGTTTCCAGCCATAATTACGAAGCACCTTCCATAAGACAACATTGGTGTAAAGCACTCTCTCTCATGCAACATTGGTACAAAGCACCCTCAACCACACAACATTAGTGTGAAGTACTGTCAGTCGCTAAAAAAACGGTGCAGAGCTCCCTCACCATTTAACACGGTTTAAAGCACCCTGCCATGAAGCAGCACTCCAATGTGACATCGGTACATAGCACTCTCTGCCACAAAGCATCAGTAGTCTGGAACGTTTCCAGCCATAATTACGAAGCACCTTCCATAAGACAACATTGGTGTAAAGCACTCTCTCTCATGCAACATTGGTACAAAGCACCCTCAACCACACAACATTAGTGTGAAGTACTGTCAGTCGCTAAAAAAACGGTGCAGAGCTCCCTCACCATTTAACACGGTTTAAAGCACCCTGCCATGAAGCAGCACTCCAATGTGACATCGGTACATAGCACTCTCTGCCACAAAGCATCAGTAGTCTGGAACGTTTCCAGCCATAATTACGAAGCACCTTCCATAAGACAACATTGGTGTAAAGCACTCTCTCTCATGCAACATTGGTACAAAGCACCCTCAACCACACAACATTAGTGTGAAGTACTGTCAGTCGCTAAAAAAACGGTGCAGAGCTCCCTCACCATTTAACATGGTTTAAAGCACCCTGCCATGAAGCAGCACTCCAATGTGACATCGGTACATAGCACTCTCTGCCACAAAGCATCAGTAGTCTGGAACGTTTCCAGCCATAATTACGAAGCACCTTCCATAAGACAACATTGGTGTAAAGCACTCTCTCTCATGCAACATTGGTACAAAGCACCCTCAACCACACAACATTAGTGTGAAGTACTGTCAGTCGCTAAAAAAACGGTGCAGAGCTCCCTCACCATTTAACACGGTTTAAAGCACCCTGCCATGAAGCAGCACTCCAATGTGACATCGGTACATAGCACTCTCTGCCACAAAGCATCAGTAGTCTGGAACGTTTCCAGCCATAATTACGAAGCACCTTCCATAAGACAACATTGGTGTAAAGCACTCTCTCTCATGCAACATTGGTACAAAGCACCCTCAACCACACAACATTAGTGTGAAGTACTGTCAGTCGCTAAAAAAACGGTGCAGAGCTCCCTCACCATTTAACACGGTTTAAAGCACCCTGCCATGAAGCAGCACTCCAATGTGACATCGGTACATAGCACTCTCTGCCACAAAGCATCAGTAGTCTGGAACGTTTCCAGCCATAATTACGAAGCACCTTCCATAAGACAACATTGGTGTAAAGCACTCTCTCTCATGCAACATTGGTACGAAGCACCCTCAACCACACAACATTAGTGTGAAGTACTGTCAGTCGCTAAAAAAACGGTGCAGAGCTCCCTCACCATTTAACACGGTTTAAAGCACCCTGCCATGAAGCAGCACTCCAATGTGACATCGGTACATAGCACTCTCTGCCACAAAGCATCAGTAGTCTGGAACGTTTCCAGCCATAATTACGAAGCACCTTCCATAAGACAACATTGGTGTAAAGCACTCTCTCTCATGCAACATTGGTACAAAGCACCCTCAACCACACAACATTAGTGTGAAGTACTGTCAGTCGCTAAAAAAACGGTGCAGAGCTCCCTCACCATTTAACACGGTTTAAAGCACCCTGCCATGAAGCAGCACTCCATTGTGACGTCGGTACATAGCACTCTCTGCCACAAAGCATCAGTAGTCTGGAACGTTTCCAGCCATAATTACGAAGCACCTTCCATAAGACAACATTGGTGTAAAGCACTCTCTCTCATGCAACATTGGTACAAAGCACCCACAACCACACAACATTAGTGTGAAGTACTGTCAGTCGCTAAAAAAACGGTGTAGAGCTCCCTCACCATTTAACACGGTTTAAAGCACCCTGCCATGAAGCAGCACTCCAATGTGACATCGGTACATAGCACTCTCTGCCACAAAGCATCAGTAGTCTGGAACGTTTCCAGCCATAATTACGAAGCACCTTCCATAAGACAACATTGGTGTAAAGCACTCTCTCTCATGCAACATTGGTACAAAGCACCCTCAACCACACAACATTAGTGTGAAGTACTGTCAGTCGCTAAAAAAACGGTGCAGAGCTCCCTCACCATTTAACACGGTTTAAAGCACCCTGCCATGAAGCAGCACTCCAATGTGACATCGGTACATAGCACTCTCTGCCACAAAGCATCAGTAGTCTGGAACGTTTCCAGCCATAATTACGAAGCACCTTCCATAAGACAACATTGGTGTAAAGCACTCTCTCTCATGCAACATTGGTAAAAAGCACCCTCAACCACACAACATTAGTGTGAAGTACTGTCAGTCGCTAAAAAAACGGTGCAGAGCTCCCTCACCATTTAACACGGTTTAAAGCACCCTGCCATGAAGCAGCACTCCAATGTGACATCGGTACATAGCACTCTCTGCCACAAAGCATCAGTAGTCTGGAACGTTTCCAGCCATAATTACGAAGCACCTTCCATAAGACAACATTGGTGTAAAGCACTCTCTCTCATGCAACATTGGTACAAAGCACCCTCAACCACACAACATTAGTGTGAAGTACTGTCAGTCGCTAAAAAAACGGTGCAGAGCTCCCTCACCATTTAACACGGTTTAAAGCACCCTGCCATGAAGCAGCACTCCAATGTGACATCGGTACATAGCACTCTCTGCCACAAAGCATCAGTAGTCTGGAACGTTTCCAGCCATAATTACGAAGCACCTTCCATAAGACGACATTGGTGTAAAGCACTCTCTCTCATGCAACATTGGTACAAAGCACCCTCAACCACACAACATTAGTGTGAAGTACTGTCAGTCGCTAAAAAAACGGTGCAGAGCTCCCTCACCATTTAACACGGTTTAAAGCACCCTGCCATGAAGCAGCACTCCAATGTGACATCGGTACATAGCACTCTCTGCCACAAAGCATCAGTAGTCTGGAACGCTTCCAGCCATAATTACGAAGCACCTTCCATAAGACAACATTGGTGTAAAGCACTCTCTCTCATGCAACATTGGTAAACAGCACCCTCAACCACACAACATTAGTGTGAAGTACTGTCAGTCGCTAAAAAAACGGTGCAGAGCTCCCTCACCATTTAACACGGTTTAAAGCACCCTGCCATGAAGCAGCACTCCAATGTGACATCGGTACATAGCACTCTCTGCCACAAAGCATCAGTAGTCTGGAACGTTTCCAGCCATAATTACGAAGCACCTTCCATAAGACAACATTGGTTTAAAGCACTCTCTCTCATGCAACATTGGTACAAAGCACCCTCAACCACACAACATTAGTGTGAAGTACTGTCAGTCGCTAAAAAAACGGTGCAGAGCTCCCTCACCATTTAACACGGTTTAAGCACCCTGCCATGAAGCAGCACTCCATTGTGACATCGGTACATAGCACTCTCTGCCACAAAGCATCAGTAGTCTGGAACGTTTCCAGCCATAATTACGAAGCACCTTCCATAAGACAACATTGGTGTAAAGCACTCTCTCTCATGCAACATTGGTACAAAGCACCCACAACCACACAACATTAGTGTGAAGTACTGTCAGTCGCTAAAAAAACGGTGCAGAGCTCCCTCACCATTTAACACGGTTTAAAGCACCCTGCCATGAAGCAGCACTCCAATGTGACATCGGTACATAGCACTCTCTGCCACAAAGCATCAGTAGTCTGGAACGTTTCCAGCCATAATTACGAAGCACCTTCCATAAGACAACATTGGTGTAAAGCACTCTCTCTCATGCAACATTGGTACAAAGCACCCTCAACCACACAACATTAGTGTGAAGTACTGTCAGTCGCTAAAAAAACGGTGCAGAGCTCCCTCACCATTTAACACGGTTTAAAGCACCCTGCCATGAAGCAGCACTCCAATGTGACATCGGTACATAGCACTCTCTGCCACAAAGCATCAGTAGTCTGGAACGTTTCCAGCCATAATTACGAAGCACCTTCCATAAGACAACATTGGTGTAAAGCACTCTCGCTCATGCAACATTGGTACAAAGCACCCTCAACCACACAACATTAGTGTGAAGTACTGTCAGTCGCTAAGAAAACGGTGCAGAGCTCCCTCACCATTTAACACGGTTTAAAGCACCCTGCCATGTTGCAGCACTCCAATGTGACATCGGTACATAGCACTCTCTGCCACAAAGCATCAGTAGTCTGGAACGTTTCCAGCCATAATTACGAACCACCTTCCATAAGACAACATTGGTGTAAAGCACTCTCTCTCATGCAACATTCGTACAAAGCACCCTCAACCACACAACATTAGTGTGAAGTACTGTCAGTCGCTAAAAAAACGGTGCAGAGCTCCCTCACCATTTAACACGGTTTAAAGCACCCTGCCATGAAGCAGCACTCCAATGTGACATCGGTACATAGCACTCTCTGCCACAAAGCATCAGTAGTCTGGAACGTTTCCAGCCATAATTACGAAGCACCTTCCATAAGACAACATTGGTGTAAAGCACTCTCTCTCATGCAACATTGGTACAAAGCACCCTCAACCACACAACATTAGTGTGAAGTACTGTCAGTCGCTAAAAAAACGGTGCAGAGCTCCCTCACCATTTAACACGGTTTAAAGCACCCTGCCATGAAGCAGCACTCCAATGTGACATCGGTACATAGCACTCTCTGCCACAAAGCATCAGTAGTCTGGAACGTTTCCAGCCATAATTACGAAGCACCTTCCATAAGACAACATTGGTGTAAAGCACTCTCTCTCATGCAACATTGGTACAAAGCACCCTCAACCACACAACATTAGTGTGAAGTACTGTCAGTCGCTAAGAAAACGGTGCAGAGCTCCCTCACCATTTAACACGGTTTAAAGCACCCTGCCATGTTGCAGCACTCCAATGTGACATCGGTACATAGCACTCTCTGCCACAAAGCATCAGTAGTCTGGAACGTTTCCAGCCATAATTACGAAGCACCTTCCATAAGACAACATTGGTGTAAAGCACTCTCTCTCATGCAACATTGGTACAAAGCACCCTCAACCACACAACATTAGTGTGAAGTACTGTCAGTCGCTAAGAAAACGGTGCAGAGCTCCCTCACCATTTAACACGGTTTAAAGCACCCTGCCATGTTGCAGCACTCCAATGTGACATCGGTACATAGCACTCTCTGCCACAAAGCATCAGTAGTCTGGAACGTTTCCAGCCATAATTACGAAGCACCTTCCATAAGACAACATTGGTGTAAAGCACTCTCTCTCATGCAACATTGGTACAAAGCACCCTCAACCACACAACATTAGTGTGAAGTACTGTCAGTCGCTAAAAAAACGGTGCAGAGCTCCCTCACCATTTAACACGGTTTAAAGCACCCTGCCATGAAGCAGCACTCCAATGTGACATCGGTACATAGCACTCTCTGCCACAAAGCATCAGTAGACTGGAACGTTTCCAGCTATAATTACGAAGCACCTTCCATAAGACAACATTGGTGTAAAGCACTCTCTCTCATGCAACATTGGTACAAAGCACCCTCAACCACACAACATTAGTGTGAAGTACTGTCAGTCGCTAAAAAAACGGTGCAGAGCTCCCTCACCATTTAACACGGTTTAAAGCACCCTGCCATGAAGCAGCACTCCAAAGTGACATCGGTACATAGCACTCTCTGCCACAAAGCATCAGTAGTCTGGAACGTTTCCAGCCATAATTACGAAGCACCTTCCATAAGCCAACATTGGTGTAAAGCACTCTCTCTCATGCAACATTGGTACAAAGCACCCTCAACCACACAACATTAGTGTGAAGTACTGTCAGTCGCTAAAAAAACGGTGCAGAGCTCCCTCACCATTTAACACGGTTTAAAGCACCCTGCCATGAAGCAGCACTCCAATGTGACATCGGTACATAGCACTCTCTGCCACAAAGCATCAGTAGTCTGGAACGTTTCCAGCCATAATTACGATGCACCTTCCATAAGACAACATTGGTGTAAAGCACTCTCTCTCATGCAACATTGGTACAAAGCACCCTCAACCACACAACATTAGTGTGAAGTACTGTCAGTCGCTAAAAAAACGGTGCGGAGCTCCCTCACCATTTAACACGGTTTAAAGCACCCTGCCATGAAGCAGCACTCCAATGTGACATCGGTACATAGCACTCTCTGCCACAAAGCATCAGTAGTCTGGAACGTTTCCAGCCATAATTACGAAGCACCTTCCATAAGACAACATTGGTGTAAAGCACTCTCTCTCATGCAACATTGGTACAAAGCACCCTCAACCACACAACATTAGTGTGAAGTACTGTCAGTCGCTAAAAAAACGGTGCAGAGCTCCCTCACCATTTAACACGGTTTAAAGCACCCTGCCATGAAGCAGCACTCCAATGTGACATCGGTACATAGCACTCTCTGCCACAAAGCATCAGTAGTCTGGAACGTTTCCAGCCATAATTACGAAGCACCTTCCATAAGACAACATTGGTGTAAAGCACTCTCTCTCATGCAACATTGGTACAAAGCACCCTCAACCACACAACATTAGTGTGAAGTACTGTCAGTCGCTAAAAAAACGGTGCAGAGCTCCCTCACCATTTAACACGGTTTAAAGCACCCTGCCATGAAGCAGCACTCCAATGTGACATCGGTACATAGCACTCTCTGCCACAAAGCATCAGTAGTCTGGAACGTTTCCAGCCATAATTACGAAGCACCTTCCATAAGACAACATTGGTGTAAAGCACTCTCTCTCATGCAACATTGGTACAAAGCACCCACAACCACACAACATTAGTGTGAAGTACTGTCAGTCGCTAAAAAAACGGTGCAGAGCTCCCTCACCATTTAACACGGTTTAAAGCACCCTGACATGAAGCAGCACTCCAATGTGACATCGGTACATAGCACTCTCTGCCACAAAGCATCAGTAGTCTGGAACGTTTCCAGCCATAATTACGAAGCACCTTCCATAAGACAACATTGGTGTAAAGCACTCTCTCTCATGCAACATTGGTACAAAGCACCCTCAACCACACAACATTAGTGTGAAGTACTGTCAGTCGCTAAAAAAACGGTGCTGAGCTCCCTCACCATTTGACACGGTTTAAAGCACCCTGCCATGAAGCAGCACTCCAATGTGACATCGGTACATAGCACTCTCTGCCACAAAGCATCAGTAGTCTGGAACGTTCCAGCCATAATTACGAAGCACCTTCCATAAGACAACATTGGTGTAAAGCACTCTCTCTCATGCAACATTGGTACAAAGCACCCTCAACCACACAACATTAGTGTGAAGTACTGTCAGTCGCTAAAAAAACGGTGCAGAGCTCCCTCACCATTTAACACGGTTTAAAGCACCCTGCCATGAAGCAGCACTCCAATGTGACATCGGTACATAGCACTCTCTGCCACAAAGCATCAGTAGTCTGGAACGTTTCCAGCCATAATTACGAAGCACCTTCCATAAGACAACATTGGTGTAAAGCACTCTCTCTCATGCAACATTGGTACAAAGCACCCTCAACCACACAACATTAGTGTGAAGTACTGTCAGTCGCTAAAAAAACGGTGCAGAGCTCCCTCACCATTTAACACGGTTTAAAGCACCCTGCCATGAAGCAGCACTCCAATGTGACATCGGTACATAGCACTCTCTGCCACAAAGCATCAGTAGTCTGGAACGTTTCCAGCCATAATTACGAAGCACCTTCCATAAGCCAACATTGGTGTAAAGCACTCTCTCTCATGCAACATTTGTACAAAGCACCCTCAACCACACAACATTAGTGTGGAGTACTGTCAGTCGCTAAAAAAACGGTGCAGAGCTCACTCACCATTTAACACGGTTTAAAGCACCCTGCCATGAAGCAGCACTCCAATGTGACATCGGTACATAGCATTCTCTGCCACAAAGCATCAGTAGTCTGGAACGTTTCCAGCCATAATTACGAAGCACCTTCCATAAGACAACATTGGTGTAAAGCACTCTCTCTCATGCAACATTGGTACAAAGCACCCTCAACCACACAACATTAGTGTGAAGTACTGTCAGTCGCTAAAAAAACGGTGCAGAGCTCCCTCACCATTTAACACGGTTTAAAGCACCCTGCCATGAAGCAGCACTCCAATGTGACATCGGTACATAGCACTCTCTGCCACAAAGCATCAGTAGTCTGGAACGTTTCCAGCCATAATTACGAAGCACCTTCCATAAGACAACATTGGTGTAAAGCACTCTCTCTCATGCAACATTGGTACAAAGCGCCCCTCAACCACACAACATTAGTGTGAAGTACTGTCAGTCGCTAAAAAAACGGTGCAGAGCTCCCTCACCATTTAACACGGTTTAAAGCACCCTGCCATGAAGCAGCACTCCAATGTGACATCGGTACATAGCACTCTCTGCCACAAAGCATCAGTAGTCTGGAACGTTTCCAGCCATAATTACGAAGCACCTTCCATAAGACAACATTGGTGTAAAGCACTCTCTCTCATGCAACATTGGTACAAAGCACCCTCAACCACACAACATTAGTGTGAAGTACTGTCAGTCGCTTAAAAAACGGTGCAGAGCTCCCTCACCATTTAACACGGTTGAAAGCACCCTGCCATGAAGCAGCACTCCAATGTGACATCGGTACATAGCACTCTCTGCCACAAAGCATCAGTAGTCTGGAACGTTTCCAGCCATAATTACGAAGCACCTTCCATAAGACAACATTGGTGTAAAGCACTCTCTCTCATGCAACATTGGTACAAAGCACCCTCAACCACACAACATTAGTGTGAAGTACTGTCAGTCGCTAAAAAAACGGTGCAGAGCTCCCTCACCATTTAACACGGTTTAAAGCACCCTGCCATGAAGCAGCACTCCAATGTGACATCGGTACATAGCACTCTCTGCCACAAAGCATCAGTAGTCTGGAACGTTTCCAGCCATAATTACGAAGCACCTTCCATAAGACAACATTGGTGTAAAGCACTCTTTCTCATGCAACATTGGTACAAAGCACCCTCAACCACACAACATTAGTGTGAAGTACTGTCAGTCGCTAAAAAAACGGTGCAGAGCTCCCTCACCATTTAACACGGTTTAAAGCACCCTGCCATGAAGCAGCACTCCAATGTGACATCGGTACATAGCACTCTCTGCCACAAAGCATCAGTAGTCTGGAACGTTTCCAGCCATAATTACGAAGCACCTTCCATAAGACAACATTGGTGTAAAGCACTCTCTCTCATGCAACATTGGTACAAAGCACCCTCAACCACACAACATTAGTGTGAAGTACTGTCAGTCGCTAAAAAAACGGTGCAGAGCTCCCTCACCATTTAACACGGTTTAATGCACCCTGCCATGAAGCAGCACTCCAATGTGACATCGGTACATAGCACTCTCTGCCACAAAGCATCAGTAGTCTGGAACGTTTCCAGCCATAATTACGAAGCACCTTCCATAAGACAACATTGGTGTAAAGCACTCTCTCTCATGCAACATTGGTACAAAGCACCCTCAACCACACAACATTAGTGTGAAGTACTGTCAGTCGCTAAAAAAACGGTGCAGAGCTCCCTCACCATTTAACACGGTTTAAAGCACCCTGCCATGAAGCAGCACTCCAATGTGACATCGGTACATAGCACTCTCTGCCACAAAGCATCTGTAGTCTGCCACGCTTCCAGTCATAGTTACGAAGCACCTTCCGTAAGACAAGATTGATGCAAAGCACTCCATCGCATGCAACATTGGTACAAAGCACCCTCCACCACACAACATTAGTGTCAGTCGCTAAAAAATGGTGCAGAGCTCCCTCACCATTTAACACGGTTTAAAGCAACCTGACATGAAGAAGCACTCCAATGTGACATCGGTACATAGCACTCTCTGCCACAATGCATCAGTAGTCTGCAACGTTTCCAGCCATAGTTACGAAGCACCTTCCATAAGACAACATTGGTGTAAAGCACTCTCTCTCATGCAACATTGGTACAAAGCACCCTCAACCACACAACATTAGTGTGAAGTACTGTCAGTCGCTAAAAAAACGGTGCAGAGCTCCCTCACCATTTAACACGGTTTAAAGCACCCTGCCATGAAGCAGCACTCCAATGTGACATCAGTACATAGCACTCTCTGCCACAAAGCATCAGTAGTCTGGAACGTTTCCAGCCATAATTACGAAGCACCTTCCATAAGACAACATTGGTGTAAAGCACTCTCTCTCATGCAACATTGGTACAAAGCACCCTCAACCACACAACATTAGTGTGAAGTACTGTCAGTCGCTAAAAAAACGGTGCAGAGCTCCCTCACCATTTAACACGGTTTAAAGCACCCTGCCATGAAGCAGCACTCCAATGTGACATCGGTACATAGCACTCTCTGCCACAAAGCATCAGTAGCCTGGAACGTTTCCAGCCATAATTACGAGGCACCTTCCATAAGACAACATTGGAGTAAAGCACTCTCTCTCATGCAACATTGGTACAAGGCACCCTCAACCACACAACATTAGTGTGAAGTACTGTCAGTCGCTAAAAAAACGGTGCAGAGCTCCCTCACCATTTAACACGGTTTAAAGCACCCTGCCATGAAGCAGCACTCCAATGTGACATCGGTACATAGCACTCTCTGCCACAAAGCATCAGTAGTCTGGAACGTTTCCAGCCATAATTACGAAGCACCTTCCATAAGACAACATTGGTGTAAAGCACTCTCTCTCATGCAACATTGGTACAAAGCACCCTCAACCACACAACATTAGTGTGAAGTACTGTCAGTCGCTAAAAAAACGGTGCAGAGCTCCCTCACCATTTAACACGGTTTAAAGCACCCTGCCATGAAGCAGCACTCCAATGTGACATCGGTACATAGCACTCTCTGCCACAAAGCATCAGTAGTCTGGAACGTTTCCAGCCATAATTACGAAGCACCTTCCATAAGACAACATTGGTGTAAAGCACTCTCTCCCAAGCAACATTGGTACAAAGCACCCTCAACCACACAACATTAGTGTGAAGTACTGTCAGTCGCTAAAAAAACGGTGCAGAGCTCCCTCACCATTTAACACGGTTTAAAGCACCCTGCCATGAAGCAGCACTCCAATGTGACATCGGTACATAGCACTCTCTGCCACAAAGCATCAGTAGTCTGGAACGTTTCCAGCCATAATTACGAAGCACCTTCCATAAGACAACATTGGTGTAAAGCACTCTCTCCCAAGCAACATTGGTACAAAGCACCCTCAACCACACAACATTAGTGTGAAGTACTGTCAGTCGCTAAAAAAACGGTGCAGAGCTCCCTCACCATTTAACACGGTTTAAAGCACCCTGCCATGAAGCAGCACTCCAATGTGACATCGGTACATAGCACTCTCTGCCACAAAGCATCAGTAGTCTGGAACGTTTCCAGCCATAATTACGAAGCACCTTCCATAAGACAACATTGGTGTAAAGCACTCTCTCCCAAGCAACATTGGTACAAAGCACCCTCAACCACACAACATTAGTGTGAAGTACTGTCAGTCGCTAAAAAAACGGTGCAGAGCTCCCTCACCATTTAACACGGTTTAAAGCACCCTGCCATGAAGCAGCACTCCAATGTGACATCGGTACATAGCACTCTCTGCCACAAAGCATCAGTAGTCTGGAACGTTTCCAGCCATAATTACGAAGCACCTTCCATAAGACAACATTGGTGTAAAGCACTCTCTCCCAAGCAACATTGGTACAAAGCACCCTCAACCACACAACATTAGTGTGAAGTACTGTCAGTCGCTAAAAAAACGGTGCAGAGCTCCCTCACCATTTAACACGGTTTAAAGCACCCTGCCATGAAGCAGCACTCCAATGTGACATCGGTACATAGCACTCTCTGCCACAAAGCATCAGTAGTCTGGAACGTTTCCAGCCATAATTACGAAGCACCTTCCATAAGACAACATTGGTGTAAAGCACTCTCTCTCATGCAACATTGGTACAAAGCACCCTCAACCACACAACATTAGTGTGAAGTACTGTCAGTCGCTAAAAAAACGGTGCAGAGCTCCCTCACCATTTAACACGGTTTAAAGCACCCTGCCATGAAGCAGCACTCCAATGTGACATCGGTACATAGCACTCTCTGCCACAAAGCATCAGTAGTCTGGAACGTTTCCAGCCATAATTACGAAGCACCTTCCATAAGACAACATTGGTGTAAAGCACTCTCTCTCATGCAACATTGGTACAAAGCACCCTCAACCACACAACATTAGTGTGAAGTACTGTCAGTCGCTAAAAAAACGGTGCAGAGCTCCCTCACCATTTAACACGGTTTAAAGCACCCTGCCATGAAGCAGCACTCCAATGTGACATCGGTACATAGCACTCTCTGCCACAAAGCATCAGTAGTCTGGAACGTTTCCAGCCATAATTACGAAGCACCTTCCATAAGACAACATTGGTGTAAAGCACTCTCTCCCAAGCAACATTGGTACAAAGCACCCTCAACCACACAACATTAGTGTGAAGTACTGTCAGTCGCTAAAAAAACGGTGCAGAGCTCCCTCACCATTTAACACGGTTTAAAGCACCCTGCCATGAAGCAGCACTCCAATGTGACATCGGTACATAGCACTCTCTGCCACAAAGCATCAGTAGTCTGGAACGTTTCCAGCCATAATTACGAAGCACCTTCCATAAGACAACATTGGTGTAAAGCACTCTCTCCCAAGCAACATTGGTACAAAGCACCCTCAACCACACAACATTAGTGTGAAGTACTGTCAGTCGCTAAAAAAACGGTGCAGAGCTCCCTCACCATTTAACACGGTTTAAAGCACCCTGCCATGAAGCAGCACTCCAATGTGACATCGGTACATAGCACTCTCTGCCACAAAGCATCAGTAGTCTGGAACGTTTCCAGCCATAATTACGAAGCACCTTCCATAAGACAACATTGGTGTAAAGCACTCTCTCTCATGCAACATTGGTACAAAGCACCCTCAACCACACAACATTAGTGTGAAGTACTGTCAGTCGCTAAAAAAACGGTGCAGAGCTCCCTCACCATTTAACACGGTTTAAAGCACCCTGCCATGAAGCAGCACTCCAATGTGACATCGGTACATAGCACTCTCTGCCACAAAGCATCAGTAGTCTGGAACGTTTCCAGCCATAATTACGAAGCACCTTCCATAAGACAACATTGGTGTAAAGCACTCTCTCCCAAGCAACATTGGTACAAAGCACCCTCAACCACACAACATTAGTGTGAAGTACTGTCAGTCGCTAAAAAAACGGTGCAGAGCTCCCTCACCATTTAACACGGTTTAAAGCACCCTGCCATGAAGCAGCACTCCAATGTGACATCGGTACATAGCACTCTCTGCCACAAAGCATCAGTAGTCTGGAACGTTTCCAGCCATAATTACGAAGCACCTTCCATAAGACAACATTGGTGTAAAGCACTCTCTCCCAAGCAACATTGGTACAAAGCACCCTCAACCACACAACATTAGTGTGAAGTACTGTCAGTCGCTAAAAAAACGGTGCAGAGCTCCCTCACCATTTAACACGGTTTAAAGCACCCTGCCATGAAGCAGCACTCCAATGTGACATCGGTACATAGCACTCTCTGCCACAAAGCATCAGTAGTCTGGAACGTTTCCAGCCATAATTACGAAGCACCTTCCATAAGACAACATTGGTGTAAAGCACTCTCTCCCAAGCAACATTGGTACAAAGCACCCTCAACCACACAACATTAGTGTGAAGTACTGTCAGTCGCTAAAAAAACGGTGCAGAGCTCCCTCACCATTTAACACGGTTTAAAGCACCCTGCCATGAAGCAGCACTCCAATGTGACATCGGTACATAGCACTCTCTGCCACAAAGCATCAGTAGTCTGGAACGTTTCCAGCCATAATTACGAAGCACCTTCCATAAGACAACATTGGTGTAAAGCACTCTCTCCCAAGCAACATTGGTACAAAGCACCCTCAACCACACAACATTAGTGTGAAGTACTGTCAGTCGCTAAAAAAACGGTGCAGAGCTCCCTCACCATTTAACACGGTTTAAAGCACCCTGCCATGAAGCAGCACTCCAATGTGACATCGGTACATAGCACTCTCTGCCACAAAGCATCAGTAGTCTGGAACGTTTCCAGCCATAATTACGAAGCACCTTCCATAAGACAACATTGGAGTAAAGCACTCTCTCTCATGCAACATTGGTACAAAGCACCCTCAACCACACAACATTAGTGTGAAGTACTGTCAGTCGCTAAAAAAACGGTGCAGAGCTCCCTCACCATTTAACACGGTTTAAAGCACCCTGCCATGAAGCAGCACTCCAATGTGACATCGGTACATAGCACTCTCTGCCACAAAGCATCAGTAGTCTGGAACGTTTCCAGCCATAATTACGAAGCACCTTCCATAAGACAACATTGGTGTAAAGCACTCTCTCTCATGCAACATTGGTACAAAGCACCCTCAACCACACAACATTAGTGTGAAGTACTGTCAGTCGCTAAAAAAACGGTGCAGAGCTCCCTCACCATTTAACACGGTTTAAAGCACCCTGCCATGAAGCAGCACTCCAATGTGACATCGGTACATAGCACTCTCTGCCACAAAGCATCAGTAGTCTGGAACGTTTCCAGCCATAATTACGAAGCACCTTCCATAAGACAACATTGGTGTAAAGCACTCTCTCCCAAGCAACATTGGTACAAAGCACCCTCAACCACACAACATTAGTGTGAAGTACTGTCAGTCGCTAAAAAAACGGTGCAGAGCTCCCTCACCATTTAACACGGTTTAAAGCACCCTGCCATGAAGCAGCACTCCAATGTGACATCGGTACATAGCACTCTCTGCCACAAAGCATCAGTAGTCTGGAACGTTTCCAGCCATAATTACGAAGCACCTTCCATAAGACAACATTGGTGTAAAGCACTCTCTCTCATGCAACATTGGTACAAAGCACCCTCAACCACACAACATTAGTGTGAAGTACTGCCAGTCGCTAAAAAAACGGTGCAGAGCTCCCTCACCATTTAACACGGTTTAAAGCACCCTGCCATGAAGCAGCACTCCAATGTGACATCGGTACATAGCACTCTCTGCCACAAAGCATCAGTAGTCTGGAACGTTTCCAGCCATAATTACGAAGCACCTTCCATAAGACAACATTGGTGTAAAGCACTCTCCCTCATGCAACATTGGTACAAAGCACCCTCAACCACACAACATTAGTGTGAAGTACTGTCAGTCGCTAAAAAAACGGTGCAGAGCTCCCTCACCATTTAACACGGTTTAAAGCACCATGCCATGAAGCAGCACTCCAATGTGACATCGGTACATAGCACTCTCTGCCACAAAGCATCAGTAGTCTGGAACGTTTCCAGCCATAATTACGAAGCACCTTCCATAAGACGACATTGGTGTAAAGCACTCTCTCTCATGCAACATTGGTACAAAGCACCCTCAACCACACAACATTAGTGTGAAGTACTGTCAGTCGCTAAAAAAACGTTGCAGAGCTCCCTCACCATTTAACACGGTTTAAAGCACCCTGCCATGAAGCAGCACTCCAATGTGACATCGGTACATAGCACTCTCTGCCACAAAGCATCTGTAGTCTGCCACGCTTCCAGTCATAGTTACGAAGCACCTTCCGTAAGACAAGATTGATGCAAAGCACTCCATCGCATGCAACATTGGTACAAAGCACCCTCCACCACACAACATTAGTGTCAGTCGCTAAAAAATGGTGCAGAGCTCCCTCACCATTTAACACGGTTTAAAGCACCCTGACATGAAGAAGCATTCCAATGTGACATCGGTACATAGCACTCTCTGCCACAATGCATCAGTAGTCTGCAACGTTTCCAGCCATAATTACGAAGCACCTTCCATAAGACAACATTGGTGTAAAGCACTCTCTCTCATGCAACATTGGTACAAAGCACCCTCAACCACACAACATTAGTGTGAAGTACTGTCAGTCGCTAAAAAAACCGGTGCTGAGCTCCCTCACCATTTAACACGGTTTAAAGCACCCTGCCATGAAGCAGCACTCCAATGTGACATCGGTACATAGCACTCTCTGCCACAAAGCATCAGTAGTCTGGAACGTTCCAGCCATAATTACGAAGCACCTTCCATAAGACAACATTGGTGTAAAGCACTCTCTCTCATGCAACATTGGTACAAAGCACCCTCAACCACACAACATTAGTGTGAAGTACTGTCAGTCGCTAAAAAAACGGTGCAGAGCTCCCTCACCATTTAACACGGTTTAAAGCACCCTGCCATGAAGCAGCACTCCAATGTGACATCGGTACATAGCACTCTCTGCCACAAAGCATCAGTAGTCTGGAACGTTTCCAGCCATAATTACGAAGCACCTTCCATAAGACAACATTGGTGTAAAGCACTCTCTCTCATGCAACATTGGTACAAAGCACCCTCAACCACACAACATTAGTGTGAAGTACTGTCAGTCGCTAAAAAAACGGTGCTGAGCTCCCTCACCATTTAACACGGTTTAAAGCACCCTGCCATGAAGCAGCACTCCAATGTGACATCGGTACATAGCACTCTCTGCCACAAAGCATCAGTAGTCTGGAACGTTCCAGCCATAATTACGAAGCACCTTCCATAAGACAACATTGGTGTAAAGCACTCTCTCTCATGCAACATTGGTACAAAGCACCCTCAACCACACAACATTAGTGTGAAGTACTGTCAGTCGCTAAAAAAACGGTGCAGAGCTCCCTCACCATTTAACACGGTTTAAAGCACCCTGCCATGAAGCAGCACTCCAATGTGACATCGGTACATAGCACTCTCTGCCACAAAGCATCAGTAGTCTGGAACGTTTCCAGCCATAATTACGAAGCACCTTCCATAAGACAACATTGGTGTAAAGCACTCTCTCTCATGCAACATTGGTACAAAGCACCCTCAACCACACAACATTAGTGTGAAGTACTGTCAGGCGCTTAAAAAACGGTGCAGAGCTCCCTCACCATTTAACACGGTTTAAAGCACCCTGCCATGAAGCAGCACTCCAATGTGACATCGGTACATAGCACTCTCTGCCACAAAGCATCAGTAGTCTGGAACGTTTCCAGCCATAATTACGAAGCACCTTCCATAAGACAACATTGGTGTAAAGCACTCTCTCTCATGCAACATTGGTACAAAGCACCCTCAACCACACAACATTAGTGTGAAGTACTGTCAGTCGCTAAAAAAACGGTGCAGAGCTCCCTCACCATTTAACACGGTTTAAAGCACCCTGCCATGAAGCAGCACTCCAATGTGACATCGGTACATAGCACTCTCTGCCACAAAGCATCAGTAGTCTGGAACGTTTCCAGCCATAATTACGAAGCACCTTCCATAAGACAACATTGGTGTAAAGCACTCTCTCTCATGCAACATTGGTACAAAGCACCCTCAACCACACAACATTAGTGTGAAGTACTGTCAGTCGCTAAAAAAACGGTGCAGAGCTCCCTCACCATTTAACACGGTTTAAAGCACCCTGCCATGAAGCAGCACTCCAATGTGACATCGGTACATAGCACTCTCTGCCACAAAGCATCAGTAGTCTGGAACGTTTCCAGCCATAATTACGAAGCACCTTCCATAAGACAACATTGGTGTAAAGCACTCTCTCTCATGCAACATTGGTACAAAGCACCCTCAACCACACAACATTAGTGTGAAGTACTGTCAGTCGCTAAAAAAACGGTGCAGAGCTCCCTCACCATTTAACACGGTTTAAAGCACCCTGCCATGAAGCAGCACTCCAATGTGACATCGGTACATAGCACTCTCTGCCACAAAGCATCAGTAGTCTGGAACGTTTCCAGCCATAATTACGAAGCACCTTCCATAAGACAACATTGGTGTAAAGCACTCTCTCTCATGCAACATTGGTACAAAGCACCCTCAACCACACAACATTAGTGTGAAGTACTGTCAGTCGCTAAAAAAACGGTGCAGAGCTCCCTCACCATTTAACACGGTTTAAAGCACCCTGCCATGAAGCAGCACTCCAATGTGACATCGGTACATAGCACTCTCTGCCACAAAGCATCAGTAGTCTGGAACGTTTCCAGCCATAATTACGAAGCACCTTCCATAAGACAACATTGGTGTAAAGCACTCTCTCTCATGCAACATTGGTACAAAGCACCCTCAACCACACAACATTAGTGTGAAGTACTGTCAGTCGCTTAAAAAACGGTGCAGAGCTCCCTCACCATTTAACACGGTTTAAAGCACCCTGCCATGAAGCAGTACTCCAATGTGACATCGGTACATAGCACTCTCTGCCACAAAGCATCAGTAGTCTGGAACGTTTCCAGCCATAATTACGAAGCACCTTCCATAAGACAACATTGGTGTAAAGCACTCTCTCTCATGCAACATTGGTACAAAGCACCCTCAACCACACAACATTAGTGTGAAGTACTGTCAGTCGCTAAAAAAACGGTGCAGAGCTCCCTCACCATTTAACACGGTTTAAAGCACCCTGCCATGAAGCAGCACTCCAATGTGACATCGGTACATAGCACTCTCTGCCACAAAGCATCAGTAGTCTGGAACGTTTCCAGCCATAATTACGAAGCACCTTCCATAAGACAACATTGGTGTAAAGCACTCTCTCTCATGCAACATTGGTACAAAGCACCCTCAACCACACAACATTAGTGTGAAGTACTGTCAGTCGCTAAAAAAACGGTGCAGAGCTCCCTCACCATTTAACACGGTTTAAAGCACCCTGCCATGAAGCAGCACTCCAATGTGACATCGGTACATAGCACTCTCTGCCACAAAGCATCAGTAGTCTGGAACGTTTCCAGCCATAATTATGAAGCACCTTCCATAAGACAACATTGGTGTAAAGCACTCTCTCTCATGCAACATTGGTACAAAGCACCCTCAACCACACAACATTAGTGTGAAGTACTGTCAGTCGCTAAAAAAACGGTGCAGAGCTCCCTCACCATTTAACACGGTTTAAAGCACCCTGCCATGAAGCAGCACTCCAATGTGACATCGGTACATAGCACTCTCTGCCACAAAGCATCAGTAGTCTGGAACGTTTCCAGCCATAATTACGAAGCACCTTCCATAAGACAACATTGGTGTAAAGCACTCTCTCTCATGCAACATTGGTACAAAGCACCCTCAACCACACAACATTAGTGTGAAGTACTGTCAGTCGCTTAAAAAACGGTGCAGAGCTCCCTCACCATTTAACACGGTTTAAAGCACCCTGCCATGAAGCAGCACTCCAATGTGACATCGGTACATAGCACTCTCTGCCACAAAGCATCAGTAGTCTGGAACGTTTCCAGCCATAATTACGAAGCACCTTCCATAAGACAACATTGGTGTAAAGCACTCTCTCTCATGCAACATTCGTACAAAGCACCCTCAACCACACAACATTAGTGTGAAGTACTGTCAGTCGCTAAAAAAACGGTGCAGAGCTCCCTCACCATTTAACACGGTTTAAAGCACCCTGCCATGAAGCAGCACTCCAATGTGACATCGGTACATAGCACTCTCTGCCACAAAGCATCAGTAGTCTGGAACGTTTCCAGCCATAATTACGAAGCACCTTCCATAAGACAACATTGGTGTAAAGCACTCTCTCTCATGCAACATTGGTACAAAGCACCCTCAACCACACAACATTAGTGTGAAGTACTGTCAGTCGCTAAAAAAACGGTGCAGAGCTCCCTCACCATTTAACACGGTTTAAAGCACCCTGCCATGAAGCAGCACTCCAATGTGACATCGGTACATAGCACTCTCTGCCACAAAGCATCAGTAGTCTGGAACGTTTCCAGCCATAATTACGAAGCACCTTCCATAAGACAACATTGGTGTAAAGCACTCTCTCTCATGCAACATTGGTACAAAGCACCCTCAACCACACAACATTAGTGTGAAGTACTGTCAGTCGCTAAAAAAACGGTGCAGAGCTCCCTCACCATTTAACACGGTTTAAAGCACCCTGCCATGAAGCAGCACTCCAATGTGACATCGGTACATAGCACTCTCTGCCACAAAGCATCAGTAGTCTGGAACGTTTCCAGCCATAATTACGAAGCACCTTCCATAAGACAACATTGGTGTAAAGCACTCTCTCTCATGCAACATTGGTACAAAGCACCCTCAACCACACAACATTAGTGTGAAGTACTGTCAGTCGCTTAAAAAACGGTGCAGAGCTCCCTCACCATTTAACACGGTTTAAAGCACCCTGCCATGAAGCAGCACTCCAATGTGACATCGGTACATAGCACTCTCTGCCACAAAGCATCAGTAGTCTGGAACGTTTCCAGCCATAATTACGAAGCACCTTCCATAAGACAACATTGGTGTAAAGCACTCTCTCTCATGCAACATTGGTACAAAGCACCCTCAACCACACAACATTAGTGTGAAGTACTGTCAGTCGCTAAAAAAACGGTGCAGAGCTCCCTCACCATTTAACACGGTTTAAAGCACCCTGCCATGAAGCAGCACTCCAATGTGACATCGGTACATAGCACTCTCTGCCACAAAGCATCAGTAGTCTGGAACGTTTCCAGCCATAATTACGAAGCACCTTCCATAAGACAACATTGGTGTAAAGCACTCTCTCTCATGCAACATTGGTACAAAGCACCCTCAACCACACAACATTAGTGTGAAGTACTGTCAGTCGCTAAAAAAACGGTGCAGAGCTCCCTCACCATTTAACACGGTTTAAAGCACCCTGCCATGAAGCAGCACTCCAATGTGACATCGGTACATAGCACTCTCTGCCACAAAGCATCAGTAGTCTGGAACGTTTCCAGCCATAATTACGAAGCACCTTCCATAAGACAACATTGGTGTAAAGCACTCTCTCTCATGCAACATTGGTACAAAGCACCCTCAACCACACAACATTAGTGTGAAGTACTGTCAGTCGCTTAAAAAACGGTGCAGAGCTCCCTCACCATTTAACACGGTTTAAAGCACCCTGCCATGAAGCAGCACTCCAATGTGACATCGGTACATAGCACTCTCTGCCACAAAGCATCAGTAGTCTGGAACGTTTCCAGCCATAATTACGAAGCACCTTCCATAAGACAACATTGGTGTAAAGCACTCTCTCTCATGCAACATTGGTACAAAGCACCCTCAACCACACAACATTAGTGTGAAGTATTGTCAGTCGCTAAAAAAACGGTGCAGAGCTGCCTCACCATTTAACACGGTTTAAAGCACCCTGCCATGAAGCAGCACTCCAATGTGACATCGGTACATAGCACTCTCTGCCACAAAGCATCAGTAGTCTGGAACGTTTCCAGCCATAATTACGAAGCACCTTCCATAAGACAACATTGGTGTAAAGCACTCTCTCTCATGCAACATTGGTACAAAGCACCCTCAACCACACAACATTAGTGTGAAGTACTGTCAGTCGCTAAAAAAACGGTGCAGAGCTCCCTCACCATTTAACACGGTTTAAAGCACCCTGCCATGAAGCAGCACTCCAATGTGACATCGGTACATAGCACTCTCTGCCACAAAGCATCAGTAGTCTGGAACGTTTCCAGCCATAATTACGAAGCACCTTCCATAAGACAACATTGGTGTAAAGCACTCTCTCTCATGCAACATTGGTACAAAGCACCCTCAACCACACAACATTAGTGTGAAGTACTGTCAGTCGCTAAAAAAACGGTGCAGAGCTCCCTCACCATTTAACACGGTTTAAAGCACCCTGCCATGAAGCAGCACTCCAATGTGACATCGGTACATAGCACTCTCTGCCACAAAGCATCAGTAGTCTGGAACGTTTCCAGCCATAATTACGAAGCACCTTCCATAAGACAACATTGGTGTAAAGCACTCTCTCTCATGCAACATTCGTACAAAGCACCCTCAACCACACAACATTAGTGTGAAGTACTGTCAGTCGCTAAAAAAACGGTGCAGAGCTCCCTCACCATTTAACACGGTTTAAAGCACCCTGCCATGAAGCAGCACTCCAATGTGACATCGGTACATAGCACTCTCTGCCACAAAGCATCAGTAGTCTGGAACGTTTCCAGCCATAATTACGAAGCACCTTCCATAAGACAACATTGGTGTAAAGCACTCTCTCTCATGCAACATTGGTACAAAGCACCCTCAACCACACAACATTAGTGTGAAGTACTGTCAGTCGCTAAAAAAACGGTGCAGAGCTCCCTCACCATTTAACACGGTTTAAAGCACCCTGCCATGAAGCAGCACTCCAATGTGACATCGGTACATAGCACTCTCTGCCACAAAGCATCAGTAGTCTGGAACGTTTCCAGCCATAATTACGAAGCACCTTCCATAAGACAACATTGGTGTAAAGCACTCTCTCTCATGCAACATTGGTACAAAGCACCCTCAACCACACAACATTAGTGTGAAGTACTGTCAGTCGCTAAAAAAACGGTGCAGAGCTCCCTCACCATTTAACACGGTTTAAAGCACCCTGCCATGAAGCAGCACTCCAATGTGACATCGGTACATAGCACTCTCTGCCACAAAGCATCAGTAGTCTGGAACGTTTCCAGCCATAATTACGAAGCACCTTCCATAAGACAACATTGGTGTAAAGCACTCTCTCTCATGCAACATTGGTACAAAGCACCCTCAACCACACAACATTAGTGTGAAGTACTGTCAGTCGCTAAAAAAACGGTGCAGAGCTCCCTCACCATTTAACACGGTTTAAAGCACCCTGCCATGAAGCAGCACTCCAATGTGACATCGGTACATAGCACTCTCTGCCACAAAGCATCAGTAGTCTGGAACGTTTCCAGCCATAATTACGAAGCACCTTCCATAAGACAACATTGGTGTAAAGCACTCTCTCTCATGCAACATTGGTACAAAGCACCCTCAACCACACAACATTAGTGTGAAGTACTGTCAGTCGCTAAAAAAACGGTGCAGAGCTCCCTCACCATTTAACACGGTTTAAAGCACCCTGCCATGAAGCAGCACTCCAATGTGACATCGGTACATAGCACTCTCTGCCACAAAGCATCAGTAGTCTGGAACGTTTCCAGCCATAATTACGAAGCACCTTCCATAAGACAACATTGGTGTAAAGCACTCTCTCTCATGCAACATTGGTACAAAGCACCCTCAACCACACAACATTAGTGTGAAGTACTGTCAGTCGCTAAAAAAACGGTGCAGAGCTCCCTCACCATTTAACACGGTTTAAAGCACCCTGCCATGAAGCAGCACTCCAATGTGACATCGGTACATAGCACTCTCTGCCACAAAGCATCAGTAGTCTGGAACGTTTCCAGCCATAATTACGAGGCACCTTCCATAAGACAACATTGGAGTAAAGCACTCTCTCTCATGCAACATTGGTACAAAGCACCCTCAACCACACAACATTAGTGTGAAGTACTGTCAGTCGCTAAAAAAACGGTGCAGAGCTCCCTCACCATTTAACACGGTTTAAAGCACCCTGCCATGAAGCAGCACTCCAATGTGACATCGGTACATAGCACTCTCTGCCACAAAGCATCAGTAGTCTGGAACGTTTCCAGCCATAATTACGAAGCACCTTCCATAAGACAACATTGGTGTAAAGCACTCTCTCTCATGCAACATTGGTACAAAGCACCCTCAACCACACAACATTAGTGTGAAGTACTGTCAGTCGCTAAAAAAACGGTGCAGAGCTCCCTCACCATTTAACACGGTTTAAAGCACCCTGCCATGAAGCAGCACTCCAATGTGACATCGGTACATAGCACTCTCTGCCACAAAGCATCAGTAGTCTGGAACGTTTCCAGCCATAATTACGAGGCACCTTCCATAAGACAACATTGGAGTAAAGCACTCTCTCTCATGCAACATTGGTACAAAGCACCCTCAACCACACAACATTAGTGTGAAGTACTGTCAGTCGCTAAAAAAACGGTGCAGAGCTCCCTCACCATTTAACACGGTTTAAAGCACCCTGCCATGAAGCAGCACTCCAATGTGACATCGGTACATAGCACTCTCTGCCACAAAGCATCAGTAGTCTGGAACGTTTCCAGCCATAATTACGAAGCACCTTCCATAAGACAACATTGGTGTAAAGCACTCTCTCTCATGCAACATTGGTACAAAGCACCCTCAACCACACAACATTAGTGTGAAGTACTGTCAGTCGCTAAAAAAACGGTGCAGAGCTCCCTCACCATTTAACACGGTTTAAAGCACCCTGCCATGAAGCAGCACTCCAATGTGACATCGGTACATAGCACTCTCTGCCACAAAGCATCAGTAGTCTGGAACGTTTCCAGCCATAATTACGAAGCACCTTCCATAAGACAACATTGGTGTAAAGCACTCTCTCTCATGCAACATTGGTACAAAGCACCCTCAACCACACAACATTAGTGTGAAGTACTGTCAGTCGCTAAAAAAAACGGTGCAGAGCTCCCTCACCATTTAACACGGTTTAAAGCACCCTGCCATGAAGCAGCACTCCAATGTGACATCGGTACATAGCACTCTCTGCCACAAAGCATCAGTAGTCTGGAACGTTTCCAGCCATAATTACGAAGCACCTTCCATAAGACAACATTGGTGTAAAGCACTCTCTCCCAAGCAACATTGGTACAAAGCACCCTCAACCACACAACATTAGTGTGAAGTACTGTCAGTCGCTAAAAAAACGGTGCAGAGCTCCCTCACCATTTAACACGGTTTAAAGCACCCTGCCATGAAGCAGCACTCCAATGTGACATCGGTACATAGCACTCTCTGCCACAAAGCATCAGTAGTCTGGAACGTTTCCAGCCATAATTACGAAGCACCTTCCATAAGACAACATTGGTGTAAAGCACTCTCTCTCATGCAACATTGGTACAAAGCACCCTCAACCACACAACATTAGTGTGAAGTACTGTCAGTCGCTAAAAAAACGGTGCAGAGCCCCCTCACCATTTAACACGGTTTAAAGCACCCTGCCATGAAGCAGCACTCCAATGTGACATCGGTACATAGCACTCTCTGCCACAAAGCATCAGTAGTCTGGAACGTTTCCAGCCATAATTACGAAGCACCTTCCATAAGACAACATTGGTGTAAAGCACTCTCTCTCATGCAACATTGGTACAAAGCACCCTCAACCACACAACATTAGTGTGAAGCACTGTCAGTCGCTAAAAAAACGGTGCAGAGCTCCCTCACCATTTAACACGGTTTAAAGCACCCTGCCATGAAGCAGCACTCCAATGTGACATCGGTACATAGCACTCTCTGCCACAAAGCATCAGTAGTCTGGAACGTTTCCAGCCATAATTACGAAGCACCTTCCATAAGACAACATTGGTGTAAAGCACTCTCTCTCATGCAACATTGGTACAAAGCACCCTCAACCACACAACATTAGTGTGAAGTACTGTCAGTCGCTAAAAAAACGGTGCAGAGCTCCCTCACCATTTAACACGGTTTAAAGCACCCTGCCATGAAGCAGCACTCCAATGTGACATCGGTACATAGCACTCTCTGCCACAAAGCATCAGTAGTCTGGAACGTTTCCAGCCATAATTACGAAGCACCTTCCATAAGACAACATTGGTGTAAAGCACTCTCTCTCATGCAACATTGGTACAAAGCACCCTCAACCACACAACATTAGTGTGAAGTACTGTCAGTCGCTAAAAAAACGGTGCAGAGCTCCCTCACCATTTAACACGGTTTAAAGCACCCTGCCATGAAGCAGCACTCCAATGTGACATCGGTACATAGCACTCTCTGCCACAAAGCATCAGTAGTCTGGAACGTTTCCAGCCATAATTACGAAGCACCTTCCATAAGACAACATTGGTGTAAAGCACTCTCTCTCATGCAACATTGGTACAAAGCACCCTCAACCACACAACATTAGTGTGAAGTACTGTCAGTCGCTAAAAAAACGGTGCAGAGCTCCCTCACCATTTAACACGGTTTAAAGCACCCTGCCATGAAGCAGCACTCCAATGTGACATCGGTACATAGCACTCTCTGCCACAAAGCATCAGTAGTCTGGAACGTTTCCAGCCATAATTACGAAGCACCTTCCATAAGACAACATTGGTGTAAAGCACTCTCTCTCATGCAACATTGGTACAAAGCACCCTCAACCACACAACATTAGTGTGAAGTACTGTCAGTCGCTAAAAAAGCGTTGCAGAGCTCCCTCACCATTTAACACGGTTTAAAGCACCCTGCCATGAAGCAGCACTCCAATGTGACATCGGTACATAGCACTCTCTGCCACAAAGCATCTGTAGTCTGCCACGCTTCCAGTCATAGTTACGAAGCACCTTCCGTAAGACAAGATTGATGCAAAGCACTCCATCGCATGCAACATTGGTACAAAGCACCCTCCACCACACAACATTAGTGTCAGTCGCTAAAAAATGGTGCAGAGCTCCCTCACCATTTAACACGGTTTAAAGCACCCTGACATGAAGAAGCACTCCAATGTGACATCGGTACATAGCACTCTCTGCCACAATGCATCAGTAGTCTGCAACGTTTCCAGCCATAGTTACGAAGCACCTTCCGTAAGACAACATTGATGTGAAGCACTCTCTCCCATGCAACATTGGTACAAAGCAGCCTCCACCACACAACATTAGTGTGAGCTACTGTCAGACGCTGAAAAACGGTGCAGAGCTCCCTCACCATTTAACACGGTTTAAAGCACCCTGCCATGAAGCAGCACTCCAATGTGACATCGGTACATAGCACTCTCTGCCACAAAGCATCAGTAGTCTGGAACGTTTCCAGCCATAATTACGAAGCACCTTCCATAAGACAACATTGGTGTAAAGCACTCTCTCTCATGCAACATTGGTACAAAGCACCCTCAACCACACAACATTAGTGTGAAGTACTGTCAGTCGCTAAAAAAGCGTTGCAGAGCTCCCTCACCATTTAACACGGTTTAAAGCACCCTGCCATGAAGCAGCACTCCAATGTGACATCGGTACATAGCACTCTCTGCCACAAAGCATCTGTAGTCTGCCACGCTTCCAGTCATAGTTACGAAGCACCTTCCGTAAGACAAGATTGATGCAAAGCACTCCATCGCATGCAACATTGGTACAAAGCACCCTCCACCACACAACATTAGTGTCAGTCGCTAAAAAATGGTGCAGAGCTCCCTCACCATTTAACACGGTTTAAAGCACCCTGACATGAAGAAGCACTCCAATGTGACATCGGTACATAGCACTCTCTGCCACAAAGCATCAGTAGTCTGGAACGTTTCCAGCCATAATTACGAAGCACCTTCCATAAGACAACATTGGTGTAAAGCACTCTCTCTCATGCAACATTGGTACAAAGCACCCTCAACCACACAACATTAGTGTGAAGTACTGTCAGTCGCTAAAAAAACGGTGCAGAGCTCCCTCACCATTTAACACGGTTTAAAGCACCCTGCCATGAAGCAGCACTCCAATGTGACATCGGTACATAGCACTCTCTGCCACAAAGCATCAGTAGTCTGGAACGTTTCCAGCCATAATTACGAAGCACCTTCCATAAGACAACATTGGTGTAAAGCACTCTCTCTCATGCAACATTGGTACAAAGCACCCTCAACCACACAACATTAGTGTGAAGTACTGTCAGTCGCTAAAATAACGGTGCAGAGCTCCCTCACCATTTAACACGGTTTAAAGCACCCTGCCATGAAGCAGCACTCCAATGTGACATCGGTACATAGCACTCTCTGCCACAAAGCATCAGTAGTCTGGAACGTTTCCAGCCATAATTACGAAGCACCTTCCATAAGACAACATTGGTGTAAAGCACTCTCTCTCATGCAACATTGGTACAAAGCACCCTCAACCACACAACATTAGTGTGAAGTACTGTCAGTCGCTAAAAAAGCGTTGCAGAGCTCCCTCACCATTTAACACGGTTTAAAGCACCCTGCCATGAAGCAGCACTCCAATGTGACATCGGTACATAGCACTCTCTGCCACAAAGCATCTGTAGTCTGCCACGCTTCCAGTCATAGTTACGAAGCACCTTCCGTAAGACAAGATTGATGCAAAGCACTCCATCGCATGCAACATTGGTACAAAGCACCCTCCACCACACAACATTAGTGTCAGTCGCTAAAAAATGGTGCAGAGCTCCCTCACCATTTAACACGGTTTAAAGCACCCTGACATGAAGAAGCACTCCAATGTGACATCGGTACATAGCACTCTCTGCCACAATGCATCAGTAGTCTGCAACGTTTCCAGCCATAGTTACGAAGCACCTTCCGTAAGACAACATTGATGTGAAGCACTCTCTCCCATGCAACATTGGTACAAAGCAGCCTCCACCACACAACATTAGTGTGAGCTACTGTCAGACGCTGAAAAACGGTGCAGAGCTCCCTCACCATTTAACACGGTTTAAAGCACCCTGCCATGAAGCAGCACTCCAATGTGACATCGGTACATAGCACTCTCAGCCACAAAGCATCAGTAGTCTGCAATGTTTCTGGCCACAGTTACGAAGCACCTTCCGTAAGACAAGATTGATGTAAAGCACTCTCTCCCATGCAACATTGGTACAAGGCACCCTCCACCACACAACATTTGTGTGAACTACTGTCAGTCGCTAAAAAACGGTGCAGAGCTTCCTCACCATTTAACACGGTGTTAAGCACCCTGCCATAAAGCAGCACTCCAATGTGACATCGGTACATAGCACTCTCTGCCACAAAGCATCAGTTGTCTGCAACGTTTCCAGCCATAGGTACGAAGCTCCTTCCGTAAGATAAGATTGATTTAAAGCACTCTCTCCTATGCAACATTGGTACAAGGCACCCTCCACCACACAACATTAGTGTGAGCTGCTATCAGTCGCTAAAAACGGTGCAGAGCTTCCTCACCATTTAACACGGTTTAGAGCACCCTGCCATGAAGCAGCACTCCAATGTGACATCGGTACATAGCACTCCCTGCCACAAAGCATCAGTAGTCTGCAATGATTCCAGCCATAGTTACGAAGCACCTTCCGTAAGACAACATTGGTGTAAAGCACTCTCTCCCATGCAGCATTGGTACAAAGCTTCCTCCACCACACAACATTAGTGTGAACTATTTTCAGTCGCAAAAAATTGGTGCTGAGCTCCCTATGCCATGTAACATGGTAAAAAGCCCCCTGCCATGAAGCAGCACTTCTATGTAACATCGGTACATAGCACTCTCTACCACTTTTTTAAAAAAACAGCCTTAAGCCTTTTTTGTATGTACTTCCGAGCTCTGGAAGAAACTTTTGTCACATTTACGTACGCTATTATTTGTTTTCTCTAGATACTGATGGCAGCAGTGTATTTAGACAGATAAGTAAAAACAAATCGTTCTCGAAACAAAAATTTATTTTTGCGTTTACTACAGATTTTAGAAATATTTATTCAGCCATTCGGTTACAATGCGGCAGCTGAGACGGCGCCTCCTGGAGAAGCTGCGGTCGCGCCTCCTGCGGCTGCGGCGGGCTTGTCTGGGTCTGCGGCGGCGTTGTACGCCGCTGCGACGGCGGTTTCTCCTGACACTCCGCAGCTCACGGTGGTCATCGCGCGTCGCTATCTTGTAACGGCAGCTGCGGACTATCAGCGTGCCGTCTTCCACGCCCCTCTTTAGCGTAAGTTGTAGAAGCCGCTTATTCATCTACACAAAAGCACCCGCCTTAGCCTCAGAGCTGCGCTTTACGCAACGCTTACCGCGACAGAATAACAAACATTTGAGCTAGCGCGCGACTTACCCCTATAGGGGAATTAGTGTTCGACTCCAGCCAGCCTCTAATTTCTGTCATAGTTGAACCGCGGCCGTCGCGCAGTTCTCTGATAGCTTGCGAGACGACGTCGATCAGGCGGCGCCCGTCGCCGCTCGCGTTGCCGCCCCGGAACTTAGGAGACATCTCTAGTGGCGGAGAGAGACACAGCCGCGACCCCCTCGGATCGTTCTCGCCCAGAATCTGTTGCCCGGTAACGCACTGCGCTTACTTTTATAGCTTAACAACAATGCCGGAGGTCGTTTCCAGGGAAATGACTGCGGACGTCATTGCCTATCCCATTGTTTACCTCCCGCGAAACACGTGTACGAAACTGCTAGACGTTTTGTGCAGTTTTCTCAGACAGGAATTAGGATAGTTATGCGCAAAAACTGTAGATTTTTTGCGGATGGATGCACTGCAGCTCCTTGTGTATCCTATTGCCTGCCATTCATCATGCAAATGTTGCGTGGTGGAGGGTGTTTCTAATAGATGTTACGTGGCAGGAGCGCTCTGCAGAATGCTGAATGCCTGAGAATATTTCGCACCAAGCTTCTTTGTAAAAATGTCGTCTGGCAGAGGCCGTTTAGTACCCGTGGAGAGTGGCAGTGGGTGCTTCGTTATGAAGTTACGTAGCGGAGGGTACTTGATACCAGTGCTGCGTGTAGAAGTGTTGTTTCTTTCCAGAAGGCTTCGTCGCAGCTCCTGTTTTGTCCTATTGCCTGCCATTCACGATGCAAATGTAGCGTGGTGGAGGGTGTTTCTTACCCTTGTTACGTGGTAGGGGCGCTCTGTACCCATGTTCAATGCCTGAAAATATTTCGTACCGCGGTTCTTAGTACCGATGTTCCTGCCATTCAGCTTGCATATGTAGCCTTGTGGAGGTTGTTTCCTACCCATGTTACATGGCAGAGGTGCTCTGTATCAACGTTGAAAGACCGAGAATATTTCGTAGCAGTGTTCTTAGTACCGATGTACCTGCCATCCAGCATGCATATGCAGCGCGGTGGAGGATGATTCTCAACCATGTTACGTGGCAGAGTCACTCTGTACCGATGTTGAATACCGGAAAATATTTCGTACCAGGGTTCTTAGTACCGATGTTCCTGCCATTCGGTATACATATGTAGCGTTGTGGTGGTTGTTTCTTACCCATGTTACGTGGCAGAGGCGCTCTGTACCAATGTTGAATGCCTGAGAATATTTCGTACCAGTGTTCTTTGTACCGATGTGGTATGGTAAAGAGCGTTCTGAATCAGTGGAATCTGACAGCGGGTGCTTCGTAACGGCGTTACGTAGCGGAGGGTACTTGAAACCTGGTCTGCGTGTTGAAGTGTGCTTCCTATCGTTTTTAAATTAACGGGGGGACTAAATAATGGTGTAGCGTGGCAGACTGTGCTCTGCACCAATATTATGGGTATTTTTCTCAGAAGGGAATAATGGTAGTTCTGGGCAAAAACTGTTGTTTCTTTCCATATGGCTTCGTTGCAGCTCCTGTTTTATTCTATTGCCTGCCATTCACGATGCAAATGTAGCGTGGTGGAGGGTGTTTCTTACCACTGTTACGTGGCAGGGGCACTCTGTACCAATGTTGAATGCCTGAGAATATTTCGTACCAGTGTTCTTTGTACCGATGTGGTATGGCAAAGAGCGTTCTGAATCAGTGGAATCTGACAGCGGGTGCTTCGTAATGACGTTACGTAGCGGAGGGTACTTGTACCTGGTTTGCGTGATGAAGTGTGCTTCCAATCGTTTTTATATTAACGAGGGGACTAAATAATGGTGTAGCGTGGTAGACTGTGCTCTGCACCAATATTACGGGTAGTTTTCTCAGAAAGAAATAATGGTAGTTCTGGGCAAAAACTGTTGTCTCTTTCCAGATGGCTTCGTTGCAGCTCCTGTTTTATCCTATTGCCTGCCATTCACGATGCAAATGTAGCGTGGTGGAGGGTGTTTCTTACCGTTGTTACGTAGCAGAGGCGCTATGTACCAATGTTGAATGTCTGAGAATATTTCGTACCAGGGTTCTTAGTGCAGATGTTGCTGCCATCCAGAGTGCATATGTAGCGTGGTGGAGGGTGTTTCTTACCGATGTTACGAGGCAGGGGCGCTCTGTACCAATGTTGAACGCCTGAAAATATTTCGTACCACAGTTCTTAGTACCGATGTTCCTGCCATTCAGCTTGCATATGTAGCCTTGTGGAGGGTGTTTTCTACCCATGTTACATGACAGAGGTGCTCTGTATCAACGTTGAAAGCCCGAGAATATTTCGTAGCAGAGTTCTTAGTACCGATGTACCTGCCATCCAGCATGCATATGCAGCGCGGTGGAGGGTGATTCTCAACCATGTTACGTGGCAGAGTCACTCTGTACCGATGTTGAATACCTGAAAATAATTCGTACCAGGGTTCTTAGTAATGATGTTCCTGCCATTCAGTATACATATGTAGCGTGGTGGTGGTTGTTTCTTACCCATGTTACGTGGCAGAGGCGCTCTGTACCAATGTTGAATGCCTGAGAATATTTCGTACCAGTGTTCTTTGTGCCGATGTTGTATGGCAAAGAGCGTTCTGAATCAGTGGAATCTGACAGCGGGTGCTTCGTAACGACGTTACGTAGCGGAGGGTACTTGAAACCTGGTCTGCGTGTTGAAGTGTGCTTCCTATCGTTTTTAAATTAATGAGGGGACTAAATAATGGTGTAGCGTGGCAGACTGTGCTCTGCACCAATATTATGGGTATTTTTCTCAGAAAGGAATAATGGTAGTTCCTGGCAAAAACTGTTATTTCTTTCCAGATGGCTTCGTTGCAGCTCCTGTTTTATTCTATTGCCTGCCATTCACGATGCAAATGTAGCGTGGTGGAGGGTGTTTCTTACCATTGTTACGTGGCAGGGGCGCTCTGTACCAATGTTGAATGCCTGAGAATATTTCGTACCAGTGTTCTTTGTACCGATGTAATTTGTAAAGGGCGTTATGTATCAGTGGAAGCTAACAGCAGGTGCTTCGTAGTGGCATTACGTAGCGGAGGGTACTTGATAACAGGGCTGCGTGTTGAAGTGTGCTTCCGATCATTTTTAAATAAACGAGGGGACTTAATGATGGTGTAGCGAGGCAGACTGTGCTCTGTACCAATGTTATGGGTAGTTTTCTCAGAAAGGAATAATGGTTGTTCCGCGCAAAAACTTTTGTTTCTTTATTGATGTCCGTAATTGCACCTCCTGTTGTATCCTGTTGCCTGCCAATCACCATGCAAATGTAGCGTGTGGGGGTTGTTTCTTACCCTTATCACATGGCAGGGGCGGTCTGTACCAATGTTGAACGCCTGAGAATACTTCGTACCAGGGTTTCTTGTACCGATGTTCCAGCCATTCAGCTTGTATATATAGCGTGGTGGAGGATGTTACTTACCAATTTTACGTGGCAGGGGCGCTCTGTACCAATGATGAAGGCCTCAGAATATTTCGTAATTGGATTCTTTGTACCGATATTGCTGACATTCAGCTAGCATATGTATCATGGTGTAGGGTGTTTCTTACCTATGTTTCGTAGCACTGGCGCTCTGTACCAATGTTGAATGCCTGAAAATATTTCGTACCTGGGTTGTTAGTACCGACGTTCCTACCATGCAGCTTGCATATGTAGTGTAGTGGAGGATGTTTCTTACCCATGTTATATGGCAGAGGCGCTCTGTAGTAATCTTGAATGCCTGAGATTAAATCGTACCAGGGATCTTTGTACCGATGTTACAGCCTCTCAGCTTGTATATATAGCGTGGTGGAGGGTGTTTGTAACCGAATTTACGTGGCAGATGCGCTGTGTACCAGTGTTGAATGCCGGAGACTATTTCGACCCAGTGTTCTTTGTACCTATGTTCCTCCCATTCAGCTTGGCTATGTAGTGTGGTGAAGGTCGTTTCTTACCGATGTAACGTGGCAGGGGCGCTCTGTACCAATGTTGAATGCCTGAGAATATTTCGTACCAGCGTTCTTTGTACCGATGTTCCTGCCATTCAGCTTGCATATATAGCGTGGTGGAGGATGTTTCTTACCAATCTTACGTGGCAGGGTCGCTCTGTACGAATGTTGAATGCCGGAGACTATTTCGTAACATGGTGGAGTGTGTTTCTTACCAATGTTTCGTAGCAGTGGCGCTCTGTACCAATTTTGAATGCCTGAAAATATTTCGTACCTGGGTTGCTAGTACCGACGTTCCTGCCATACAGCTTGCATATGTAGTGTAGTGGAGGGTGTTTCTTACCCATGTTATATGGGAGAGGCGCTCTGTACCAATGTTGGTTGGCAGAGAATATATCGCACCAGGGATCTTTGTACCGATGTTACAACCATTCAGCTTGCATAAATAGCGTGGTGGAGGGTGTTTGTAACCGACTTTACTTGGCAGATGCGCTCTGTAGCGATGTTCTTTGTACCGATGTGGTATGGCAAAGGGCGCTCTGTATCCGTGCAAGCCGGCAGCGTGTGCTTCGTAATGGCGTTACGTAGCGGATGGTACTTGATACCAGGGAACCGTGCTGAAGTGTGCTTCCTATTATTTTTAAACAAACAAGGGGAATTAATAATGGTGTAGCGTTGCAGACTGTGCTCTGTACCAATGTTATGGGTAGTTTTTTCAGAAAGGAAATATGGCAGTTCCGGGCAAAAGTTTTTGTTTCCTTCGAGATGTCTTCATTGCAGCTCCTGTTGTATCCTTTTGCCTGCCATTCACCACGCAAATGTAGCGTGGTGGAGGGTGTTTCTTACCGATGTTGCGTGGCAGGGGCGCTCTGTACCAATGTTGAATGCCTGAGAATATTTCGTACCAGGGTTCTTAGTACCGATGTTTCAGCCATTCAGCTTGCATATGTAGCGTGGTGGAGGGTGTTTCTTCATACCGATGTTACATGGGAGGAGCGCTATGTACCAATGTTGAGTGCCTGAGAATATTTCGTACCAGGTTTCTTAGTACCGATGTTCCTGCCATTCGGCTTACATGTATAGCGTGGTGGAGGGTGTTTCTTACCCATGTTACGTGGCAGGGGCGCTCTGTAACAAACTTATGGGTGGTTTTGTCAGAAAGGAGTAATGTTAGTCCCGGGCAAAATCTGTTGTTTCTTTCCGGATGGCTTCATTGTTGCTCCTGTTGTATCCTATGGCTTGCCGTTCACCATGCAAATGTAGAGAGGTGGAGGGTATTTCTTACGGATGTTACATGGCAGGAGCGATCTGTACCAGTGAGGAATGCCTGAGACTATTTCGTACCAGGGTTCATAGTACCGATGCTCCTGAAATGCAGTTTGCATATGTAGCGCGGTGCAGGGCGTTTCTTACCCATGTCATGTGGGAGCGGCGTTCCGTATCAATGTTGAATGCCTGAGAATATTTCGTACAAGGGCTCTTACTACCGATGTTCCTGGCATTCAGCTTGCATATATATCGTGGTGGAGGGTGTTTCTTACCAATTTTACGGGGCAGGGTCGCTCTGTACAAATTTTGAATGCTGTAGACTATTTCGAACCAGTGTTCTTTGTACCTATGTTCTTCCCATTCAGCTTGCATATGTAGTGTGGTGGAGGTCGTTTCTTACCAATGTAACGTGGCAGGGGCGCTCTGTACCTATGTTGAATGCCTGAGAATATTTCGTAACTGGGTTCTTAGTACCGATGTTCCTGCCATTCAGTTGCATATATAGCGTGGTGGAGGGTGTTTCTTACCAATTTTACGTGGCAGGGTCGCTCTGTACCAATGCTAAATGCCGGAGACTATTTCGCACCAGTGTTCTTTGTACTGTTGTTCCACCCATTCAGCTTGCATATTTAGCGTGGTGGAGGGTGTTTCTTACCGATTTTACGTGGCAGGGGCGCTCTGTACCAATGCTGAGTCCCTGAGAATATTTCGTACCAGGGTTCGTAGTACCGATGTTCCTGCCATTCAGATTGCATATGTCGCGTGGTGGAGGGTGTTTCTTACCGGTGTTACGTGGCAGGGGCGCTCAGTACCAATGTTGAATACCTGAGAATGTTTCGTACCAGGGTTCTTAGTCCCGATGTTCCTGCCATTCAGCTTGCATATGTAGCTTGGTGGAGGGTGTTTCTTACCGATGTTACGTGGCAGGGGCGCTCTATACCAATGATGAAAGCCTCTGAATGTTTCGTACTAATGTTCTTTGTACCGATATGGCCGACATTCAGCTAGCATATGTAACGTGGTGGAGGGTGTTTCTTACCAATGTTTCGTAGCAGTGGCGCTCTGTACCAATGTTGAATGCCTGAAAATATTTCGTATCTGGGTTCTTAGTACCGACGTTCCGACCATACAGCTTGCATATGTAGTGTAGTGGAGGGTGTTTCTTACCCATGTTATATGGCAGAGCCGCTCAGTACCAATGTTGGTTGGCTGAGAATATATCGTACCAAGGTTCTTTGTACCGATGTTCCACCCATTCAGCTTGCATATGTAGTGTGAAGGAGTTCGTTTCTTACCGATATTACTTTGCAGGGTCGATCTGTGCCAATCTGGAATGCCTGAGAACATTTCGTACCAGGGTTCTTAGTACCGATGATCCTGTCATTCAGCTTACGTATATAGCGTGGTAGAGGGTGTTTCTTACCAATTTCACGTGGCAGGGTCGCTCTGTACCAGTGATGAATGCCGGAGACAGTTTGGTACCAGTGTTCTTTGTACAGTTGCTCCACCCATTCAGCTTGCATATGTAGCGTGGTGGAGAGTGTAACTTACCGACGTTACGTGGCAGGGGCGCTATGTACCAATGTTGAATGCCTGAGAATAATTCGTACCACAGTTCTTTGTACCGAAGTTTCAGCCATTCAGCTTGCATATGTAGCGTGGTGGAGGGTGCTTCTTCATACCGATGTTATGTGGCAGGGGCGCTCTGCACCAATGTTGAAAGCCTGAGAAAATTTCGTACCAGTGTTCTTTGTACCGATGTGGTATGCCAAAGAGCGTTTTGTATCAGTGGAAGCTGGTTGCGGGTGTTTCGTAATGACGTTACGTAGCGGAGGGTACTTGATACCAGGAATCCGTGCTGAAGTGTGCTTCCTATTATTTTTAAACAAACAAGGGGAATTAATAATGGTGTAGCGTGGCAGCCTGTGCTCTGTACCAATGATAGGGGTAGTTCCTTCAGAAAGGAATAATGGCAGTCGGGCAGAAACTTTTGTTTCTTTCGAGATGTCTTCATTGCAGCTCCTGTTGTATCCTATAGCCTGCCATTCACCATGCAAATGTAGCGCGGTGGAGAGTGTTTCATACCGATGTTAAATGGCAGGAGCGCTATGTACCAATGTTGAATGCCCAAGAATATTTCGTACCAGGGTTCTTAGTACCGGTGTTCCTGCCATTCAGCTTGCATATATAGCGTGGTGGAGGGTGTTTCTTACCAATTTTACGTGGCAGAGTCGCTCTGTACCAATGTTGAATGCCTGAGAATATTTCGTACCACGGTTCTTAGTACCCATGTTCCTGCCATTCAGCTTGCATATGTACCGTGGTGGAGGGTGTCTCTTACCGATGTTACGTGGCAGGGGCGCCCTTTTCCAATGTTGAATGCTTGAGAATATTTCGTACCAGCGTTCTCAGTACCGATGTTGATGCCATTCAGCTTGCATATGTAGCGTGGTGAGGGTGTTTCTTACCCATGTTACGTGGCAGAGGCGCTCTGTACCAAACATATGTGTGGTTTTGTCAGAAAGGAGTAATGTTAGTCCCGGGCAAAATCTGTTGTTTCTTTACGGATGGCTTCATTGCTGCTCCTGTTGTATCCTATTGCTTGCCGTTCACCATGCAAATGTAGCGTGGTGGAGGGTGTTTCTTACCATTGTTACATGGCAGGAGCGCTCTGTACCAATGTTGAATGCCTGAAACTATTTCGTAGCAAGGTTCTTAGTACCGATGTTCCTGCCATTGAGCTTGCATATTTAGCGTGCTGCAGGGTGTTTGTTACCCATGTTATGTGGCAGATACGCTCTGTACCAATGTTGAATGCCTGAGAATATTTCGTACCAGTGTTCTTTGTTTCGATGTGGTTTGGTAAAGGGCGATCTGTATCAGTGGAAAGTTGACAGCAGGTGCTTCGTAGTGACGTTACGTAGCGGAGGGTACGTGATACCAGGGTTTCGTGTTGAAGTGTGTTTCGTATCATTTTTAAATAAACGAGGGGTCCTAATAATGGTGTAGCGTGGCAGACAGTGCTCCGTACCTTCGTAATGGGTTTTTTTCTCAGGAAGAAATAATGGTAGTTCCGGGCACAAACTTTTGTTTCTTTCCGGATGGCGAAATTGCACCTCCTGTTGTATCCTATTGCCTGCCATTCACCATGCAAATGTAGCGTGGTGGGGGTGTCTCTTACCCTTGTTACATGGCAGGGGTACTCTGTACCAACGTTGAATGCCTGAGAATATTTCGTATCAGTTTCCTTTGTACCGATGTTCCACCCATTCTGCTTGCATATGTAGCGTGGTGGAGGGTGTTCTTACCGATGTTACGTGGCAGGGGCGGTCTGTACCAATGTTGAATACCTGAAAATGATTCGTACCAGGGTTCTTAGTCCCGATGGTCCTGCCATTCAGCTTGCATATATAGCTTGGTGGAGGGTGTTTCTTACCGATGTTACGTGGCAGGGGCGCTCTGTGTCAATGTTGAATACCTGAGAATGTTTCGTACCAGGGTTCTTAGTAGCGATGTTTCTGCCATTCCGCTTGTATATATAGCTTGGTGGAGGGTGTTTCTTACCTATTTAACGTGGCAGGGTCGCTCTGTACCAGTGATGAATGCCGGAGACTATTTCGTACCAGTGTTCTTTGTACAGATGTTCCTGCCATTCAGCTTGCATATATAGCTTGGTGGAGGGTGTTTCTTACCGAATTTACGTGGCAGGGGCGCTCTGTACCAATGCTGAATGCGTGAGAATATTTCGTACCAGGTTTCTTAGTACCGATGTTCCTGCCATTCAGATTGCATATGTAGCGTGGTGGAGGGTGTCTCTTAACGATGTTACGTGGCAGCGACGCTCTGTACCAATGTTGAATGGCCGAGAATGCCTGTACCATGGTTCTTAGTACCGATGTTGTCTTGGTTCACTTTATAGGAAATACAAAAAGTTAGTTATATGTGGTGACTTCAATATTAATTGTATAAGTGATTCTGCAAGAAAGAGGATGCTGGTAGACCTCCTTAAATCATATAATATTATGCAAACCGTATTCTTTCCAACGAGAGTGCAAGGGAACAGTAGATCAACCATAGACAATACTTTTGTTCATTCCTCATTACTAGAAGGGCATTATGTTAGCAAAAAGGTGAATGGCCTTTCAGATCATGATGCACAAATTTTAACTCCAAAAGATTCTTTGCTTCATCACGTGTTAAATATAGTCATCAGCTGTTTAGGAAAGCTGATCCAGTTGCTGTAGAGACATTTGTAAACCTCATCAAGGAACAAGAGTGGCAAGATGTTTATAGCGCTGATACAGTAGACGATAAATATAATGCTTTTCTCAAGACTTTTCTCATGCTCTTTGAGAGTTGCTTTCCGTTAGAACGTTCAGAACAGGGTACTAGCACAAACAGGCAGCCTGTGTGGCTGACTAGAGGGATAAGAATATCTTGTAGAACAAAGTGGCAATTATATCAAAGTGTTAGAAACAGTCAAAATCTAAATGCAGCAGCCCATTACAAACAGTATTGTAAGGTGCTTAAAAATGTTATTAGGAAGGCGAAAGTATGTGGTATGCAGATAGAATAGCTAAGTCTCAGGATAAAATTAAAACCATATGGTCAGTCGTAAATGAAGTGGCTGGTCTGCAGAGACAGGTAGAGGATAAAGAATCAGTGCGTAGTGGAAATGTCCGTGTTACTGATAAGTCGCATACATGTACAGTATTTAATAATCACTTTCTGAATATAGCAGGTGAACTAAATAGGAACCTAGTCCCAACAGGGAATCATATAGCGCTCTTAGAAAAAAGTGTTCCGAGACTGTTACCTGAAATGCTCCTCCATGATACTGACAAGAGGGAGATTGAGTTATTAATTAAATCACTAAAGACCAAGAACTCTCATGGATATGACGGGGTATCTAACAGAATACTGAAGTATTATTCCATGTATGTTAGCCCAGTACTTAGCCATATCTGTAACTTTTCCTTTAGGAGTGGTCGGTTTCCTGACCGATTAAAGTACTCGGTAGTGAAGCCACACGCCCGCAGCTCGTGGTCGTGCGGTAGCGTTCTCGCTTCCCACGCCCGGGTTCCCGGGTTCGATTCCCGGCGGGGTCAGGGATTTTCTCTGCCTCGTGATGGCTGGGTATTGTGTGATGTCCTTAGGTTAGTTAGGTTTAAGTAGTTCTAAGTTCTAGGAGACTGATGACCATAGATGTTATGTCCCATAGTACTCACAGCCATTTGAACCATTTAGTGAGGCCACAACATTGATAATGTTGACAATTTTAGACCTATTTCTATGCCATCGGTGTTTGCTAAAGTTATCGAGAAGGTTGTATATACAAGGTTAGTGGAGCATTTAAATTCACATAATTTGCTGTCAAATGTTCAGTTTGGTTTTGGAAATGACTTAACAACTGAAAATGCTATATTCTCTTTTCTCTGTGAGGTTTTGGACGGATTAAATAAAAGGTTGCGAACGCTAGGTGTTTTCTTTGATTTCACGAAGGCTTTTGACTGTGTTGACCACAAAATATTACTGCAGAAGTTGGACCATTATGGAGTAAGATGAGTAGCTTACAATTGGTTCGCCTCTTACTTTAAGAACAGAAAGCAGAAGGTAATTCTCCGCAATATTGAGAGTGGTAGTGATGTTCAGTCCCAATGGGGCACTGTTAAGTGGGGCGTTCCCCAAGGGTCGGTGCTGGGGCCACTGCTGTTTCTTATTTATATAAATGATATGCCCCCTAGTATTACAGGTGATTCAAAAATATTTCTGTTTACTGATGACACCACCTTGATAGTGTAGGATCTTGTGTGTAATATTGAAACAGTATCAAATAGTGTAGTTCATGAAATAAGTTCGTGGCTTGTGGAAAATAATTTTATGCTAAATCACAGTAAGACTCAGTTTTTACAGTTTCTAACTCACAATTCAACAGGAACCGATATTTTGATCAGACAGAATGGTCACATTATAAGCGAGACGGAACAGTTCAAGTTACTAGGCGTTCAGATAGATAGTAAGCTGTTGTGGAAAGCCCATGTCCAGGACCTTGTTCAGAAACTAAATGCTGCTTTATTTACCATTAGAACAGTATCTGAAATAAGTGACACTTCAACACGAAAAGTAGTCTACTTCGCATATTTTCATACGCCTATGTCGTATGGTATTATTTCTTGGGGTAATTCTTCTGATTCAAAAAGGGTATTTTTGGCTCAAAAACGGGCTGTACGAGCTATATGTGTAGAACCTCTTGTCGACCCCTATTCAATAGTCTGGGAATTCTGACATTGCCTTCACAGTATATATTTTCTTTAATGTCGTTTGTTGTTAGCAATATTAGCCTATTCCCAAGAGTTAGCAGCTTTCACTCAGTTAATACTAGGCAGAAATCCAATCTGCATGTGGAATGCACTTCCTTGACTCTTGTGCAGAGAGGAGTGCAGTATTCTGCTGCATCCATTTTCAATAAGCTACCACAAGAACTCAAAAGTCTTAGCAGTAGCCCAAACTCTTTTAAGTCTAAACTGAAGAGTTTCCTCATGGCTCACTCCTCCTATTCTGTCGAGGAGCTCCTGGAAGAGCTAAAAAGTTAAGCAAATTCCAGTGTTACATTGTTGATTTTCTTTATTCAAACTTACGACTAATCACCTGAATATGTTTTTTTATATTTCATTTTATCTGTTTCCAATATCGTGCTATAATTTCATGTATTGACTCGTTCCATGACCATGGAGACTTCTCCTTAATTTGGTCCTACGGAACAATAAATAAATAAATAAATAGAATACTTCGTACCACGGTTCTTATTACCGATGTTCCTGCCATTCAGCTTGCATATGTAGCGTGGTGGAGTGTGTTTTTTACCGCTGTTACGTGGCAGGGGCGCTCTGTACCAATGTTGAATGCCTGAGACTATTTCGTACCAGGGTTCTTAGTACCAATGTTCCTGCCATTCAGCTTACATTTGTAGC